>NC_058085.1:193278915-193632488 GCF_014858855.1 Bufo gargarizans | reverse complement strand
TAATAAAAGTGATAAAAAAAGTCGCATGTACGCCAAAATAGTACCAATCAAACCGTCATCTCATCCCGCAAAAAATGACCCTACTCAAGATAATCGTCCAAAAACTGAAAAAACTATGGCTCTTAGACTATGGAAACACTAAAACATCATTTTTTTTGTTTCAAAAATAAAATCATTGTGTAAAACCTACATAAATAAAAATAAAGTATACATATTAGGTATTGCCGCGTCCGTATCGACCGGCTCTATATAAATATCACATGACCTAACCCCTCAGGTGACCACCGTAAAAAAAAAAAAAAAAAACGGTGTAAAAAAAGCTATTTTTTGCCATCTTACGTCACAAAAAGTGTAATAGCAAGCGATCAAAATGTCATATGCACCCCAAAATAGTGCCAATCAAACTGTCATCTCATCCCGCAAAAAATTAGACCCTACTCAAGATAATCGCCCAAAAACTGAAAAAACTATGGCTCTCAGACTATGGAGACACTAAACAATTTTTTGGTTTTAAAAATGAAGTTATTGTATAAAACTTACATAAATAAAATAAAAATTGTATACATATTAGGTATCGCTGCGTCCGTGACAACCTGCTTTATAAAATTACCACGTGATCTAACCTGTCAGATGAATGTTGTAAATAACAAAAAAAAAAACGTACCAAAAAAGCTATTTCTTGTTACCTTGCCGCTAGGGATGAGCGAACTCGAACTGTATAGTTCGGGTTCGTACCGAATTTTGGGGTGTCCGTGACACGGACCCGAACCCGGACATTTTCGTAAAAGTCCGGGTTCGGGTTCGGTGTTCGTCGCTTTCTTCGCGCTTTTGTGACGCTTTCTTGGCGCTTTTTGAAAGGCTGCAAAGCAGCCAATCAACAAGCGTCATACTACTTGCCCCAAGAGGCCATCACAGCCATGCCTACTATTGGCATGGCTGTGATTGGCCAGAGCACCATGTGACCCAGCCTCTATTTAAGCTGGAGTCACATAGCGCCGCCCGTCACTCTGCTCTGATTAGCGTAGGGAGAGGTTGCGGCTGCGACAGTAGGGCGAGATTAGGCAGATTAACTCCTCCAAAGGACTTGATTAACTGATCGATCTGCAGCTGTGGATCATTGAGCTGCTGATCCTCAATTGCTCACTGTTTTTAGGCTGCCCAGACCGTTTGTCAGTCACATTTTTCTGGGGTGATCGGCGGCCATTTTGTGTCTTGTGGTGCGCCAGCACAAGCTGCGACCAAGTGCATTTAACCCTCAATGGTGTGGTTGTTTTTTGGCTAAAGACTACATCAGGGTGAAGCTGTCACACCAAGTGCATTTAACCAGCAATAGTCTGTTCATTTTTTGGCCATATACAAAATCAGGGGCAAGCTGCGCCTGTCACCAAGTGCATTTAACCCTCAATGGTGTGGTTGTTTTTTGGCTAAAGCCTACATCAGGGTGAAGCTGTCACACCAAGTGCATTTAACCAGCAATAGTCTGTTCATTTTTTGGCCATATACTAAATCAGGGGCAAGCTGCGCCTGTCACCAAGTGCATTTAACCCTCAATGGTGTGGTTGTTTTTTGGCTAAAGCCTACATCAGGGTGAAGCTGTCACACCAAGTGCATTTAACCAGCAATAGTCTGTTTATTTTTTGGCCATATCCCAGTCTAATTCTGTCACTAAATCCATACCGGTCACCCAGCGCCTAAATACTAGGCCTCAAATTTATATCCCGCTAAATCTGTCCTTAGTGCTGTAGCTGGGCGAGTTATTTAGTGTCCGTTCAAGCACATTTCTTGTTCTGGGTTGAAATACAATTCCCAATTTAGCAATTTCATAATTTAGTGGTTTCTGCTATATCAGAGCTATTTGAAATCTATCCCTAAAAGGGTATATAATATTCAAGGTGCACATTGGGTCATTCAGAATAACTTCACACACACCCGCTACTGTGTATTTCCAAGTCTAATTCTGGCACTAAACCCATACCTGTCACCCAGCGCCTAAATACTAGGCCTCAAATTTATATCCCGCTAAATCTGTCCCTAGTGCTGTAGCTGGGCGAGTTATTTAGTGTCCGTTCAAGCACATTTCTTGTTCTGGGTTGAAATACAATTCCCAATTTAGCAATTTCATAATTTAGTGGTTTCTGCTATATCAGAGCTATTTGAAATCTATCCCTAAAAGGGTATATAATATTCAAGGTGCACATTGGGTCATTCAGAATAACTTCACACACACCCGCTACTGTGTATTTCCAAGTCTAATTCTGGCACTAAACCCATACCTGTCACCCAGCGCCTAAATACTAGGCCTCAAATTTATATCCCGCTAAATCTGTCCTTAGTGCTGTAGCTGGGCGAGTTATTTAGTGTCCGTTCAAGCACATTTCTTGTTCTGGGTTGAAATACAATTCCCAATTTAGCAATTTCATAATTTAGTGGTTTCTGCTATATCAGAGCTATTTGAAATCTATCCCTAAAAGGGTATATAATATTCAAGGTGCACATTGGGTCATTCAGAATAACTTCACACACACCCGCTACTGTGTATTTCCAAGTCTAATTCTGGCACTAAACCCATACCTGTCACCCAGCGCCTAAATACTAGGCCTCAAATTTATATCCCGCTAAATCTGTCCTTAGTGCTGTAGCTGGGCGAGTTATTTAGTGTCCGTTCAAGCACATTTCTTGTTCTGGGTTGAAATACAATTCCCAATTTAGCAATTTCATAATTTAGTGGTTTCTGCTATATCAGAGCTATTTGAAATCTATCCCTAAAAGGGTATATAATATTCAAGGTGCACATTGGGTCATTCAGAATAACTTCACACACACCCGCTACTGTGTATTTCCAAGTCTAATTCTGGCACTAAACCCATACCTGTCACCCAGCGCCTAAATACTAGGCCTCAAATTTATATCCCGCTAAATCTGTCCTTAGTGCTGTAGCTGGGCGAGTTATTTAGTGTCCGTTCAAGCACATTTCTTGTTCTGGGTTGAAATACAATTCCCAATTTAGCAATTTCATAATTTAGTGGTTTCTGCTATATCAGAGCTATTTGAAATCTATCCCTAAAAGGGTATATAATATTCAAGGTGCACATTGGGTCATTCAGAATAACTTCACACACACCCGCTACTGTGTATTTCCAAGTCTAATTCTGGCACTAAACCCATACCTGTCACCCAGCGCCTAAATACTAGGCCTCAAATTTATATCCCGCTAAATCTGTCCCTAGTGCTGTAGCTGGGCGAGTTATTTAGTGTCCGTTCAAGCACATTTCTTGTTCTGGGTTGAAATACAATTCCCAATTTAGCAATTTCATAATTTAGTGGTTTCTGCTATATCAGAGCTATTTGAAATCTATCCCTAAAAGGGTATATAATATTCAAGGTGCACATAGGGTCATTCAGAATAACTTCACACACCCGCTACTGTGCATTTCCAAATCTAATTCTGTCACTAAACCCATACCTGTCACCCAGCGCCTAAATACTAGGCCTCAAATTTATATCCCGCTAAATCTCTCGTTACCGCTGTCCTGTTGTGGCTGGGAAAGTTATTTAGTGTCCGTCAAAGCACATTTTTTGTTCTGGGTTGAAATACAATTCCCAATTTAGCAATTTCATAATTTAGTCGTTTCTGCTATATCAGAGCTATTTGAAATCTATCCCTAAAAGGGTAGATCATATTGAAGGTGCACATAGGGTCATTCAGAATAACTTCACACACACGCTTCTGTGCATTTCCAAGTCTAATTCTGTCACTAAATCCATACCGGTCACCCAGCGCCTAAATACTAGGCCTCAAATTTATATCCCGCTGAATTTGAATACAATACATTGGGCCAAATAATATATTTGTTGTTGTGGTGAACCATAACAATGAGAAAAACATCTAGTAAGGGACGCGGACGTGGACATGGTCGTGGTGGTGTTAGTGGACCCTCTGGTGCTGGGAGAGGACGTGGCCGTTCTGCCACATCCACACGTCCTAGTGTACCAACTACCTCAGGTCCCAGTAGCCGCCAGAATTTACAGCGATATATGGTGGGGCCCAATGCCGTTCTAAGGATGGTAAGGCCTGAGCAGGTACAGGCATTAGTCAATTGGGTGGCCGACAGTGGATCCAGCACGTTCACATTATCTCCCACCCAGTCTTCTGCAGAAAGCGCACAGATGGCGCCTGAAAACCAACCCCATCAGTCTGTCACATCACCCCCATGCATACCAGGGAAACTGTCTCAGCCTCAAGTTATGCAGCAGTCTCTTATGCTGTTTGAAGACTCCGCTGGCAGGGTTTCCCAAGGGCATCCACCTAGCCCTTCCCCAGCGGTGAAAGACATAGAATGCACTGACGCACAACCACTTATGTTTCCTGATGAAGAGGACATGGGAATACCACCTCAGCATGTCTCTGATGATGACGAAACACAGGTGCCAACTGCTGCGTCTTTCTGCAGTGTGCAGACTGAACAGGAGGTCAGGGATCAAGACTGGGTGGAAGACGATGCAGGGGACGATGAGGTCCTAGACCCCACATGGAATGAAGGTCGTGCCACTGACTTTCACAGTTCGGAGGAAGAGGCAGTGGTGAGACCGAGCCAACAGCGCAGCAAAAGAGGGAGCAGTGGGCAAAAGCAGAACACCCGCCGCCAAGAGACTCCGCCTGCTACTGACCGCCGCCATCTGGGACCGAGCACCCCAAAGGCAGCTTCAAGGAGTTCCCTGGCATGGCACTTCTTCAAACAATGTGCTGACGACAAGACCCGAGTGGTTTGCACGCTGTGCCATCAGAGCCTGAAGCGAGGCATTAACGTTCTGAACCTGAGCACAACCTGCATGACCAGGCACCTGCATGCAAAGCATGAACTGCAGTGGAGTAAACACCTTAAAACCAATGAAGTCACTCAGGCTCCCCCTGCTACCTCTTCTGCTGCTGCCGCCTCGGCCTATTCTGCTGCTGCCGCCTCGGCCTCTTCCTCCGCCTCTGGAGGAACGTTGGCACCTGCCGCCCAGCAAACAGGGGATGTACCACCAACACCACCACCACCACCTCCGTCACCAAGCGTCTCAACCATGTCACACGCCAGCGTTCAGCTCTCCATCTCACAAACATTTGATAGAAAGCGTAAGTTCCCACCTAGCCACCCTCGATCCCTGGCCCTGAATGCCAGCATTTCTAAACTACTGGCCTATGAAATGCTGTCATTTAGGCTGGTGGACACAGACAGCTTCAAACAGCTCATGTCGCTTGCTGTCCCACAGTATGTTGTTCCCAGCCGGCACTACTTCTCCAAGAGAGCCGTGCCTTCCCTGCACAACCAAGTATCCGATAAAATCAAGTGTGCACTGCGCAACGCCATCTGTGGCAAGGTCCACCTAACCACAGATACGTGGACCAGTAAGCACGGCCAGGGACGCTATATCTCCCTAACTGCACACTGGGTAAATGTAGTGGCAGCTGGGCCCCAGGCGGAGAGCTGTTTGGCGCACGTCCTTCCGCCGCCAAGGATCGCAGGGCAACATTCTTTGCCTCCTGTTGCCACCTCCTCCTTCTCGGCTTCCTCCTCCTCTTCTTCCACCTGCTCATCCAGTCAGCCACACACCTTCACCACCAACTTCAGCACAGCCCGGGGTAAACGTCAGCAGGCCATTCTGAAACTCATATGTTTGGGGGACAGGCCCCACACCGCACAGGAGTTGTGGCGGGGTATAGAACAACAGACCGACGAGTGGTTGCTGCCGGTGAGCCTCAAGCCCGGCCTGGTGGTGTGTGATAATGGGCGAAATCTCGTTGCAGCTCTGGGACTAGCCAATTTGACGCACATCCCTTGCTTGGCGCATGTGCTGAATTTGGTGGTGCAGAAGTTCATTCACAACTACCCCGACATGTCAGAGCTGCTGCATAAAGTGCGGGCCGTCTGTTCGCGCTTCCGGCGTTCACATCCTGCTGCTGCTCGCCTGTCTGCGCTACAGCGTAACTTCGGCCTTCCCGCTCACCGCCTCATATGCGACGTGCCCACCAGGTGGAACTCCACCTTGCACATGCTGGACAGACTGTGCGAGCAGCAGCAGGCCATAGTGGAGTTTCAGCTGCAGCACGCACGGGTCAGTCGCACTACAGAACAGCACCACTTCACCACCAATGACTGGGCCTCCATGCGAGACCTGTGTGCCCTGTTGCGCTGTTTCGAGTACTCCACCAACATGGCCAGTGGCGATGACACCGTTATCAGCGTTACAATACCACTTCTATGTCTCCTTGAGAAAACACTTAGGGCGATGATGGAAGAGGAGGTGGCCCAGGAGGAGGAGGAGGAGGAGGAAGAGGGGTCATTTTTAGCACTTTCAGGCCAGTCTCTTCGAAGTGACTCAGAGGGAGGTTTTTGGCAACAGCAGAGGCCAGGTACAAATGTGGCCAGCCAGGGCCCACTACTGGAGGACGAGGAGGACGAGGATGAGGAGGAGGTGGAGGAGGATGAGGATGAAGCATGGTCACAGCGGGGTGGCACCCAACGCAGCTCGGGTCCATCACTGGTGCGTGGCTGGGGGGAAAGGCAGGACGATGACGATACGCCTCCCACAGAGGACAGCTTGTCCTTACCCCTGGGCAGCCTGGCACACATGAGCGACTACATGCTGCAGTGCCTGCGCAACGACAGCAGAGTTGCCCACATTTTAACCTGTGCGGACTACTGGGTTGCCACCCTGCTGGATCCACGCTACAAAGACAATGTGCCCACCTTACTTCCTGCACTGGAGCGTGATAGGAAGATGCGCGAGTACAAGTGCACGTTGGTAGACGCGCTACTGAGAGCATTCCCAAATGTCACAGGGGAACAAGTGGAAGCCCAAGGCCAAGGCAGAGGAGGAGCAAGAGGTCGCCAAGGCAGCTGTGTCACGGCCAGCTCCTCTGAGGGCAGGGTTAGCATGGCAGAGATGTGGAAAACTTTTGTCAACACGCCACAGCTAACTGCACCACCACCTGATACGCAACGTGTTAGCAGGAGGCAACATTTCACTAACATGGTGGAACAGTACGTGTGCACACCCCTCCACGTACTGACTGATGGTTCGGCCCCATTCAACTTCTGGGTCTCTAAATTGTCCACGTGGCCAGAGCTAGCCTTTTATGCCTTGGAGGTGCTGGCCTGCCCGGCAGCCAGCGTTTTGTCTGAACGTGTATTCAGCACGGCAGGGGGCGTCATTACAGACAAACGCAGCCGCCTGTCTACAGCCAATGTGGACAAGCTGACGTTCATAAAAATGAACCAGGCATGGATCCCACAGGACCTGTCCGTCCCTTGTCCAGATTAGACATTAACTACCTCCCCATAACCATATATTATTGGACTCCAGGGCACTTCCTCATTCAATCCTATTTTTATTTTCATTTTACCATTATATTGCGAGGCTACCCAAAGTTGAATGAACCTCTCCTCTGCCTGTGTGCTAGGCCTAAATATATGCCAATGGACTGTTGCAGTGGTGGGTGACGTGAAGCCTCATTCTCTGCTATGACATGCAGACTAATTCTCTGCTGACATGAAGACAGATTCTCTGTTACGGGACCTCCCTCCTCTGCCTGGGTGCTGGGCCTAAATATATGCCAATGGACTGTTGCAGTGGTGGGTGACGTGAAGCCTGATTCTCTGCTATGACATGCAGACTAATTCTCTGCTGACATGAAGACAGATTCTCTGTTACGGGACCTCTCTCCTCTGCCTGTGTGTGTGCTGGGCCTAAATATATGCCAATGGACTGTTGCAGTGGTGGCTGACGTGAAGCCTCATTCTCTGCTATGACATGCAGACTAATTCTCTGCTGACATGAAGCCAGATTGTCTGTTACGGGACCTCTCTCCTCTGCCTGTGTGTGTGCTGGGCCTAAATATATGCCAATGGACTGTTGCAGTGGTGGCTGACGTGAAGCCTCATTCTCTGCTATGACATGCAGACTAATTCTCTGCTGACATGAAGACAGATTCTCTGTTACGGGACCTCTCTCCTCTGCCTGTGTGTGTGCTGGGCCTAAATATATGCCAATGGACTGTTGCAGTGGTGGCTGACGTGAAGCCTCATTCTCTGCTATGACATGCAGACTAATTCTCTGCTGACATGAAGCCAGATTGTCTGTTACGGGACCTCTCTCCTCTGCCTGTGTGTGTGCTGGGCCTAAATATATGCCAATGGACTGTTGCAGTGGTGGCTGACGTGAAGCCTCATTCTCTGCTATGACATGCAGACTAATTCTCTGCTGACATGAAGACAGATTCTCTGTTACGGGACCTCCCTCCTCTGCCTGGGTGCTGGGCCTAAATATATGCCAATGGACTGTTGCAGTGGTGGCTGACGTGAAGCCTCATTCTCTGCTATGACATGCAGACTAATTCTCTGCTGACATGAAGACAGATTCTCTGTTACGGGACCTCCCTCCTCTGCCTGGGTGCTGGGCCTAAATATATGCCAATGGACTGTTGCAGTGGTGGGTGACGTGAAGCCTCATTCTCTGCTATGACATGCAGACTGATTCTCTGCTGACATGAAGCCAGATTGTCTGTTACGGGACCTCCCTCCTCTGCCTGGGTGCTGGGCCTAAATATATGCCAATGGACTGTTGCAGTGGTGGCTGACGTGAAGCCTCATTCTCTGCTATGACATGCAGACTGATTCTCTGCTGACATGAAGCCAGATTGTCTGTTACGGGACCTCTCTCCTCTGCCTGTGTGCTAGGCCTAAATATATGCCAATGGACTGTTGCAGTGGTGGCTGACGTGAAGCCTCATTCTCTGCTATGACATGCAGACTGATTCTCTGCTGACATGAAGCCAGATCGTCTGTTACGGGACCTCTCTGCTCTGCCTGTGTGCTAGGCCTAAATATATGCCAATGGACTGTTGCAGTGGTGGGTGACGTGAAGCCTCATTCTCTGCTATGACATGCAGACTGATTCTCTGCTGTCATGAAGCCAGATTGTCTGTTACGGGACCTCTCTGCTCTGCCTGTGTGCTAGGCCTAAATATATGCCAATGGACTGTTGCAGTGGTGGGTGACGTGAAGCCTCATTCTCTGCTATGACATGCAGACTGATTCTCTGCTGACATGAAGCCAGATTGTCTGTTACGGGACCTCTCTCCTCTGCCTGTGTGCTAGGCCTAAATATATGCCAATGGACTGTTGCAGTGGTGGCTGACGTGAAGCCTCATTCTCTGCTATGACATGCAGACTAATTCTCTGCTGACATGAAGCCAGATTGTCTGTTACGGGACCTCTCTCCTCTGCCTGGGTGCTGGGCCTAAATTTATAAAAATGGACTGTTGCAGTGGTGGCTGACGTGAAGCCTGATTCTCTGCTATGACATGCAGACTGATTCTCTGCTGACATGAAGCCAGATCCTCTGTTACGGGACCTCTCTCCTCTGCCTGTGTGTGTGCTGGGCCTAAATATATGCCAATGGACTGTTGCAGTGGTGGCTGACGTGAAGCCTCATTCTCTGCTATGACATGCAGACTGATTCTCTGCTGACATGAAGCCAGATTCTCTGTTACGGGACCTCTCTCCTCTGCCTGTGTGTGTGCTGGGCCTAAATATATGCCAATGGACTGTTGCAGTGGTGGCTGACGTGAAGCCTCATTCTCTGCTATGACATGCAGACTAATTCTCTGCTGACATGAAGACAGATTCTCTGTTACGGGACCTCCCTCCTCTGCCTGGGTGCTGGGCCTAAATATATGCCAATGGACTGTTGCAGTGGTGGCTGACGTGAAGCCTCATTCTCTGCTATGACATGCAGACTAATTCTCTGCTGACATGAAGACAGATTCTCTGTTACGGGACCTCTCTCCTCTGCCTGGGTGCCGGGGCCTAAATATCTGAGAATGGACTGTTCCAGTGGTGGGTGACGGGAAGCCAGATTCTCTGCTATGGAACCTCTCTCCAATTGATTTTGGTTAATTTTTATTTATTTAATTTTTATTTTAATTCATTTCCCTATCCACATTTGTTTGCAGGGGATTTACCTACATGTTGCTGCCTTTTGCAGCCCTCTAGCTCTTTCCTGGGCTGTTTTACAGCCTTTTTAGTGCCGAAAAGTTCGGGTCCCCATTGACTTCAATGGGGTTCGGGTTCGGGACGAAGTTCGGATCGGGTTCGGATCCCGAACCCGAACATTTCCGGGATGTTCGGCCGAACTTCTCGAACCCGAACATCCAGGTGTTCGCTCAACTCTACTTGCCGCACAAAAAGTGTAATATAGAGCAACCAAAAATCATATCTACCCTGAACTAGTACCAACAATACTGCCATCCTATCCCGTACTTTCTAAAATGGGGTCACTTTTTTGGAGTTTCTACTCTAGGGGTGCATCAGGGGGGCTTCAAATGGGACATGGTGTCAAAAAACCAGTCCAGCAAAATCTGCCTTCCAAAAACCATGTGGCATTCCTTTCCTTCTGCGCCCTGCCGTTTGCCCGTACAGCGGTCTACAAACACATATGAGGTGTTTCTGTAAACTACAGAATCAGGGCCATAAATAATGAGTTTTGTTTGGCTGTTAACCCTTGCTTTGTAACTGGAAAAAAAATATTAAAATGGAAAATCTGCCAAAAAAGTGAAATTTGAAATTGTATCTCTATTTTCCATTAAATCTTGTGCAACACCTAAAGGGTTAACAAAGTTTGTAAAATCAGTTTTGAATACCTTGAGGGGTGTAGTTTCTTAGATGGGGTCACTTTTATGGAGTTTCTACTCTAGGGGAGCATCAGGGGGGCTTCAAATGGGACATGGTGTCAAAAAACCAGTCCAGCAAAATCTGCCTTCCAAAAACCATGTGGCATTCCTTTCCTTCTGCACCCTGCCGTTTGCCCGTACAGCGGTCTACAACCACATATGAGGTGTTTCTGTAAACTACAGAATCAGGGCCATAAATAATGAGTTTTGTTTGGCTGTTAACCCTTGCTTTGTAACTGGAAAAAAAATATTAAAATGGAAAATCTGCCAAAAAAGTGAAATTTTGAAATTGTATCTCTATTTTCCATTAAATCTTGTGCAACACCTAAAGGGTTAACAAAGTTTGTAAAATCAGTTTTGAATACCTTGAGGGGTGTAGTTTCTTAGATGGGGTCACTTTATGGAGTTTCTACTCTAGGGGTGCATCAGGGGGCTTCAAATGGGACATGGTGTCAAAAAAACTGTCCAGCAAAATCTGGCTTCCAAAAACCATATGGCGCACCTTTCACTCTACGCCCCGCTGTGTGGCCGTACAGTAGTTTACGGCCACATATGGGGTGTTTCTGTAAACGGCAGAGTCAGGGCAATAAAGATACAGTCTTGTTTGGCTGTTAACCCTTGCTTTGTTAGTGGAAAAAATGGGTTAAAATGGAAAATTAGGCAAAAAAATGAAATTCTCAAATTTCATCCCCATTTGCCAATAACTCTTGTGCAACACCTAAAGGGTTAACGGAGTTTGTAAAATCAGTTTTGAATACCTTGAGGGGTGTAGTTTATAGAATGGGGTCATTTTTGGGCGGTTTCTATTATGTAAGCCTCGCAAAGTGACTTCAGAGCTGTAGTGGTCCCTAAAAATTGGGTTTTTGTAAATTTCTGAAAAATTTCAAGATTTGCTTCTAAACTTCTAAGCCTTGTAACATCCCAAAAAAATAAAATATCATTCCCAAAATAATTCAAACATGAAGTAGACATATGGGGAATGTTAAGTCATCACAATTTTTGGGGGTATTACTATGTATTACAGAAGTAGAGAAACTGAAACTTTGAAATTTGCTAATTTTTCCAAATTTTTGGTAAATTAGGTATTTTATTATGCAAAAAAATTATTTTTTTTGACTTTATTTTACCAGTGTCATGAAGTACAATATGTGACGAAAAAACAATCTCAGAATGGCCTGTATAAGTAAAAGCGTTTTAAAGTTATCAGCACTTAAAGTGACACTGGTCAGATTTGCAAAAAATGGCCTGGTCCTTAAGGTGAAAATGAGCCCGGTCCTTAAGGGGTTAAATGCACTTGGTGTGACAGCTTCACCCTGATGTAGGCTTTAGCCAAAAAACAACCACACCATTGAGGGTTAAATGCACTTGGTGACAGGCGCAGCTTGCCTCTGATGTAGTATATGGCCAAAAAATAAACAGACTATTGCTGGTTAAATGCACTTGGTGTGACAGCTTCACCCTGATGTAGGCTTTAGCCAAAAAACAACCACACCATTGAGGGTTAAATGCACTTGGTGACAGGCGCAGCTTGCCCCTGATGTAGTATATGGCCAAAAAATAAACAGACTATTGCTGGTTAAATGCACTTGGTGTGTCAGCTTCACCCTGATGTAGGCTTTAGCCAAAAAACAACCACACCATTGAGGGTTAAATGCACTTGGTGACAGGCGCAGCTTGCCCCTGATGTAGTATATGGCCAAAAAATAAACAGACTATTGCTGGTTAAATGCATTTGGTGTGACAGCTTCACCCTGATGTGGGCTTTAGCCAAAAAACAACCACACCATTGAGGGTTAAATGCACTTGGTGACAGGCGCAGCTTGCCCCTGATGTAGTTTATGGCCAAAAAATAAACAGACTATTGCTGGTTAAATGCACTTGGTGTGACAGCTTCACCCTGATGTAGGCTTTAGCCAAAAAACAACCACACCATTGAGGGTTAAATGCACTTGGTCACAGCTTGTGCTGGCGCACCACAAGACACAAAATGGCCGCCAATCACCCCAGAAATAGTGACTGACAAACGGTCTGGGCAGCCTAAAAACAGTGAGCAATTGAGTATCAGCAGCTCAATGACCCACAGCTGCAGAGCGATCAATAATCAAGTCCTTTGGAGGAGTTAATCTGTCTAATCTCGCCCTACTGTCGCAGCCGCAACCTCTCCCTACGCTAATCAGAGCAGAGTGACGGGCGGCGCTATGTGACTCCAGCTTAAATAGAGGCTGGGTCACATGGTGCTCTGGCCAATCACAGCCATGCCAATAGTAGGCATGGCTGTGATTGGCCTCTTGGGGCAAGTAGTATGACGCTTGCTGATTGGCTGCTTTGCAGCTTTTCAAAAAGCGCCAAGAAAGCATCACAAAAGCGCCAAGAAAGCGACGAACACCGAACCCGGACTTTTACGAAAATGTCCGGGTTCGGGTCCGTTTCGCGGACACCCCAAAATTCGGTACGAACCCGAACTATACAGTTCGAGTTCGCTCATCCCTAATCAGGATTGTTTCACTTTATAATCTATCTATTTATTACTTATTCTAGTATGTTATCAGGATTGTGGTTCTCTATATATCCTGTGTGCTTTTTATCCGCTGCTGTATTGTATGTATTTGAATTTTTATCTATTCTATTGTTGAAATAAAGTTATTCATTATTAGTTGTGCTATGCCTATTTCTTCGTGTTACTAGTTGCAAGCTGTGGAGAAACAATATATATATATATATATATATATATGTATATATATACATATATATATATATATATATATATACATATATATATATATATATATATATATATATATATATATATATATACAGGGAGTGCAGAATTATTAGGCAAGTTGTATTTTTGAGGATTAATTTTATTATTGAACAACAACCATGTTCTCAATGAACCCAAAAAATGTATTAATATCAAAGCTGAATATTTTTGGAAGTAGTTTTTAGTTTGTTTTTAGTTTTAGCTATTTTAGGGGGATATCTGTGTGTGCAGGTGTCTATTACTGTGCATAATTATTAGGCAACTTAACTAAAAATAAATATATACCCATTTCAATTATTTATTTTTAGCAGTGAAACCAATATAACATCTCTACGCGTGTGATGGAGCATTGTCCTGCATGAAAATCATGTTTTTCTTGAATGATGCAGACTTCTTCCTGTACCACTGCTTGAAGAAGGTGTCTTCCAGAGACTGGGAGTTGAGCTTGACTCCATCCTCAACCCGAAAAGGCCTCACAAGCTCTTCTTTGATGATACCAGCCCAATCCAGTACTCCACCTCCACCTTGCTGGCGTCTGAGTCGGACTGGAGCTCTCTGCCCTTTACCAATCTAGCCACGGGCCCATCCATCTGGCCCATCAAGACTCACTCTTATTTCATCAATCCATAAAACCTTAGAAAAATCAGTCTTGAGATATTTCTTGGCCCAGTCTTGACGTTTCAGCTTGTGTGTCTTGTTCAGTGGTGGTCATCTTTCAGCCTTTCTTACCTTGGCCATGTCTCTGAGTATTGCACACAATGGGCACTCCAGTGATGTTGCAGCTCTGAAATATGGCTAAACTGGTGGCAAGTGGCATCTTGGCAGCTGCACGCTTGACTTTTCTCATGGGCAGTTATTGGGCAGTTAGTTCATGGGCAGTTATTTTGCGCCTTGGTTTATCCACACGCTTCTTGCGACCCTGTTGACTATTTTGAATGAAACACTTGATTGTTCGATGATCACTAGGGATGAGCGAACTCGAACTGTATAGTTCGGGTTCGTACCGAATTTTGGGGTGTCCGTGACACGGACCCGAACCCGGACATTTTCGTAAAAGTCCGGGTTCGGTGTTCGTCGCTTTCTTGGCGCGTTTGTGACGCTTTCTTGGCGCTTTTTGAAAGGCTGCAAAGCATGCCAATCAACAAGCGTCATACTACTTGCCCCAAGAGGCCGTCACAGCCATGCCTACTATTGGCATGGCTGTGATTGGCCAGAGCACCATGTGACCCAGCCTCTATTTAAGCTGGAGTCACATAGCGCCGCCCGTCACTCTGCTCTGATTAGCGTAGGGAGAGGTTGCGACTGCGACAGTAGGGCGAGATTAGGCAGATTAACTTCTCCAAAGGACTTTATTAATCGATCGATCTGCAGCTGTGCATCATTGAGCTGCTGAAATTCAATTGCTCACTGTTTTTAGGCTGCCCAGACCGTTTGTCAGTCACTTTTTTCTGGGGTGATCGGCGGCCATTTTGCGTCTTGTGGTGCGCCAGCCCTTGCTGTGACCAAGTGCATTTAACCCTCAATGGTGTGGTTGTTTTTTGGCTAAAGCCTACATCAGGGTGAAGCTGTCACACCAAGTGCATTTTACCAGCAATAGTCTGTTTATTTTTTGGCCATATACTACATCAGGGGCAAGCTGCGCCTGTCACCAAGTGCATTGAACCCTCAATGGTGTGGTTGTTTTTTGGCTAAAGCCTACATCAGGGTGAAGCTGTCACACCAAGTGCATTTAACCAGCAATAGTCTGTTTATTTTTTGGCCATATACTACATCAGGGGCAAGCTGCGCCTGTCACCAAGTGCATTTAACCCTCAATGGTGTGGTTGTTTTTTGGCTAAAGCCTACATCAGGGTGAAGCTGTCACACTAAGTGCATTTAACCAGCAATAGTCTGTTAATTTTTTGGCCATATACTAAATCAGGGGCAAGCTGCGCCTGTCACCAAGTGCATTTAACCAGCAATAGTCTGTTTATTTTTTGGCCATATACTACATCAGGGGCAAGCTGCGCCCGTCACCAAGTGCATTTAACCCTCAGTAGTGTGGTTGGTCAAGCTGTCACACCAAGTGCATTTAACCAGCAATAGTCTGTTCATTTTTTGGCCATATACTACATCAGGGGCAAGCTGCGCCCGTCACCAAGTGCATTTAACCCTCAGTAGTGTGGTTGGTCAAGCTGTCACACCAAGTGCATTTAACCAGCAATAGTGTGGTTATTTTTTGGCCATATCCCAGTCTAATTCTGTCACTAAATCCATACCGGTCACCCAGCGCCTAAATACTAGGCCTCAAATTTATATCCCGCTAAATCTGTCGTTACCGCTGTACTGTTGTGGCTGGGCAAGTTATTTAGTGTCCGTTAAAGCACATTTTTTGTTCAGGGTTGAAATACAATTCCCAATTTAGCAATTTCATAATTTAGTGGTTTCTGCTATATCAGAGCTATTTGAAATCTATCCCTAAAAGGGTATATAATATTCAAGGTGCACATAGGGTCATTCAGAATAACTTCACACACACGCTACTGTGCATTTCCAAGTCTAATTCTGTTAGTAAATCCATACCGGTCACCCAGCGCCTAAATACTAGGCCTCAAATTTATATCCCGCTAAATCTCTCGTTACCGCTGTACTGTTGTGGCTGGGAAAGTTATTTAGTGTCCGTCAAAGCACATTTTTTGTTCTGGGTTGAAATACAATTCCCAATTTAGCAATTTCATAATTTAGTGATTTCTGCTATATCAGAGCTATTTGAAATCTATCCCTAAAAGGGTATATAATATTCAAGGTGCACATAGGGTCATTCAGAATAACTTCACACACACGCTACTGTGCATTTCCAAGTCTAATTCTGTTAGTAAATCTATACCGGTCACCCAGCGCCTAAATACTAGGCCTCAAATTTATATCCCGCTAAATCTCTCGTTACCGCTGTACTGTTGTGGCTGGGAAAGTTATTTAGTGTCCGTCAAAGCGCATTTTTTGTTCTGGGTTGAAATACAATTCCCAATTTAGCAATTTCATAATTTAGTGGTTTCTGCTATATCAGAGCTATTTGAAATCTATCCCTAAAAGGGTATATAATATTCAAGGTGCAAATAGGGTCATTCAGAATAACTTCACACACACGCTACTGTGCATTTCCAAGTTTAATTCTGTTAGTAAATCCATACCGGTCACCCAGCGCCTAAATACTAGGCCTCAAATTTATATCCCGCTAAATCTCTCGTTACCGCTGTACTGTTGTGGCTGGGAAAGTTATTTAGTGTCCGTCAAAGCACATTTTTTGTTCTGGGTTGAAATACAATTCCCAATTTAGCAATTTCATATTTTAGTGGTTTCTGCTGTATCAGAGCTATTTGAAATCTATCCCTAAAAGGGTATATAATATTCAAGGTGCACATAGGGTCATTCAGAATAACTTCACACACACGCTACTGTGCATTTCCAAGTCTAATTCTGTCAGTAAATCCATACCGGTCACCCAGCGCCTAAATACTAGGCCTCAAATTTATATTCAGCTGAATTTGAATACAATACATTGGGCCAAATAATATTTTTTTTGTTGTGGTGAACCATAACAATGAGGAAAACTTCTAGTAAGGGACGCGGACGTGGACATGGTCGTGGTGGTGTTAGTGGACCCTCTGGTGCTGGGAGAGGACGTGGCCGTTCTGCCACATCCACACGTCCTAGTGTACCAACTACCTCAGGTCCCAGTAGCCGCCAGAATTTACAGCGATATATGGTGGGGCCCAATGCCGTTCTAAGGATGGTAAGGCCTGAGCAGGTACAGGCATTAGTCAATTGGGTGGCCGACAGTGGATCCAGCACGTTCACATTATCTCCCACCCAGTCTTCTGCAGAAAGCGCACAGATGGCGCCTGAAAACCAACCCCATCAGTCTGTCACATCACCCCCATGCATATCAGGGAAACTGTCTGAGCCTCAAGTTATGCAGCAGTCTCTTATGCTGTTTGAAGACTCTGCTGGCAGGGTTTCCCAAGGGCATCCACCTAGCCCTTCCCCAGCGGTGGAAGACCTAGACTGCACTGACGCACAACCACTTATGTTTCCTGATGATGAGGACATGGGAATACCACCTCAGCATGTCTCTGATGATGACGAAACACAGGTGCCAACTGCTGCGTCTTTCTGCAGTGTGCAGACTGAACAGGAGGTCAGGGATCAAGACTGGGTGGAAGACGATGCAGGGGACGATGAGGTCCTAGACCCCACATGGAATGAAGGTCGTGCCACTGACTTTCACAGTTCGGAGGAAGAGGCAGTGGTGAGACCGAGCCAACAGCGAAGCAAAAGAGGGAGCAGTGGGCAAAAGCAGAACACCCACCGCCAAGAGACTCCGCCTGCTACTGACCGCCGCCATCTGGGACCGAGCACCCCAAAGGCAGCTTCAAGGAGTTCCCTGGCATGGCACTTCTTCAAACAATGTGCTGACGACAAGACCCGAGTGGTTTGCACGCTGTGCCATCAGAGCCTGAAGCAAGGCATTAACGTTCTGAACCTGAGCACAACCTGCATGACCAGGCACCTGCATGCAAAGCATGAACTGCAGTGGAGTAAACACCTTAAAACCAAGGAAGTCACTCAGGCTCCCCCTGCTACCTCTTCTGCTGCTGCCGCCTCGGCCTCTTCTGCTGCTGCCGCCTCGGCCTCTTCCTCCGCCTCTGGAGGAACGTTGGCACCTGCCGCCCAGCAAACAGGGGATGTACCACCAACACCACCACCTCCGTCACCAAGCGTCTCAACCATGTCACACGGCAGCGTTCAGCTCTCCATCTCACAAACATTTGAGAGAAAGCTTAAATTCCCACCTAGCCACCCTCGATCCATTGCCCTGAATGCCAGCATTTCTAAACTACTGGCCTATGAAATGCTGTCATTTAGGCTGGTGGACACAGACAGCTTCAAACAGCTCATGTCGCTTGCTGTCCCACAGTATGTTGTTCCCAGCCGCCACTACTTCTCCAAGAGAGCCGTGCCTTCCATGCACAACCAAGTATCCGATAAAATCAAGTGTGCACTGCGCAACGCCATCTGTAGCAAGGTCCACCTAACCACAGATACTTGGACCAGTAAGCACGGCCAGGGACGCTATATCTCCCTAACTGCACACTGGGTAAATGTAGTGGCAGCTGGGCCCCAGGCGGAGAGCTGTTTGGCGCATGTCCTTCCACCGCCAAGGATCGCAGGGCAACATTCTTTGCCTCCTGTTGCCACCTCCTCCTTCTCGGCTTCCTCCTCCTCTTCTTCCACCTGCTCATCCAGTCAGCCACACACCTTCACCACCAACTTCAGCACAGCCCGGGGTAAACGTCAGCAGGCCATTCTGAAACTCATATGTTTGGGGGACAGGCCCCACACTGCACAGGAGTTGTGGCGGGGTGTAGAACAACAGACCGACGAGTGGTTGCTGCCAGTGAGCCTCAAGCCCGGCCTGGTGGTGTGTGATAATGGGCGAAATCTCGTTGCAGCTCTGGGACTAGCCAATTTGACGCACATCCCTTGCTTGGCGCATGTGCTGAATTTGGTGGTGCAGAAGTTCATTCACAACTACCCCGACATGTCAGACCTGCTGCATAAAGTGCGGGCCGTCTGTTCGCGCTTCCGGCATTCATATCCTGCTGCTGCTCGCCTGTCTGCGCTACAGCGTAACTTCGGCCTTCCCGCTCACCGCCTCATATGCGACGTGCCCACCAGGTGGAACTCCACCTTGCACATGCTGGACAGACTGTGCGAGCATCAGCAGGCCATAGTGGAGTTTCAGCTGCAGCACGCACGGGTCAGTCGCACTACAGAACAGCACCACTTCACCACCAATGACTTGGCCTCCATGCGAGACCTGTGTGCCCTGTTGCGCTGTTTCGAGTACTCCACCAACATGGCCAGTGGCGATGACGCCGTTATCAGCGTTACAATACCACTTCTATGTCTCCTTGAGAAAACACTTAGGGCGATGATGGAAGAGGAGGTGGCCCAGGAGGAGGAGGAGGAGGAAGAGGGGTAATTTTTAGCACTTTCAGGCCAGTCTCTTCGAAGTGACTCAGAGGGAGGTTTTTGGCAACAGCAGAGGTCAGGTACAAATGTGGCCAGCCAGGGCTCACTACTGGAAGACGAGGAGGACGAGGATGAGGAGGAGGTGGAGGAAGATGAGGATGAAGCATGGTCACAGCGGGGTGGCACCCAACGCAGCTCGGGTCCATCACTGGTGCGTTGCTGGTGGGAAAGGCAGGACGATGACGATACGCCTGGGCAGCCTGGCACACATGAGCGACTACATGCTGCAGTGCCTGCGCAACGACAGCAGAGTTGCCCACATTTTAACCTGTGCGGACTACTGGGTTGCCACCCTGCTGGATCCACGCTACAAAGACAATGTGCCCACCTTACTTCCTGCACTGGAGCGTGATAGGAAGATGCGCGAGTACAAGCGCACATTGGTAGACGCGCTACTGAGAGCATTCCCAAATGTCACAGGGGAACAAGTGGAAGCCCAAGGCCAAGGCAGAGGAGGAGCAAGAGGTCGCCAAGGCAGCTGTGTCACGGCCAGCTCGTCTGAGGGCATGGTTAGCATGGCAGAGATGTGGAAAACTTTTGTCAACACGCCACAGCTAACTGCACCACCACCTGATACGCAACGTGTTAGCAGGAGGCAACATTTCACTAACATGGTGGAACAGTACGTGTGCACACCCCTCCACGTACTGACTGATGGTTCGGCCCCATTCAACTTCTGGGTCTCTAAATTGTCCACGTGGCCAGAGCTAGCCTTTTATGCCTTGGAGGTGCTGGCCTGCCCGGCGGCCAGCGTTTTGTCTGAACGTGTATTCAGCACGGCAGGGGGCGTCATTACAGACAAACGCAGCCGCCTGTCTACAGCCAATGTGGACAAGCTGACATTCATAAAAATGAACCAGGCATGGATCCCACAGGACCTGTCCGTCCCTTGTCCAGATTAGACATTAACTACCTCCCCTTAACCATATATTATTGGACTCCAGGGCACTTCCTCATTCAATCCTATTTTTATTTTCATTTTACCATTATATTGCGAGGCTACCAAAAGTTGAATGAACCTCTCCTCTGTCTGGGTGCCGGGGCCTAAATATATGCCAATGGACTGTTCCAATGTTGGGTGACGTGAAGCCTGATTCTCTGCTATGACATGCAGACTAATTCTCTGCTGACATGAAGCCAGATCCTCTGTTACGGGACCTCTCTCCTCTGCCTGGGTGCTGGGCCTAAATATCTGACAATGGACTGTTGCATTGGTGGCTGACGTGAAGCCTGATTCTCTGCTATGACATGCAGACTAATTCTCTGCTGACATGAAGCCAGATTGTCTGTTACGGGTCCTCTCTCCTCTGCCTGGGTGCTGGGCCTAAATTTATAAAAATGGACTGTTGCAGTGGTGGGTGACGTGAAGCCTGATTCTCTGCTATGACATGAAGACTGATTCTCTGCTGACATGAAGCCAGATTGTCTGTTACGGGACCTCTCTCCTCTGCCTGGGTGCTGGGCCTAAATTTATGAAAATTGACTCTTACAGTGGTGGGTGACGTGAAGCCTGATTCTCTGCTATGACATCAAGACTGATTCTCTGCTATGGCATGCAGACTGATTCTCTGCTGACATGAAGCCAGATCCTCTGTTACGTGACCTCTCTCCTCTGCCTGGGTGCTGGGCCTAAATTTATGACAATGGACTGTTGCAGTGGTGGCTGACGTGAAGCCTGATTCTCTGCTATGACATGAAGACTGATTCTCTGCTGACATGAAGCCAGATTGTCTGTTACGGGACCTCTCTCCTCTGCCTGGGTGCCGGGGCCTAAATATCTGAGAATGGACTGTTCCAGTGGTGGGTGACGGGAAGCCAGATTCTCTGCTATGGGACCTCTCTCCAATTGATTTTGGTTAATTTTTATTTATTTAATTTTAATTTTAATTCATGTACCTATCCACATTTGTTTGCAGGGGATTTACCTACATGTTGCTGCCTTTTGCAGCCCTCTAGCCCTTTCCTGGGCTGTTTTACAGCCGTTTTAGTGCCGAAAAGTTTGGGTCCCCATTGACTTCAATGGGGTTCGGGTTCGGGACGAAGTTCGGATCGGGTTCGGATCCCGAACCCGAACATTTTCGGGAAGTTCGGCCAAACTTCTCGAACCCGAACATCCAGGTGTTCGCTCAACTCTAATGATCACGCTTCAGAAGCTTTGCAATTTTAAGAGTGCTGCATCCCTCTGCAAGATATCTCACTATTTTTGACTTTTCTGAGCCTGTCAAGTCCTTCTTTTGACCCATTTTGCCAAAGGAAAGGAAGTTGCCTAATAATTATGCACACCTGATATAGGGTGTTGATGTCATTAGACCACACCCCTTCTCATTACAGAGATGCACATCACCTAATATGCTTAATTGGTAGTAGGCTTTCGAGCCTATACAGCTTGGAGTAAGACAACATGCATAAAGAGGATGATGTGGTCAAAATACTCATTTGCCTAATAATTCTGCACTCCCTGTATATATATCTATAAAATACCAAATACCACAGCAGCACAGTGAGACCGTGTGCACTGGGTGCAATTCCTCACAGAGGTCGGCTTCTCCTCCACGATATGTACTTTCCAAAGAATGAGGCAGCACTTCCAGATTTCGGTGACAGGGTGAAGACCCTGGGGAATAAAGTTTTGGGGTCTGCCTCGTTCTTTGGAAAGTGTGTATATATATATATATATGTATATATATATATATATATATATATATATATATATATAGTGAGGTTTCGCTCTGGTAGACAGGATTAGCGAACAGAGTATAGAGGCAACAACAAGTTCTTTGGATCAAACAGTTCAGTGTTTTATTTACACTTTCGGCAAGGGAAACTGTACCACTCAATTGAAAAACAAACTGAAATCTTTTAGTTGGTCTGGGTGTAAGAAAACAAACAAAAAACAAACAAACAAAAAAAATAATGTGTTTGCAATAGTGTATAACTGGGGATGTAGCTGTGATCAGAATTAAGCAATCACATTCAAAATCATGTTAAATAGGAGTCAGCATACACCTGCCATCATTTAAAGTGCCTCTGATTAACCCCAAATAAAGTTCAGCTGCTCTAGTTGGTCTTTCCTCAAATGTTCTTAGTTGCATCCCACAGCAAAAGCCATGGTCCACAGAGAGCTTCCAAAACATCAGAGGGATCTCATTGTTAAAAGGTATCAGTCAGGAGAAGGGTACAAAAGAATTTCCAAGGCATTAGATATACCATGGAACACAGTGAAGACAGTAATCATCAAATGGAGAAAATATGGCACAACAGTGACATTACCAAGAACTGGACGTCCCTCCAAAATTGATGAAGAGGCGAAAAGAAAACTGGTCTGGAAGGCTACCAAGAGGCCTACAGCAACATTAAAGGAGCTGCAGGAATATCTGGCAAGTACTGGCTGAGTGGTACATGTGACAACAATCTCCCATATTCTTCATATGTCTGGGCCATGGGGTAGAGTGGCAAGACGAAAGCCTTTTCTTACGAAGAAAAACATCCAAGCCAGGCTACATTTTGCGAAAAAACATCTGAAGTCTCCCAAAAGCATGTGGGAAAAGGTGTTATGGTCTGATGAAACCAAGGTTGAACTTTTTGACCATAATTCCAAAAGATATGTTTGGCACAAAAACAACCCTGCACATCACCAAAATAATGCCATACCCCCAGTGAAGTATGGGGGTGGCAGCATCATGCTTTGGGGCTGTTTTTCTTTAGCTGGAACTGGGGCCTTAGTAAAGCTAGAGGGAATTATGAACAGTTCCAAATACCAGTCAATATTGGCACAAAACCTTCAGGCTTCTGCTAGAAAGCCGAACATGAAGAGGAACTTCACATTTCAGCATGACAACGACCCAAAGCATATATCCAAATCAACAAAGGAATGGATTCACCAGAAAAAGATGAAAGTTTTGGAATGGCGCAGCCAGAGTCCAGACCTGAATCAGATTAAAAATCTATGGGGTGATCTGAAGAGGGCTGTGCACAGGAGATGCCCTCTCAATCTGACAGATTTGGAGTGTTTTTGCAAAGAAGAGTGGGCAAATCTTGCCAAGTCAAAATGTGCCATGCTGATAGACTCAAACCCCAAATTACTGAGTGCTGTAATATAATCAAAAGTATTAGTTTAAGGGTGTGCACACTTATGCAACCATATTATTTTATTTGTATATGTTTTCTTCCCTCTAACTAAAAGATTTCATTTTGTTTTTCAATTGAGTTGTACAGTTTATAGGTCACATTAAAGGTGGAAAAAAGTTCTGAAATCGTTTATCTTTGTCTCAATTGTTTACATCACAGAAACCTGACATTTGTCAGGTATCCACTGTGTGTGTGTGTGTATATATATATATATATATATATATATATATATATATATATATAGAAGAAGAAAGTCCGCAGCACTCCTTCAAGTAAAAAAGTGTAATTTATTCACACATGTCAGACAACGTTTCGGTCCTCTCACAGGACCTTTTTCAAGTCAAGTGACTTGAAAAAGGTCCTGTGAGAGGACCGAAACGTTGTCTGACATGTGTGAATAAATTACACTTTTTTACTTGAAGGAGTGCTGCAGACTTTCTTCTTCTACTGAATTTGTCCCATATCGAGGGACCACCGCGGGCACCCATACAGCTATATCTGCACTTAAGGGAGTGCTGCCTGAACCTTTCCATGGATATATATATATATATATATATATATATGTATATATATATACAGTACAGACCCAAAAGTTTGGACACACCTTCTGATTCAAAGAGTTTTCTTTATTTTCATGACTATGAAAATTGTAGATTCACACTGAAGGCATCAAAACTATGAATTAACACATGTGGAATTATATACATAACAAAAAAGTGTGAAACAACAGAAAATATGTCATATTCTAGGTTCTTTAAAGTAGCCACCTTTTGCTTTGATTACTGCTTTGCACACTCTTGGCATTCTCTTGATGAGGTTCCAGAGGTAGTCACCTGAAATGGTTTTCACTCCACAGGTGTGCCCTGTCAGGTTTAATAAGTGGGATTTCTTGCCTTCTAAATGGGGTTTGGACCATCAGTTGTGTTGTGGAGAAGTCAGGTGGATACACAGCTGATAGTCCTACTGAATAGACTGTTAGAATTTGTATTATGGCAAGAAAAAGCAGCTAAGTAAAGAAAAACGAGTGGCCATCATTACTTTAAGAAATGAAGGTCAGTCAGTCCGAAAAATTGGGAAAACTTTGAAAGTGTCCCCAAGTGCAGTCACAAAAACCATCAAGCGCTACAAAAAAACTGGCTCACATGCGGACCGCCCCAGGAAAGGAAGATCAAGAGTCACCTATGCTGCGGAGGATAAGTTAATCCGAGTCACTAGCCTCAGAAATCACAGGTTAACAGCAGCTCAGATTAGAGACCAGGTCAATGCCACACAGAGATCTAGCAGCAGACTCATCTCTAGAACAACTGTTAAGAGGAGACTGTGTGAATCAGGCCTTCATGATAGAATATCTGATAGGAAACCACTGCTAAGGACATGCAACAAGCAGAAGAGACTTGTTTGGGCTAAAGAACACAAGGAATGGACATTAGACCAGTGGAAATCTGTGCTTTGGTCTGATGAGTCCAAATTTGAGATCTTTGGTTCCAACCACCGTGTCTTTGTGCGATGCAGAAAAGGTGAACAGATGGACTCTACATGCTTGGTTCCCTCCGTGAAGCATGGAGGAGGAGGTGTGATGGCATGGGGGTGCTTTGCTGGTGACACTGTTGGGGATTTATTCAAAATTGAAGGCATACTGAACCAGCATGGCTACCACAGCATCTTGCTGCGGCATGCTATTCCATCTGGTTTGCGTTTAGTTGGACCATCATTTATTTTTCAACATGACAATGACCCCAAACACACCTCCAGGCTGTGTAAGGGATATTTGACCATGAAGGAGAGTCATGGGGTGCTGCGCCAGATGACCTGGCCTCCACAGACACCGGACCTGAACCCAATCGAGATGGTTTGGGGTGAGCTGGACCGCAGAGTGAAGGCAAAATGGCCAACAAGTGCTAAGCATCTCTGGGAACTCCTTCAAGACTGTTGGAAGACCATTTCAGGTGACTACCTCTTGAAGCTCATCAAGAGAATGCCAAGAGTGCGCAAAGCAGTAATCAAAGCAAAAAGTGGCTACTTTGAAGAACCTAGAATATGACATATTTTCAGTTGTTTCACACTTTTTTGTTATGTATATAATTCCACATGTGTTAATTCATAGTTTTGATGCCTTCAGTGGGAATCTACAATTTTCATAGTCATAAAAATAAAGAAAACTCTTTGAATCAGAAGGTGTGTCCAAACTTTTGGTCTGTACTGTATATATACAGGTCCTTCTAAAAAAATTAGCATATTGTGATAAAGTTCATTATTTTCTGTAATGTACTGATAAACATTAGACTTTCATATATTTTAGATTCATTACACACCAACTGAAGTAGTTCAAGCCTTTTATTGTTTTAATATTGATGATTTTGGCATACAGCTCATGAAAACCCAAATTTCCTATCTAAAAAAATTAGCATATCATGAAAAGGTTCTCTAAACGAGCTATTAACCTAATCATCTGAATCAACTAATTAACTCTAAACACCTGCAAAAGATTCCTGAGGCTTTTAAAAACTCCCAGCCTGGTTCATTACTCAAAAACGCAATCATGGGTAAGACTGCCGACCTGACTGCTGTCCAGAAGGCCATCATTGACACCCTCAAGCAAGAGGGTAAGACACAGAAAGAAATTTCTGAACGAATAGGCTGTTCCCAGAGTGCTGTATCAAGGCACCTCAGTGGGAAGTCTGTAGGAAGGAAAAAGTGTGGCAGAAAACGCTGCACAACGAGAAGAGGTGACCGGACCCTGAGGAAAATTGTGGAGAAGGACCGATTCCAGACCTTGGGGGACCTGCGGAAGCAGTGGACTGAGTCTGGAGTGGAAACATCCAGAGCTACCGTGTACAGGTGTGTGCAGGAAATGGGCTACAGGTGCCACATTCCCCAGGTCAAGCCACTTTTGAACCAGAAACAGCGGCATAAGCTCCTTACCTGGGCTACAGAGAAGCAGCACTGGACTGTTGCATGTTATTCGGAAAGCAAGGTGCCAGAGTCTGGAGGAAGACTGGGGAGAGGGAACTGCCAAAATGCCTGAAGTCCAGTGTCAAGTACCCACAGTCAGTGATGGTCTGGGGTGCCATGTCAGCTGCTGGTGTTGGTCCACTGTGTTTTATCAAGGGCAGGGTCAATGCAGCTAGCTATCAGGAGATTTTGGAGCACTTCATGCTTCCATCTGCTGAAAAGCTTTATGGAGATGAAGATTTCATTTTTCAGCACGACCTGGCACCTGCTCACAGTGCCAAAACCACTGGTAAATGGTTTACTGACCATGGTATTACTGTGCTCAATTGGCCTGCCAACTCTCCTGACCTGAACCCCATAGAGAATCTGTGGGATATTGGGAAGAGAAAGTTGAGAGACGCAAGACCCAACACTCTGGATGAGCTTAAGGCCGCTATCGAAGCATCCTGGGCCTCCATAACACCTCAGCAGTGCCACAGGCTGATTGCCTCCATGCCACACCACATTGAAGCAGTCATTTCTGCAAAAGGATTCCCAACCAAGTATTGAGTGCATAACTGAACATAATTATTTGAAGGTTGACTTTTTTTGTATTAAAAACACTTTTCTTTCATTGGTCAGATGAAATATGCAAATTTTTTTAGATAGGAATTTTGGGTTTTCATGAGCTGTATGCCAAAATCATCAATATTAAAGCAATAAAAGGCTTGAACTACTTCAGTTGGTGTGTAATGAATCTAAAATATATGAAAGTCTAATGTTTATCAGAACATTACAGAAAATAATGAACTTTATCACAATATGCTAATTTTTTGAGAAGGACCTGTATATATTTCTACTTCATGAAGCTGCATCGCTGCTAAAAGTAATATGGTGTTAAAAAGGAATGTCTGATTAGAGGATCCTAATAAATAGCTAGACGGTAGTTAGTACAATCTTCTACTAGCCAATCCCTCTTTGCCAGCAGCCAAAGACATTCCATTCTGCGCTACAGATTGATTTCTAAAGTGCAAAGGATCATTGAAGTGTATTTTTTTCCGATGAGTATTTCTTGAAATGTAACAAATGTAAACTGTGAATCCAGTCATTTACACTTAACACTGAAATATTTGGCACTTTAGTACACAATTTTTCTCTTCTTGAGAAGCAATGACACATCTGCCATGAGGCGAGATAAACTGCTGCCAACCTGCCTCTGTGATGGGTGTTTGTTTACTGTGTGCTCATAGGAGGTTATGGGTTCAGACTCTGCCATTCAGCCTCAAAGACTGCCCGACAGTAGCTCGAAAGGCTACAAGACAGTAGAGCAGCTCAGGAGGTCACGATGATTCAGGACGCAGGCGTTATCACTTTGTCTGAGACCCAGTGCAGTACTTCTCAGTGATATTATTGCAACCACCTGTGCTGGTACATGTTTGAGGCCAAAAAAGGCCTTTTTCCTGCAGTGCAGATGGTGGTGGAGAACAAGAGTTAGGTGAGTATTTTTATTTTCTTTTATATATAGGGGCACTACAGGCTGGACCACTATTGGGGGTTGATGGCGTTACAGGCTGGATAACTACATGAAGGGTGGCATTACAGGTTGGAGCACTACAGAGGTGACATTACAGATTTAAACACCACACCAAAGCACTATGGAGGGTGACATTACAAGCTGGAACATTACAGGGGTGTGGAATTACAGGTTTCAGCACTATATTGTGGCAAAACGGAGGGGTGGCATTATAGGCTGGAGCACAACTGTGGGGAACATTACAGGCTGGAGCACTATGGGGTGAGGGGACATTTTGGGCCAGAGCACTACATACAGGAGGCATTATAATAAAAGGGGCACTATAGGATAAGTTAACTAGAGATGGGCATTATAAATACAAGGGGTCCAACAAGGGGCTTTATAAATCATCCTTCTTTTCCTATGCCCTTACTATTAAAATATAAATGTATTTATCCTATACAGTAATAAAAAACACTGTAATGAAAAATAAATAAATCAAAATGGTCCATTAAACTTTTTTGTCGCTTCATCTCCACACAAAAAAATGGAATAAAAAGTGATCAAAAAGTACAAATCACCCACACGCAATGAACCGACACACAGCTCCATAAACATAACTATAAAAAAGTTACGGGGTTCAGTATATAACGATGCAAAGAAAAAACTAATTTTTTCCAAAGTTTTTGGGGAAACCGTCAGTTAACTGCATAGGGAACATCGTAAAAAACAAAACTTAAAACCCTGGAGATTGCGGCCTGGGAGAGTCGTGGGATACATCATTTTAGATCTGTCTGGAAAGCATGGATCTCATATAGAAACTTTAAGTGAATCCCTTTGTATGAGCACCTCTGACCTATCAAGGTGGAAAATGAAAATAAGAAAAATTACTATGTTTAGTGATCAATATTGCTCAAACGTCCTACAGGAATGTATATTTAGTACTTGTCAAGCTATATGTTATGACAAAGTATACATCATATGTATGTTTTGCATTTACTTTCAATAAAAAAAAAATAGAAAAATAAACAACTTGCTCTTCAAAAAACAACGGCTGTGTGAAAAATGGGTAGTAAAAAACAAAAATGCAAAAACAGAAACTCTCCTGGTAATAAAAGGGTTAAGCTTTGCTGCATGAGGGCATTGAATCACAAGCTGTTCAAGTTTGGCATAAAATACACCACTCTGGTTTATTTTGAACTACTCTAAGTACCTAAAAGTTGAATTTGGTAATATAAATTACCTTTCTTACGCCATCAGCCTGTGCTTTGTGTAAATACATTAATTAATTCAAGATGTTTTATAATACTTATAAAAGTAATAAGGAAGTCATAAAGTACACTTTTGCTTTTTGAAGTAACATCATATTACCACCTAATACGTAATTAAGTAGGCCAAAAGAATATAAAAATAAGACAAGACATAAGTGTTCACTACTCTTAGATTTTTCAAAGGTACTGTATGTTCCATGAGGGTCTTTCTATATGCGCTTTTTCTTGCTTTAAAACCTATTGTAAGAACCAAATCTGTTTTCTTGGGCTTGATGGACCTATGTCATTTTCCAACCTTTTCAGCTTTGTAACTATGTTGTTATATTAGAAAGTAATTAATAGGTCTAATCACTATTACTATTCTGTATTTATAATACAAATAATACATTTTCAATTTTCTTTCCTCAGCTAGCCACAAAAATGTTTTTTCACAGAGTTTTGCTGCTCACAGTAGTGGTCGGTCTGGTTTCTTGCTTTCCTCAACCATTGAATATTCCAAAACTTCCATCAGTCCTAGATTTTCCAAATCCTTTACTTTCCAATATAGATGTTGAGATACCAAATGTATCAAGTGGAATATTGGATAAAATTGGACTGACAGGTTTGTGATTATTAAAATGATTTTTAAATGAAACATACTTTAAATAAGGTGAAATGTCATCTTTGAATTTTTCTGGGTTGTTAGAGGAATAATGTATACCATTTTGTAATGTTCTATTAGGGTCCAATCACACGTCCGTAGTGTATTGCGGATCCGCAATATACCCTGCTGGCACCCCCATATAACTGTCTATTCTTGTCCGCAATTGCGGACAAGAATAGGACATGCCCTATTTTTTTCCGGAGTTGCAAACCGGAAGATCGGGGGCGCGCTCTGGAAATGCAGATGCGGAGAACACATGGTGTGCTCTCCGCATCCATTCCTGCCCCATTGAGAATAAATGGCTCCGCACCCGTTCAGGATATTGCAGAAAGGATACGGACCCATTCCACAGACGTGTGATTGGACCCTTAGTCTCCTGTTCCAAGTAGCACTTCCCAAAGTCAATAAAATTATTATTCTTAAGGGAATATGTTAAGGTTACACTAACAATTTTAAAATAATTCTGTCACCAGGAAATTTGCTGTTAAACCAGGCACAATACCTTGTAGTGCTAGTTTAGCGGAATATAATGACTTTCACTTTGTGATCTATTGTTTTATTTGGGAGAAAAAGTACTATTTTATGCAAATGATCAGTTAAGTGCACTAAGCGAAGACTCAAGCCCCTTTGTGCACCTTTGCTCCACCTGCTTCCTTTTATCTGCCACTGCCTCTCTTTCCTGATTGACTTAGCGAGATGAGATCACCACATAGCAACCAGTCCCTGTCAATCAAGAAAAAAGAGAGAAGCTGGCAAAGGAAGTGATAGGAGCAAGGGTACACGGTGGGGCTTGGACCCACCCACAGTGCACTTAACTGCTAATTTGCCCAGAATGAAGCAATGGATCATTATGGTAGGTTATAATTTCATTCTGCTGATCTAGCCTTAAAATTATCTGGAATTTATTGAGGGCAAACTCAATTTAATGTTATTATTTACATGTTGTTAGATACAGGGAAGTACTGATGTTGTGGCCAAACTGGCCATAGGCACCTGATGCTGGAAGCCAGAATGGACCCCAACTCTGACTTGGCCAGTGTTATTTGGTTACAGTGACTTGTTTATACTTGGATAAAATGCATGCTTGCCCTGGGTGAAGGAAAGTCATGCCAGATTTTGACTGATATTTAGGCTATTATTTAGACATATTTATGTTTTAAGTTAGTAAAACCTGCTTTTCTTTCTCCAAGGATTGCTTGGATTTCTTCGACTATTATTATCACCCTTCTTTAGAGCAAAAGACAGCCTACCTTTACCTGGAAACAATGATGTAATGGGATACATGCCGAGCTTAGGAAACTCAGATGTTCCAGGTGGATAAAATGCACATATCTTCGTGGATTTATCTTTTATGTTTCTTATGTAAATTTAAACCATTAATAACATTATTTATAAAATGTGTGTAAGTGCGGCAACCAGTGTTGTGGGGGAAGGGCTAGTATATAATATTCTCATAGTTTATTTTACCTACTACCATAAGGAAGGTAGTGCCGTGTGATTACAGTGTAAACTTATAGATTTGGAGTGAGTTTTTATTCTATACACTATGTCTAGAATAAATAGTTAAATATCAATATTTGATCTAATTTATTCTCCTCAGAGATTGGGTTCTACTGGAGAACATACGCTTTTTAACTTCACAATTGTATTGTATATTGTATATTTATTTATTTTTTTATCACTTTTTAGTCTGGCCAGACTTGTTTCACATATATTTATTGTTATAAAATTTTAAGGTCGGATCAATAAAGTACCACTTACTCCAGATATAGTGAGTGCCCAACTTTTTCTTGATATATTTATTTAGCTTTATAGATTGGGTGAATCTGTAGGCTGAGAGCACCCATCCAGGGAACCTGACGTAGTAGTGATGCCTATTTTGATTTTTCAATCTAACTTGTGCTTTTATACCTTCCAATTTGTGAATTACAGGTGGTCTCTGTAATTTCAAATTTGGTAATAAGGCTTCTATTTTAATTATGAAGCGTACATTTCTGTCTAATATTTGTTGCACATTGCAATAATGTATAGAGCGGCATGTAAATGATACAGCATTTAAAAATAGTATTAAATATATTTGACAATATACTTAAAAATAAGATTTTTTTTTTCTTTTTAACCATTAGCTGTCTCCGCAGTGGGAGGCTCACCTATTCAAATGCAAGAACTACATCACCGGATAAGCAGACTGGAAGCAAGTAAGCAAATTGTAGCCATTTACCATTTAAGAACAGTTAATTTATTTATTTAATTGATTTCTATATGTGGGCAGATTTACCAAAGGAAGGAAATAATATACAAAAGCTCTACTGTGTTTTAAAAAAATGAATTATCTCACAAAGACAGCTCATTTTACAAGTTAAGCCAGCTTTGAGATTAGCTGTTCACCAGGGAAAACTGGAGTGGCCAAATGGACAAGCCAAATCTGGCTGACGGACAACTGCTCTTTTTTGAATATCTTTAATTTGCTCATGAAGAGGGTTCTTAAGGGGCCTGAAAAGCATATGAAAAAAACATGATATTGTAATATTTTCCTAGTGTTCTCTTATAACTAAGTATATCGTATATTGTCTAGTTCTAAAATTCGAAGGAAGAATCCAAATTGTAGGAACCAAAATGATTGCCACCAATGGAAAAGAAGTAGACTTTGCAACATCCAATTCCACATGTAGTGATGTTGGTGGACAGATTGTTACTCCCATGAATGAAGAAGAGAATGCTGCTGCCTTGGAATTAGTGAAGAAATATAATAGATATGCATACTTGGGAATGACAGAGGGCCCAATACCTGGCATCTTCAACTACTTGAATGGAGCCTCGATGGTTTACACTAATTGGAGAAAAAATGAACCCACTGGAAAAGGAACTGAGGGTTGTGTTGAAATGTATTCAGATGGGCAGTGGAATGATAAAGCTTGTAATCAAAAGCGTCTGACTATCTGTGAGTTCTAAATCTATGATATGCTGTCAGGTATAGGAAAGATCCATCATAACAATGGTTTTTATTGTACAAAATACAGTATGATCAATTATGAGTTGTTATATGTAACAAAAATAAAACATATTGCATTCACTGAATATGATAAATCCTTTGCTGTAATTTATAAATAAAGCCCAAAGCATATAAATATATGGTCTTTTTTATTTCCAGCTACTGTATATTATTTTGTTATTAACAAATAATTTCATTTATTTTAAAACCAAAGAGGTGAGCATTAAAACTGAACAGGAAACTTCTTGAAATTAGTTTCTGGTGCAAATACCCAAATTCTTCAAAAGATAAATTTCAGGCACAAATCAATTATATCCAAATCAAAGGTTCAATTAAAGGCCCAGAGAGAGAGAGAGAGAGAGAGAGAGATTTTTTTCAAAGTAGTTTATTATACACACCATTAGATGTGCATTTCCATCATATAATATTACAGTATATTGCTAGAAATCTCAGACCATCGTGATTTCTGCTAATTCAAAGAAGGAAGGAGAAGTCCTCATCAGCGCTTTTCCCATACATTTGTGCATAGAATGGTATTTACAGCTCTTCTTCTCACAGTGGTTGTTCCCCCTTTCCTTTCTCCTATCATTCCCCCCCCCTCCCCCCATAAGTCAAATTTGATCTCCATCCTATTGTTTTCATTTTCCCTTTTTTCCATTCACATCAATTCATCATATTAATTTTCATATTATTTATCATATTAATTTTCATAATGTTTACTTCAGATTTTATAACAATATCACACAGCTTTCATCAAGTATGCATTTTATTCCACACAGTACCATTTAAATATCTATCCAAGAAATGATTTCTCCTTTATTGTTATTAATCTTATTGCACGTTACTATAATTATATGTATAATTATATTCATATGCAAATGCCTAACATAATTCCCTCTGCAGCGGCCTGGGAGGAGCTGGAGCGGAGGATGGGAGTTATAGTGACTGTTACAGTCATTCACAGTGGCTTTCCCCACATTGTTGCTCCCTAGGCTAACGCAGTAAAAGTAGGGTGCACTGTTTCCTCCCCTGGGGCACACCCTGATATTGGGGCCCCAACCTGATGGTAGTTGAGGTGCCTATGATGTTAAGTGTCTGTTTGGGTGTAAGGCAGAGCATTTGGGGTGCAATGGCCAGAATATGGTGTAGGGGTCAAAAAACAGGCCAGAAGTACAATTCTGCACTACACTACTTTCACGGTTTATTGCTTGGTCATACAACTTACCACCCAAATGAATTTTACCTCCTTTTCTTCTCATTAATAGAGCTTTCATTTGGTGGTATTTAATTGCTGCTGACATTTTAACTTTTTTTGCTATTAATCAAAATTTAACGATTTTTTTGCAAAAAAATGAAATTTTTCACTTTCAGCTGTAAAATTTTGCAAAAAAAACGACATCCATATATAAATTTTTCCATATTTTTACATATACCCATGCTGGGTGAGAGAAATATCTCTCTAAAAGTAAATTTTTCCCATTTTTTTTTATACAAAGTTGTCATTTTAGAGAGATATTTCACTCACCCAGCATGGGTATATGTAAAAAGACACCCCAAAACACATTGCTCAACTTCTTCTGAGTACGGCGATACCATATGTGTGACACTTTTTTGCAGCCTAGGTGCGCAAAGAGGCACAAATTCCTTTTAGGAGGGCATTTTTAGACATTTGGATTCCAGACTTCTCACGCTTTAGGGCCCCTAAAATGCCAGGGCAGTATAAATACCCCACATGTGACCCCATTTTGTAAAGAAGACACCCCAAGGTATTTTGTGATGGGCATATTGAGTTCATGGAAGTTTTTATTTTTTGTCACAAGTTAGTGGAATATTAGACTTTGTAAGAGAAAAAAATTAATCATTTTCCGCTAATTTGTCACAAAAAATAAAAACTTCTAGGATCCATTATGTTTCTAGCAGGCGTGTCAGTGACTGACATTTCTGTTTAATATTGGTCACTATCTATGGCAGGCAGGGTTTTACCTGTTCGATCCATAGACATAAGGTTTATCCGAATTTGGTGATATCTCATGGGCCTCATGTCCCCGTTTAGATTATAAACTCTAGCATTCGTCACTAATATACTTACTCCCCACTGCCATAGCAAAGGATGACGGCAAAGAAGGAGGAGGCGTTGCCGACGAGAGCGGTTGTGCATGGATTGGTTGTCTGTCAGACATTAGTGATGACGGCAGTAGGAGGCGTGGCCGGTGGGAGCAGTCGGACGCCTATTGGATGCCTGTCAGAGGCTTGGCAGTGAGAGGGGAGGAGACATCTCCATTTAATCAGCGCATACCTCTCGTGCGCTACGGCCACTACAGTGCCGGGAGGCTCGTTGTTTGCTGCACGCACGCCATCAGAGGCGTGCAGCGTTATAGTCAGCAATTAGATCAAAGTGTGTTGGCGGTATTATTGCGCACTCACCATCAGGGTAGCATTGAATAGTGTTGGCCATACACTTAGATCAATGCTCCTGATGAATTACCAACAGTAGTCGGAAGGGAGCACGGTGGCTCAGTGGTTAGCACTGGTGCCTTGCAGCGCTGGGGTCCTAGGTTCGAATCCGACCAAGGGCAACATCTGCCTGTAGTTTGTATGTTCTCCCCATGTTTGCATGGGTTTCCTCCGGGTACTCCAGTTTCCTCCCACACTCCAAAGACATACTGATAGGGACCTTAGATTGTGAGCCCCATTGGGGACAGTTGGATGATGATGTATGTAAAGCGCTGCGGAATTAGTAGCGCTATATAAGTGTGTATAATAAATAAATAAATAAGGGAAACGTGTTGAGCATTAGACTGCAGTATAGATTTGATACATGCAGGCTGACTCTCTTCCCCTTACTGAGCCCAAATAGGGAATACTCCTTTTATATTTTGGTCCTAGATAACAATAAGGTACGCACTGACCATAGGGTCTGCAGCCCTGAGGGACTAGTGAAGTTACACTTCTAGGACTGTAATAGGAGTTTTCCTTTGCTTTTCATACTCCTACACACATAATGAGTTCTTGTGGTAGGGTCTACTTAGGAACCAGCATATTATTGGTCTGAATTAGTTCCAGTTCACCCTATCAGCCTATAGTTGTGGAGATAACTTTTTAATAAAATGAAATAAAGTGTTTTTAACGTACTTTAGTTAGGCAGTAAACAGTATTCACTTAGTACGTCTATATACTATCATACTATAGTTAAACAGGTTACAGAGAATGCCTAGAAAACTTTGTCATAGAAGTCAATGAGGTCCCCTTCTGTCCATTGTGTCTATGTCCAATGTGGCTGCTTTAAAGTAATTTTCATGCTTTCTAAATGCTTTTAAATGGGTTTTCCCACAAAAATAATATTCTACAGTTTTCAAACCCGCACCTGGATCTGAATAGTTTCGCAATTACATATAATAAAAAATTTAGCATTGTCACTGTTATTCAAATCTACCTGTATAGCGCCACCTGCTGTTTTTTTTTCTTATTTCTTTGACCTGCTCACTAAGAAAACTGCACACGCCCAGTTTCATCTTTCAACTGCGTCCCTTGTAATAGGGAGAGATCTCCAGCAGAAAAAAAAACACACCTCCTGAGCTCCAGCAAAAAATACACTCCCCTTGAGCTGCCAGCTTGATATAAATCTATCAGAGTAATCAATGGGCAGATCTCTGGATCTATGTGAAGTGCAGGGCTGGTTCTAGCTTTGTTAGAAAAAAGTTGGCATGTACTATATGATGTCTGATTTTTATTTTTTACATAAGTCATGGGATAACCCCTTTGCTAACAGGGCCTATAAAATGGGAGCACATGGACTTTATCTCCTCTCTCTTCAAACTCTCACTCTCAACTCCCTAACTAAGCTGGAATGCAGATCCCCACTTAAACCGCCTTCAAGGATTGTTAACCCTGACTATGCTTTTCATGCACAGCTATGGTAGGCATAATACACAACATGGCAATACAAAATACATCTATATATTTATAGATTCCAATAATTAGCAAAGACACAGGCAATTCATCCATTCCTCTCAGAGAGCCACCTCTCAGTACAGGCTACCACATTTAATAACCATCTACATCTATTATAACTGCAATGTTTAATTACTCAGCATGGCTGCTCAGCACTATAGTTTTTCTTTTATAAACAACACAAGACTGGCTACAGCGATTGTAGTCTTAATGATATTTGTTATATTGCTATGTGTAGTAAAGACATGCACATAAAAATAAAAAATAGATATAAAGAAAGATAAAGATAAAAATAAATACAGTCTTGGTTCCTCTGGATAGCTGGGGCCCACACTTTTTCAGCTCTATACTTATAGTGTGACTTCCACTTAAAAATTAAAAATAAAAACCATCTGTAATCAGTCTATGGCTATACCAATGTATTCCAGATTATAAAAAAATGTCCACCCAACTTCGGGCTTATTTGTGCTCCTGCACTATTTGCAATTACTGTTTGCAACTTTCCCATTGTTATCTTTAATACACACAGCCATACAATAAATGTTATTAAGACTATGTTATTCATGAATAGGTCGAGCGAACCCGAACTTTACGATTTTTTAAACCCGAACATTTCAGTAAAAGTTTGGGTTCGAGGTCGGTGTTCGTCGATTAATGTCGCTTTTTGAAAGGCTGCAGGGCAGGCAATCAACAAGCATTTAACTCGTGTGCCCTTAGAAGCCATCACAGCCATGCCTACTAATGGCATGGATGTGATTGGCCAGTGCAGCATGTGACCCAGCCTCTATATAAGCTGGAGTCACGTAGCGCTGCACATCACTCTGCTGTGCTTAGTGTAGGGAGAAGATGCTGCTGCTGTGAGGGAGAGAATAGGAAAGAATCTGATATAAGAACTTGTTAACTCTGCAATCTACAGTGATTTTTTATGTGGGTGCAGTGCAACATTTTTGTACCCTGCCCTGAGCCCAGTATGTTTTATCCGTCTGTTAGTTAGGTGGGCGTCGGTGGCCATTTTGTTCAAGTCCAGTGCACCAGTAATCCTGTTTTTTTAATCAGTGGGCAACATATACCCATTTTTTAAGTGCACCTGCACTGCATATATGCCAGGAGAAGGGAAAATAATATAGGTAATCCGTCTGTGAGTTTAGGAACCCAGGGGGTGACATATTCACATGTTTTTCTGTAAAGTACCCCTGTGCTGCATATGTGAGTGTAATAAATTCTGTAAATCCATCTGTTAGATTTTGGGGGGGCAAATTATATATTTTTTTCTAAAAAGTACATTTGGGCCCTGCACTGCATTTGTGACAGTGAAAGAAAATCAGTTAAATCCATCTATTTCATTGTGGGTGAAAAAATAAGATTTTTTTTGTTTTTCCCATAAAGTACCTTTGCGGCCTGCACTACAAATCTGATGTGAAATATAATCAGTAAATCCATCTGTTTCACTGTGGGTGAAAAAAAATCATATTATTTTTTCCATAAAGTACTTTTGCGGCCTGTGCTGCAAATCTGATAGCGAAATATAATCAGTAAAAACAACTGGGACATTGTGGGTGAAAAAAAACACATTTTTGGGCCATAAAGTACCTTTTCAGCCTGCACTGCATTTGTGATAGTGAAAGAAAGTCAGTTAAATCCATTTGTTTCCCTGTGGGTGAAAATATCATATCTTTTTTCCATTAAGTACCTTTGCGGCCTGTGCTGCAAATCTGATAGCGAAATATAATCAGTGAATACAACTGGGACATTGTGGGTCAAAAAAACAAATTTTTTTGGCCATAAAGTACCTTTGAGGCCTGCACTGCAAATCTGACAGTCCAATAAAACTGTTAAATACTGCTGTTACATAGTTGGTTGAAAAAAAACTCACTTTTTGTGCTAGATAGTACATTAGCGGCCTGCGCTGCATTTCTGACAGTCCAATAAGACCGTTATATACTGCTGTTACATTGTCATTTGAAAAAAACTCACTTTTTGTGCTAGATAGTACATTTTCGGCCTGCGCTGCATTTCTGACAGTCCAATAAAACCGTTAAATACTGCTGTTATATTGTTGCTTGAAAAAAACACCCTTTTTGTGGTAGATAGTACATTTGCGGCCTGCACTGCGTTTCTGACAGTCCAATAAAACTGTTAAATATTGCTGTTAAATTTTCAGTTGAAAAAAACTCTCTTTTTTTGCTAGATAGTACATTTGTGGCCTGCGCTGCATTTCTGACAGTCCAATAAAACCATTAAATACTGCTGTTATATTGTTATTTGAAAAAAACACCCTTTTTGTGCTATATAGTACATTTGCGGCCTGCGCTGCATTTCTGACAGTCCAATACAACCAATCAATACTGCTGTTACATTGTTTGTCGACAAATTTAGAATTTTTGTGACCGTGAAGTAATTGTATTAAATTCAGCTGTCACACTGTTGTGTGACCTCAAGAATTTTTTTCTCTTTATGACACCGGCACAGCTGTACATACTGTCAGTGAACTTAATTGTTGACTATTGGCGGTTACATGGTTGACATAAACCATCTGTTAGTTTGGTTTGGTAGGTGACCGCAAATAATGAGGAGAGCGTCAAATAAGGGACGTGGCCCTGGTCGTGCTGGTGTTAGTGGAGCTCCTGTTGCAGGGATAAGATGTGGTCGATCTGTGCCAGCTACACGCACAAGTGAATCACCTTCCTCAGGCGAGTAGACGACAGAACCCTCAGCTTTATATGATTGGCCCAAATGCCGCTCTACGAATGGTGAGGCCAGAACAAGTACAGTCGATAGTAGATTGGGTGGCTGACAGTGCCTCCAGTTAATTCAGAATTTTCTCCCAGCCAGTCCCCTGCTGAAAGATTAGAGTTGGCACCTGCAGCCTATGGCCATCAGAGTTTTACCTCACCCCCTTGCAAATCAGCCAAGCAGTCTGAGCCCCAAGTCATGCAGCAGTCTCTTCTGCTTTTTGATGACTCTGCTAGCAGGGTTCCCCAGGGCCATCTACACAGCCCTGTCCCAGAAGTGGAAGAGATTGAGTGCACTAATGCCCAACCACTTATGTTTCAGGATGAGGACCTAAGAAGACCACCGCAGCACGTCTCTGATGATGACGAAACACAGGTGCCAACTGCTGAGGCTTTCTGCAGTCTGCAGACAGTCAAGGAGGGCAGGGGTAAAGAGTGGGTGGAAGATGATGTGGAGGATGATGAGGTACTAGACCCCACATGGAATCAAGGTCATGCGAGTGACGTGTGATGTTTGAAGGAAGAGGCAGTGGTCGCACAGAGGCACCAGCACAGCAAAAGAGGGAGCAGGGTGTAAAAGCTTCTGTTACATTCTTGGGTAACATTTTACCATTTTTGCTGTGAATAAACCCCTGCTCTGCATAGGTGACAGGGACCTAAATTTCTAAAAACCATCTGTTACATTCTCAGGTGACATTATACAATTTTTGCTGTATGCAAACCCCTGCTCTGCATAGGTGACAGGGACCAAGTTTTTGCAAAATCGTCTGTTCCATTGGTGGGTGACATGAACCTAGTTTTGCCGTGAATAAACCCCTGCTTTGCATAGGTGACAAGGACCAAAATTTAAAAAAATCATCTGTTACATTCTCGGGTGACATTTTACCATTTTTGCCATATACAGACCCCTGCTCTGCATAGGTGACAGGGACCTAAATTTCTAAAATTGGTCTGTTACATTGATGTTACATTGATGCATGACCCATTTTTGCTGGTGAAAAAACCCTGCTCTGCATTGCTGACAGGGAACTAAATTTAGTAAAAACGTCTGCTACTGATCAGAAGATGTGTGACTACTGGTCGACATGCTGCTGATGGCATTCCCACCTGACAGCGGGGGCACAGTGGAAGCACAAGGCAAAGGCTGAGGAGGAGGAAGAGATCGCCAACGCAGCTGGGGCACCGCCAGAACCTCAGAAGGCAGGGTTAGCATGGCCTAAATGTGGAAAAGCTTTGTCAGCACGCCACAACAACCAGCACCACCAGCTGATATGGAACGTCTTAGCAGGAGGCAGCATTTCAGCAACATGGTGGAGCAGTATGTGTGCACACGCCTACACGTACTGACTGATGGGTCTGCCCCTTCAACTTCTGGTGTCTCCAAATTGGGCACATGGCCTGAGCTTGCCTTTTATGCCTTGGAGGTGCTGGCGTGCCCTGCATCCAGTTTATTGTCTGAATGTTTGTTTAGCACAGCAGGAGGGGGTTATCACAAACAAGCGCAGACGCCTGTCAACAGCCAATGTGGACAAGCTCACGTTCATTCAAATTAACCAGCCAGGGATCACACAGGACTTGTCTGTACCTTGTGCAGAATAGACATGTATACCGGCCTCACCCAGCCATTGTTGAACTCCAGCACACTTTCTCTTTGTTTTATTTTTTATATTTCCCAATGTTTTGTGGTCTACCCAAATATAGACTAAAATAAAATAAAATAAATAAAAAAACAAAAACAAAAACCAGTGTTGCCTACCTCCTCCACCGCCGCTTCCACCTACACCGCCACATCCACCGCCTCCACAACCTCCTACTACATATGGACCTCATCCTTCTATATCAAGAATATTATTTTTTATTTTTAAGTATTTTATGTTATTTTAAGTCATTTTCCTATCCACATTTGTTTGCAGAGCACTTGTCATGCCCTTAAACACATGTTGCTGCCTTTTGCAACCCTCTATCCCTTACCATGACTTTTGTAGAGCCATTTTAGTGCTCCATTGACTTCAATAGGGTTCGGGTCAAGTTCGGGTCAAGTTTGGGTCCCAACTTTTTTGCGAAGTTCAGCTGAACCCGTCGAACCCGATCATCTAGGTGTCTGCTCGACTCTACACTAATACACAGCAAACTGGACTTTAGAATGCATAACTGCACTGCACGAAGGCAATTAGGACCAATTTTTTTTTCTATTTTCACACAACACAACAGGCTTTTAAACAGATAAGTGCAACGTTGGACAGCGATTATATTTCTATTTCGCCACTTATAAATGGCAAACTGGGCTTTAGAGTATATCACTGCACAGCAAAAGGGCAATAAGGCCCTAATTGTTTTCTACTGTCACACAACAAACATGCTTTTCAACAGATAAGTGCAATGCTGGAAGACGATTATATTTTTATTTTGCCACTAATACACGGCAAACTGGGTTTTAGAGTATATCACTGCAGCACAAAAGGGTAAATAGGCCGTAATTTTTTAATACTTTCACACAACACAACAGGCTTTTTAACAGATAAGTGCAACACTGGACGGCGATTATATTTTTACTTTGCTACTTATAAACGGCAAACTGGGCTTTAGAGTATATTACTGCACCGCACAAGGGCAATTAGGCCCTCATGTTTTCTACTTTCACACAGCAAGTTTTTCAACAGATAAGTGCAACGCTGGACGGCGATTATATTTTTTTATTTCACCACTAATACCTAGCAAACTGGGCTTTAGAGTATATTGCTGCACCATACAAGGGAAATTAGGCCCTCATTTTTTTCTACTTTCACACAGCACAACAGGCTTTTCAACAGTAACACAGCAAGTTTTTCAACAGATAAGTGCAACGCTGGACGGTGATTATATTTTTATTTCACCACTTATAAACGGCAAACCGGGCTTTACAGTATTTTCCTGCACCGCACAAGGGCAATAAGGTCCTATTTTTTTCTACTTTCAACCAACACAACAGGCATTTCAACAGATAAGTACAAAACTAGATGGCGAGTATATTTTTATTTGACCACTAATACACAGCAAACTGGGATTTAGAGTATATTACTGCACGCACTGCAGAAGGGCAATTAGGCCCTAATTTATTTTTTACTTTCACACAACACAACATACTTTTCAATAGATAAGTGCAATGCTGGACGCCAATTATATATATTTTTGTTGCCACTAATACACGACAAACTCGGTTTTAGAGTATATCACTGAACTGCACAAAAGCAATTAGGTCCTAATCTTTTTTTTTACTTTCACACAACACAGCAGGCTTTTCAACAGATAAGTGCAACTCTGGACGGCAAATATATTTTATTTCGCCACTAATACACGGCAAACTGGGCTTTAGAGTATATCACTGCACCGCACAAGGGCAATTGCCCTAATTTTCTACATTTTAATACGTTTTGCATGCAATTGAGAAAAATCGGCATGTTTGGTACCCAGACTCGATCCCGGACTTCTTCACAGAAGTTCGGGATTGGGTTAGGTGCTGTGTAGATTTTATTTTCCCTTATAACATGGTTATAAGGGAAAATAATAGCATTCTTAATACAGAATGCTTAGTAAAATAGGGCTGAAGGGGTTAAAAAAAAATGATTTAACTCACCTTAATCCACATGTCACCACAGGTCCTTTTCCTCCTGAACAGCAAAGAAGACAGAAGAGAAGCCAGGCTGCACAAACAAGTTGATGAGGTGAGTTACATTTTTTTTTTTTACCCCTCCAGGCCTATTTTACTAAGCATTCTGTATTAAGAATGCTATTATTTTCCCTTATAACCATGTTATAAGGGAAAATAATAATGATCGGGTCCCCATCCCGATCATCTCCTAGCAACCATGCATTAAAATCGCACCGCATCCGCACGTGCTTGCGGATGCTTGCGATTTTCACGCAGCCCCATTCACTTCTATGGGGCCTGCATTGTGTGAAAAGGTCACAAAATAGAGCATGCTGTGATTTTCACGCAAGTGATGCGTGAAAATCACCGCTCATGTGCACAGCCCCATAGAAATTAATTGGTCAGGATTCAGTGTGGGTTAGGCTACTTTCACACTAGCGTTCGATCGGATCCGTTCTGAACGGATCCGATCATATTAATGCAGACGGAGGCTCCGTTCAGTACGGATCCGTCTGCATTAATTACTTAGAAAAAGTTCTAAGTGTGAAAGTAGCCTGAGCGGATCCGTTCAGACTTTCAATGTAAAGTCAATGGGGGACGGATCCGCTTGAAGATTGAGCCATATGGTGACATCTTCAAGCGGATCCGTTCCCATTGACTTACATTGTAAGTCTGAACGGATCCGCTCGCCTCCGCACGGCCAGGCGGACAGCTGAATGCTGCAAGCAGTGGCGGAGGCGAGCGGAGCGGAGGCTGAACGCCGCCAGACTGATGCAGTCTGAGCGGATCCGCTCCATTCAGACTGCATCAGGGCTGGACGGAGGCGTTCGGGTCCGCTCGTGAGCTCCTTCAAACGGAGCTCACGAACGGACCTATGAACGCTAGTGTGAAAGTAGCCTTAACCTCACGCATTGCACCCGCGCCTTAGAGTTTATTACTGCACCGTACAAGGGCAATTAGGTCCTATTTTTTTTAACTTTTACACAACAGGCTTTTCAATAGATAAGTGCCATTCTGGACAGCCATTATGCAGGTGGGCCATTTATATGGACATAGTAAAATAGATAGGTCAGCACTACTCACTGTTATTGCAGTATTTGCCGGTTTGTGGTGGTGCCTGTAGCGTTGGATCCCGGTCCAGGGGCTCCCGTAGTGACAAACGAAAAGTAGAAAAGGCCATGGCACTCCAAATGGATAAAGTTAAATTTCTTTTATTACACCCAGTGCAGCAACGTTTCAACCTAACGGTCTTTATCAAGCTCACAGTACAAAAATCACATAGTGAACATTTAAGTACCACCCCACTTCCTCACATTGGTTGCAGCTTGGCCCTTTCCCCTTAACCCCCTGTGTACTTCCTAAAATTTTACACACATTTTAACATCATCAGGTCCTTACTCTTATGGCATTATATTGCCTACCGTACCGCCATGCTGTAGGAGCCGCCATCTATCCCTCATTACTCAGGTGTAGCCCGGTATTCTCACATTAGTTAAATCATTGCCGGCGTTCTGGAATTCAATCTGCGCCTGCGCTGTATCCTCACTTCCGCCCTTTTTGTTACTACTTCCGCCAGGTTCTGCCTTGTTGTCATGCGCCGGAATACCTGTACGCATGACTCTATTATCACCCGACCTTATCACATGATACTACTTCGATCATATGACCATAGTCAATTAATGATGTAGCCTCTCCTGATCTTTACTAAGTTACCTGACACTATACCCTACGATGTCCAATACCTGGGCAAACTATAATTGAAGACTCACAATATCATGATGCGGGGCGCCAGGCATACACCAAAGGAAAAAAACATTAGATTTTGTTTGTTTATTACTACGTATGGGGTGCCGCATCCTGGGGATCACCAATGGTATCTTTCAGGGGTACATTACATTGCAGATCCATTACATTGTAGATCCATTGTTACTGGTGCAGGCCAAGGCAACCTCGCATCTCCCTCTAGGGGTCTCCAAATTAGATTCTCTTAGTCCGCTATTATACAGGTCTCTTTTTGGGTTTTTAGAAGGTCCAAATGCAGTTCTCCCACTGCATGTGTCAAGTTGCATCTAGAGATAAGGACATACAATAAGACAAAAAATAAAGGGTTAAAAATATACTTATAAAAAGAACACACGGCCACTTAGCCTAGTGTTTGGGTTACATATATATCCTGATCTAAGGTTCAGAAGAGCGAGCCTACCTTGAACTCCCTATTCAGGCCCTTTGGCTCCATAGTCTCTAATTCATAGATCCATCGCAACTCTTTCTTTTTCAACAGCCTTTCCCTATCACCACCTCTCCTCAGCACCGGGACACTGTCTATGATCCTATATCTTAACTGAGAGACATTATGTCTGTATTTCCAAAAGTGCTCAGGTACTGGTAACTCTGCCTCCTCATCACATTCCTGTTCCTCTTGGCTCTCTTTTTTGGCCAATAGCTTGCGTATAGTATACCTATGCTGATTTATCCTCTTTTTACAGGGCTGTGTCATCTCTCCAATATAGAGAAGGCCACTCAGGCTCTGCAAACTATAGATGACAAAATCTGTATTGCACGTATAGTGCCCTCTAATATCATATTGTTTCCCCGTTCTAGAGTGGCATAAGGAGTCACCCTTGATTAGGCTGCTGCAATTGCAGCAGCCCAAGCAAGGGTAACATCCCCTTCTGCCAACCTCCTTTTTCTTAGTTTTTACATCTGCTGACGTCAGGGAATCTTTTAGATTTCTTGGTCTTTTATATGAAATTAGTGGGGGGATTGGAATTCTGTTACCTTAGGGAAGGACTGTGTCAGTATGTGCCAATTTTTCCTTAGTATATTTGAGATTGTATTGCTCATTTTAGTGTATGTTGACACAAATGGGATCCTACTGACCTTCTGTTCCTCACCTCGTGTTTTTATAGTCAGTAGTTGCTGTCGATTGCTATTTCTAGCCTTTTCTAGATGTCGATCCACCAGCTTTATAGGGTACTTTCTATCCCTAAATCTCTGTCCCATTTTTTGCAGTCTATCATCTGCCAAGTTTTCGTCTGACACTATCATTCTTGCCCATAAAAATTGACTAAAAAACAGGGATTCCAAAGTCCTCCTGGGGTGTGCACTATCAAAGCATAGCATGCTGTTCCTGTCGGTCGGTTTAATGAGAAGGTCGGTTTCAAGTTTACTTTCCTTCACATAAACCGTAGTATCTAGGAATTGTAGGGATTCTGCTGAATACACCTTTGTAAATTTTAGTTGATCATGCAACTGATTAACATAGTCATGAAAACTATGTAGTTCTGTCTCTGTACCTTTCCATATTAGGAAGAAATCATCTATATACCGCATCCACCCCCTCACATTACTGTAGAGGGTGGATGGGTATATAGATGCCTCCTTCAAGTGGGACATGTAAATATTTGCATATGTCGGGGCCACATTGGATCCCATTGCGGTGCCCCGACAATGTTTATAAAACACATCCTCAAACAGGAAATAGTTGTTATACAATAGAATCTCAAGTAGGGAGATTAAAAAACACTTGGTTTCTGATCCAAAATCCGATCTCTCTAGGGCCCATTTAACCGATCTCTCTAGGGCCTCTAATCCCAACTCGTGGTCTATACTCGTATAGAGGCTAGTTACATCAAATGAGACCAGCAAATCACCCTCTTGAAACTCCAGTGTTTCAATCTTAGACAGAAAATCTGTAGTGTCCCTCACATAGGATCCGGCCTCCATTGCATAAGATCTTAAGATTTTATCAAGGAATGTGGCTGCATTGGAAAAGACGGATCCCATGCCTGACACTATAGGGAGTCTTGGTGGGTTAATCAACCCTTTATGTATTTTCGGGAGGGTATACAAGAGAGGAGTCACTGGATTCTGTGGTATGAGATAAATATGTAAATTGGCATCAATAAGGTCATTGGCGAAAGCAGTATCAGCCAATAGCCTAATCTTACGCATAATGGTCCATTTTGGGTCTTGACTTAGAGGTTTATAAACCTCTTTATCGCCCACTTGTCTCATCACTTCCATTTTATATCTCTCAGTATCCATTACCACGGTGGCTCCTCCCTTGTCCGCCCTTTTGATAGTAATTTCCCTCCTGTTTTTTAACGTTGTTAGTGCCACTTTTTCACCATTTGTCAGATTAGTGATATACAGACCCATTTTTGATCTCTTAAGCTTTTCAATCTCTAATCTGATACTAAACCCCTCTCCTACTATTACACTCTTGGCGCATGGACTGATGTAGCCTGAGGTAGCGCTGAAAACTGCCACCTTTTAAAGAAAAAGCCGGCCTCAAAATGAGGCTTGGCCAGGACACTCCTACCTGCCTCAGACGATGCGATGCGCCCATGCATGAGCGAATAGACGGATCGCATAAGGAAAGGAGGTCACTCGGCGGACGCTTGTGAGTGTGATGACGTCACCGTGTCCGATCTCGTTGGTTCACGCAAGATCACGCAACAGTTGCCAGGCGATCGGGACGCTACTCCCTGACACTGTCGGATGGCGCCACTCCCGATGTGTAGCTGCGCTTTAACAAGATATATGACATTAGAGGCAAAAACGATAACAATAGAATCATGAGTATATTGAAAATATACGGACACCTGTTGCTAGGTAAAGGGACGTTAGAATAGAACAACCAAAGGGAGGGGAGGGGACAGGAGTAAGGGAAAGAGGGAGAGGACAAAAAAATTGACATTAAAAAAGACATAAAAAAACTGAAGACAGTGTATACAGGATTATAAAGCATAAGAATAGGTATGGGCTGCCTAGATGAAACAGCTATAGTTAAGCTGCTCATTCAGGCCAGTGGGTGAGACCGTGCGTAGGGTGTAAATCCAGCGGGATTCTCGCTGGAGTAACACACGATCCCAGTCACCACCGCAAATTGGATGCCCAACCTTCTCAATTCCTATTGCCTTCAGACAGCTGGGGTTACCCTGATGACAGTCATGGAAATGCCTGGACACCACTGTGTCCCTCTTATTGGCAATGTCACCAAGATGCTCACCCAGACGCCTACACAATTCGCGTCTGGTCTTGCCCACATACTCCAAATTAAACTCGCAGGTAATCTTGTAAATCACACCCTGCATTTTGCAATTGATGAAGTCCTTAATGGGGAAAGTTTTTTTCAAGTTAGAGCTAAAAAAGGTTTCCCTGTCTGGACAATACTGCAGGCTACACAGCCACTGCACCTAAAACAACATGTAGGCCTACGATCAAGCCAGGTGCCCTGCCTGGGCACAGGTGTGAAGTGGCTGTGTACGAGGAGGTCCTTAAGGTTGCTACCCCTTCTGAAGGTTATTTGGGGGTAGTCATGTATGATATCCTTGATGTCCGGATCCATCATTAAAATGGGCCAGTGTTTGCGGGCATTATTATTGTCAGCGTACCCTGCACAGTCTCAGCCCAAGCTCCCGTTTTTCCCCTGATGAGCTATTCACTCATCTTTGTCAGCGAAACATGCGTGTAGGGATCAGGCAGACGAGGGCTTTCTAGGGCGCACAAATTCCATGGTTAGGTTCCTGCTTGTGGCTGGTCACGGGGATCCGTGGTCAGGCCACTTAGGTCATTGTAGGGCCCCAGGGTATCACTAGGGTCAGCTAACCTAGCACCCCTAACCCTGTATTCTACAACTGCCTTCAGCAACGGTGTGTGTATCCATTAGCACCGGCCAGGCAATTGTTGTACCAAGGAGTACCTCATCAGAGTGGTAGGACCACCTGGTTATCTTTTAGGTGCCGCCAAGCAACTCTTAACTCTTTAATGTGTTTTGGTTGTCTGTACCTTACTACCGGCGTGGTGAACCTCCGCATTGCTCTCTTTTTGTATATTTGTACCATTTGTATCCAATTATCGTGGGGCCTATTTTCTATGTATATCATATTAAATGTTAAGTTTTAATAATTGATCACTTACTCTTTAATGTCAATGTGTTTTGGGGTGTCATTTTACATATACCCATGCTGGGTGACAGAAATATCTCGGCAAAAGACAACTTTTCCCATTTTTTTTATACAAAGTTGGCATTTGACCGAGATATTTATCTCACCCAGCATGGGTATATGTAAAATGACACCCCAAAACACATTGCCCAACTTCTTGTGAGTACGGCGATACCACATGTGTGACACTTTTTTGCAGCCTAGGTGGGCAAAGGGGCCCACATTCCAAAGAGCACCTTTCGGATTTCACAGGGCATTTTTTACACATTTTGATTTCAAACTACTTCTCACGCATTAGGGCCCCTAAAAAGCCAGGGCAGTATAATTACCCCACAAGTGACCCCATTTTGGAAAGAAGACACCCCAAGGTATTTCGTGATGGGCATAGTGAGTTCATGGAAGTTTTTATTTTTTGTCACAAATTAGTGGAATATGAGACTTTGTAAGGAAAAATAAATAAAATCTTCATTTTCCGCTAACTTGTGACAAAAAATAAAAAGTTCTATGAACTAACTATGCCCATCACCAAATACCTTAGGGTGTCTACTTTCCGAAATGGGGTCATTTGTGGGGTTTTTCTACTGTCTGGGCATTGTAGAACCTCAGGAAACATGACAGGTGCTCAGAGAGTCAGAGCTGCTTCAAAAAGCGGAAATTCAAATTTTTGTACCATAGTTTGTAAACACTATAACTTTTACCCAAACATTTTTTTTTATCAAAGACATGTAGAACAATACATTTAGAGAAAAATTTATATATAGATGTCATTTTTTTGCAAAAATTGCGGTAAATTTTGATTAGTAACAAAAAAAGTTAAAATGTCAGCAGCAATGAAATACCACCAAAAGAAAGCTCTATTAGTGAGAAGAAAAGTAGGTGAAATTCATTTGGGTGGTAAGTTGCATGACTGAGCAATAAACGGTGAAAGTAGTGTAGTGCAGAATTGTAAAAAGTGGTCTGGTCATTAAGGGTGTTTAAGCTAGGGGGGCTGAGGTGATTAAGTTAATTTTCATGGCAAAGAAGGACTATGCAATTCATCTGATCACTCTTTATAACATTTTGGAGTATATGCAAATTTTAACATTTTTGTTTTGTTTGGTCCTCCGTCATGTTCCAAAAGCCATAGCTTTTTTACTTTTCCGTTCACATAGCTATATGAGGGCTTTTTTTTTTTTGCAGGACAAGATGCATTTTTTAATGCCACCATTCATACTGTGAATAGGATTTTTACACACTCCATTCTGCACTATGCCTCGCGCAATCGCCGATTCCTGTTAGTGCGGCTGGATGCCGGTATCATATAGCCGGCAGATTGTGCATATGGAGCGGGCTCACTGCAGAGGCCCGCTCCATACATCCCCTGTCACGCAATGACATACCTTTGCGTCATAATGTGTGAAGGAGTTAATCACGTAACTACTGTTAGATTTTTTTTTGTGGATATTTCTTGTGGTTGTGATTATATGCTTTCATCTTTATCCTTCAGCTCTTTCTGAAGCGGGGATACCCTTGGACCAACAAAAGGGCAGAAAAAGAGGCAATAGTACGGTCTGTCCGGGCGAAATTAAAATTTAAAAGCGGCATATGGCACGACTACAAGACAATTAAAAAAAAGTGGTGTGACCTGAAGCGCCTACACCCAGATCAGGTCGATGAGTATAGTCGGCGATTATGCCCAGGTACAATGCTTACATGATCTTTTATCTCTCTCTACAACACTCAGTAATGTATATATTCAGGTATGCTGCGAATCCGTACAGATGTAGTATGGTTAACACACAACCTCTTAACTCAAATTTCTTAACTCATCAGGTAATCTTGAAACACATTTTTAAAAATATCTTAACGTATTTAATTGCATGAAGTTTACATAACACGTCTTATAAAGCATGTGTGTTAACTCTATTACATCCGTATTTCATCCCTTTTCAAATAATTACTTAATACCTGTTGTGACATGTACAAAATCTTCTGGTTTCATCATATATCTCTACCTCGCTGAGATTGCATATATATTGGTATACACAGAGCGCGGTACTGATGTATGATGTCACTGGATGATTTCATACGTTTCACACAGGCATAAATAAATATATATTTTTGTTTATATCTACATAAACTGCAAACATCATTCAGCATTCCGGTCAACGTCTACGACGTACACGAGATATTCCCAAAAAATTACCTGTATTATCCAATACAAGCCTGCCAGCCTATCACTTAAATCCTAACTGCCAATTGACGGGAGCTGTGGAGTTCACAGTTAAAGGGGCGTTCACCGTGAAAGTCACTGTGAAATGGCTGGTCACCATCAAAGTCACTGTTAAAGGGGCGGTCACCGTCAAAGTGACAGTTAAAGGGGAGACTTTAATCCTCTTTCTAATTATTAAGTTACCTTGACAACTGAATCAACAGGGAGGGAGGGCGGTTTGGCAGCAGATCTTCAAAATGCGGCTTGGCAGACAGTCTAACGCTGGCAGCCACCAAAAAATTATATACCCAACATAACACCATCCAATAACCCCTTATCTAATTTCCAAACTGTTGTTTGGTTTACCTAAACATCCATTACCCAGTCACAATACCCTATAGGGCACCTTCCTAACAGATCCCATGTTACCTCATCCTACCTTGTAACTTAGACTAGTTTTACCCATCTATAAACGTTTATTTTTATTTTTAAATACCGCGCAGATTCCACCATATAGGAATTTCTTGATCCTTACCTTGGTTATGGTTTATGAGTTGTTTGTGTAAATTCTTAACATTGTGTCATTATTACAGATAAACCAGTTCCCTCGGTCCGCCACCACAAAATAAAAACAAATAAAAAAATTAAAAAGATGGCGCACAACGAGGAGGAGGTAGAAAATGTGGAGGCGCCCATGGAGGATGAGGTCGAAAATGTGCAGGCCACTTCACCCCCAGATATAGGTGATACAGAGGCCACTGAGGAGGAGGCCGGACCTTCCCAGCCACCTGATTCCGCCCCCCCAGCTCCAGAAGAGGAGGAAGAGGTGGTCTACACCCCCCCATCGGGAGGGTAAATATATGCACACATTACTATAATTTGATATACATAACATATTCACAAGCATCCCACGATCCCCACAACACCCTGCATCTACGGAGCTGTAATACACATGTGTAATGAACTGACAAATAGCAGCCCTTAGTTAACATGGCTGCCTGTTTAGCTGAGTTGCATTTGCACCCCGGTTCACAAATGATTACACCTGGGGGCAGTTTGTAAAAGACTGTCCCTCTGCATCAAGTCACGTTCCGCTGAGGCCTATGCTTATGGCCGGCCGTGAAGTGGTTAAAAGTGGTAACAATGAGGGGACAACAGAAACTAGTGTTATAGTAAAATTTAAAACAAAAATGCACTATTTGTCTTATGGGTAACCCTAATTTTAATTATATATTTTTTTTTCCAGTAGTGAACAAGGCTATAAAGGAATTGGAGACCACCAAAAAGGGATTTATTTAAGAAAATGCAGCATCGCTTTAATAAGAGGATTCGGCAAATGGAGGAAAAACACCTTCACCAGCTCCAAAAAATTAACAAAATGCTATTAGAGCTAAAAAAAAGTTGCCATAGAGGCTTGCTTTATTATTTTTGTTATAAATAAATTTTTTACAGTTTGATAACGTGTTTTTTTTAAATGTAATGTTACGGTGTAATTTTAGAAATTTGTTGTAAGGCCCCTTTATTCCAGGGTCAGGACAGACAGCAGAACAGACAGCATTAGGTACATGGTAACACTGTAGTATACGCCCCACACATAACTCAGCAGTGTCAGGACCTAAAACAGCAAGTATCGGTAACGGTGGAGCATAAGGCCCACACATAGGTCATCAGGATCAGGACAGACTTCAACATCAGCAGCAGGTAGATGTTAAGGGTCCAGTATAAGGCCTACACATAGCTCGGCCTAACTTAGCATGACAGCCAGCAGCATGTTCGAAGTGTGCAGCCAGCAGCATGTTCGACGTGTGCAGCAGGAGTTTTTTCACAGAAATGGGCCCCTATCAGACCAGGACAGCACCGAAAATAAACCAAGACACCTCTGACAGCATCATGTTGTAAGTGTGCTGCAGGAATCGGCTAACATGAAAAAAAATTGACTATTTGACTTTCTAAAATTTTTTGTTTAAATAAAAAATTTTTTTTAAACAACAAGAAAAAGAAGTACAAAATTAGCTACACGCGACACGACGCATTCCTCTGACTGATAAAACTTTCAAGATCGGACACATCAAGTCTGTGGCAGATGTTTTTAATAACATTTTAACAATAACAATATCAAACATTTTAACAATAACAGTTATTTTTGGCTTATTTTTTATTTTTTTCATGAAATGCAACTATATGTTTTATTATTTTACGGTTCCTCTGATCCATCCTCTGGACCTTTTTTGAAACCTGCGGAAGAAGCTTATGTAAAGCCAATCGATCCTTTTCTTGCTCCTTCTGGTACTTTGCCATTCGTTTATGCCATTTATTGATTACTGTATGTTTAAAAGAAAAGAAAACGTTAATGCAATTTAGTTTATCAGAGAATTAGTGCATTGTGTGGAGTAGGTGTATAAACACTTAAGATTTACATCTAAATCCAAAAGTTACACATGTTTATGGTCATTATAGTATTTTTTATATTAGAGATAGTTCGGATACAGTTTAATGTTATTTTTTTGGGTAGTTTATATTTATTAGCTACTTTAGACACTTACGCCACTTGCACATGACCGTATGCCCTTCGAGACATACAGTCCAAAAAATAAAATCGTGTCAATATAGATAATAAATCGCATCTACGAATATTTCTGAATTCGTGATCTACAGAACAATCATTGTGCTGCATGCAATATCTACACAAACAACATATATGCTTTAAGAGAATATTACTTACAGTTAATATCATGTCGTCCTCATCTTTCTCAAATATGTGTCTGAACTTTGATGTACTTCCAGTAGCCATTGTAGTCATTCACTTATAAAGTTCAAATAGTGATGATGAATGCTTTATAGATAGAGATATCGTGAACTGCAAATTTTCTGTTCGCAAATGGCGAACGCGAAATTTCGCAAATGTTCGCGAACGGGTGAACATAGACTTCAATAGGCAGGCAAATTTTAAAAGAGACTCTTTTTGGCCACAATAGTGATGGAAAATTTGTTTCAAGGGGACTAACACCTGGACTGTGGCATGCCAGTGGGTGATCCAGGCAAAACTCCCAAGGAAAATTACGTAGTTGACGCAGAGTCGGGTTTTAATCCATAAAGGGCATAAATCACCTAACATTCCTAAAGTAAATTGTTTGGACTAACGTGCTTTAAAACATCCAGTGTGTGTATACGATCAGGTATGATGTTGTATCGATCAGGTAGTGCAAGGGTTACGCCCGCTTTACAGTGACAGACCAAACTATGACAGACCAAACTCCCCGTTTAACGCACCGCAAACAACCGCAAACAGTCCATTTGCACAACCGCAAACAGTCCATTTGCATAACCACAAACTCCCCATTTCCACAAGGTTGGATACCAAGCTAGCCATGTCCCGTTCCTTGTCCTCACTGACGTTATTGATGGTCTCTTCCTCCATCCAGCCACGTACAACACCAAGGGTCCCTGAAAGGTGACAACAAGCCCCCTGGGACGCCTGCTGTGGTTTGTCTTCCACCTCCTCAAAGCCACCTTCCTCCTCTGACTCCTCTTCTCCAGACTCTTCTCTCTGTGTTGCTGCAGGTCCAGCAATCAACGACGACAAGGCTGCTTCTGGTGGTGATGGTGACCACAACTCTTCCTCTTCATGCTCATCTACGGCCTGATCCAGCACTCTTCGCAGGGCACGCTCCAGAAAAAACGCATATGGGATGAGGTCGATGATGTTGCCTTGGGTGTGACTGACCAGGTGTGTCACCTCCGCAAAAGGACGCATGAGCCTACAGCCTATGTGCATGAGCGTTCAGTAACACGGCCAAAAAATACCCAGCCCCGCAGAGGCTGTCCTCTTTTTTTTTTATTAAAAAAAAAATGTTCTTAAGAGTTTAATCTCTGTTTTGTCCCCTATCAGGGGCCGGTGTATGGAATAGATTTTAGGAACCGGGAGATGGAAAAAGATGCTTGGTCGGTCCTCTTACTTCCAATTAGGGACACTGCGCGTGCGCCATGCAATGTACTGTGCCACCAGATATGAGTGGTGTGTTAAGTAGTACTATTCCTATCAGTTTAATCCCTGTTACGTCCCCTATCAGGGGCCAGTCTATGGAATTGATTTTAGGAACCGGGAGATGGAAAAAGATGCTTGGTTGGTCCTCCTACTTCCAATTTGGGGCACTGCGTGTGCACCGTGCAATGTACTGTGCCACCAGATATGAGTGGTGTGTTAAGTACTACTATTCCTATCAGTTTAATCCCTGTTATGTCCCCTATCAGGGGACGTGTATGGAATAGATTTTAGACAACCGCAAAGAGTTGTCAATAGTTGACACACTCATGACATAAATTTTATTCCTCTATGCGTCAATCTTGGTGTAGTGATGACTGTGCTCGTGCGCACATTTGGGAGATTGTAGGCGATAGCAGTTTTTCAAAGCCTATGGTCGTGCTGAGGTAGTTCAGTGACAGTTAAGTGACCCAGAAAACAATGATTCTGCAGTGTGGGCCCATTGTTGGCCTAGTAGGCTTTAATGATCACCTTAGAGGATCACAAAGAAAATTAATTAAATTAGTTTTTTCTATGCAAAATTATCCAGCCGATCACTTTTGGTCTGTTCACAATGAAGCAACGACCTTATCATCTGGGGTGTGCCAACATTGCCATTGCCAACACACTCATAGAGGTTGTCACTTCATTGTCATACGCAAGCCCCTTCACTACAACAAGGTAACGATCACAAAGGGGAATTGACACATGTATTTGCCTTTTTTTTTGTTTTGTTTTTGCAGCCACAGTGCAGCACCAGAGGCTAGAAAAATAAGGCATGTACCCATGCCTGAAAAACTAGGTATTGTTGCAGCCGCTGCTACAGCCATAAAAATTGTTGTTTTCTAGGCAGAAAGTGCACTAAAACATTGCGGCTTGAACCCTAGTTGGTGGCGGATAAGTCACGCAAGTCTTCCGGCATGCAGAGATAAAATACAGCAGCGTGTGGCCCATTTTTAGCCCAAGGCAGCTCATCTCATCAGGCCTTTTTAGTCAAATGTATCGCCCACTGCCAGTCCCTTCAGGATCCATGCCTCATTCATCTTAATAAAGGTGAGTTAATCTAGACTTTTTTGACCTAGGCGACTTCTCTTCTCAGTGACAATACCTCCTGCTGCACTGAAGGTCCTTTCTGACAGGACACTTGAAGCGGGGCAGGCCAGAAGTTCTATCGCAAACTGGGATAGCTCAGGCCACAGGTCAAGCCTGCACACCCAGTAGTCAAGGGGTTCATCGCTCCTCAGAGTGTCGATATCTGCAGTTAAGGCGAGGTAGTCTGCTACCTATCGGTTGAGTCGTTCTACGATCACACATTGGCTCCATAGCACACAGGCCGTGATCAAGGTCCGGTTTGGACCGAAACGTTGGCCCTGCTTCCTTGCTATAATATAACCAAGTTGGTGTTGGACACAACAATAAAATATTCTTTTAAACATATTACTATTTGAGTGTGCCGTGGATCTATTTAATATATAATGTTCTCTGAGGGTGGACCCCGAAGGGCTGTGGCGATGCGTAGTACTTAAAAAGCTCTGCATGTCCTCCATCAACAACACGTCTGTAAAGTGTCCTGTCCTTGCCGGCGTGGTCGTGGTAGGAGGAGGATTACTTTGAACTCTTCCCCTGTTAGATTCCCGTTGTGCTGTGACATCACCCTTGTACTCTGTGTAAAGCATACTTTTTAATGTATTTTAGAACTGCTGCATCCTTTCCGACTTCCAGTAATTCAGTAACATTTCAGGCACTTTCTGCTTATACTGGGGGTCTAGTAGCGTGGCCACCCAGTACAGGTCGTTCTCCTTCAGCCTTTTTATACGAGGGTCCCTCAACAGGCACAACAGCATGAAAGTCCCCATTTGCACAAGGTTGGATGCCGAGCTACTCATGTCTCGTTCCTCGTCCCCACTGATCTCACTGAAGGTCTGTTCTTCCACCAAGCCACGTACAACACCACGGGTACCAGATAGGTGACAACGAGCACCCTGAGATGCCTGCTGTGGTTGGTCTTCCTCCTCCTCAAAGCCACATTCCTCCTCTGACTCCTCTTCCTCAGACTCCTCCTACAGCGTTGCCGCAGGTCCAGCAAGCGATGTTCATAAGGCTGTTTGTGGTGGTGATGGTGACCACAACTCTTCCTCTTCCTCTTCACGCTTATTTACGGCCTGATCCAGCACTCTTCGCAGGCACGCTCCAGGAAGAAAACAAATGGGATGATGTCACTGATGGTGCCTTCAGTGTGACTGACTAGGTTTGTCACCTCCTCAAAAAGACGCATGAGCCTAAAGGCATTGCGCATGAGCGTCCAGTAACATGGCAAAAAAAATCCCAGATCCGCAGAGGCTGTCCTAGCACCCCGGTCATACAAATACTCGTTGACGGCTTTTTCTTGCTGGAGCAGGCGGTCGAACATTAGGAGTGTTGAATTCCAACGTGTCTGGCTGTCGCAAATCAAGCGCCTCACTGGCATGTTGTTTAGCCGCTGAATATCTGAAAAGTGAGCCATGGCCGTCTAGGAACGCCTGAAATGGCCACACACCTTCCTGGCCTGCTTGAGGATGTCCTGTAAGCCTGGGTACTTATGCACAAAGCGTTGTACAATCAGAGTCAACATATGTGCCATGCACGGCACATGTGTCATCTTGCCCAAATTTGCTGATCTCCAGTTGGTGCAGAGTCAGCCACTGATCTACCTGTGCGTTCAGGGAGGACAGGAGTGCTGGTCCGGTGTGACTCTCTGCTTTCAGGCAAGTCAACCCCAAGATGGCGTGACACTGTTGTATCCGGGATGTGGAATAGCCCCTGGGGAGCTGGTGGTGTGCTGTTGATGTGGAGCAAGATGCAGCAGCAGAAGAGGACTCAGCCGAGGAGGTTAGCGAAGAGGATGGAGTAGGAGAAGTAGAGGAGGTGGCAGCAGGCCTGCCTGCAAGTCGTGGCGGTGTCACCAACTCCTCTGTAGAGCCATGCATTCCATGGTTGGCAGCCGTCAGCAGGTTTACCCAATGCGCAGTGTAGGTGATATACCTGCCCTGACCGTGCTTTGCAGACAAGGTATCAGTGGTCAGATGGACCCTTGCCCCAACACTGTGTGCCAGACATGCCATGACTTCCTTTTGCACAATAGAGTACAGGTTGGGGATTGCCTTTTGTGAAAAGAAATTTTGGCCGGGTACCTTCCACTGCGGTGTCCCAATAGCTACACATTTTTTGAAAGCCTCAGACCCCACCAGCTTGTATAGTAAAAGCTGTTGGGCTAAGATTTCCGACAAGCCAGCTGTCAGATGCCGGGCAAGGGGGTGACTCTGACATTGGCTTCTTACGCTCAAACATGTCCTTGACAGACACCTGACAGTGGGCAGATGAGCAGGAACTGCTCAAGACAAGAGGCGGAGTGACGAGTGGTTGAGAGGGGGCAAGGAGGACAGCAGTGGTAGATGTGGCTGAAGATGCTGGACCAGGAGTAGGATGGTGGCTTTGAGTTTGTGTGCTGCTTGTACTCATGTGTTGATCCCATAGGCGTTTGTGATGTGAGATTGTGTGCCTTCGCAAAGCAGTTGTACCTAGGTGGGTGTTGGACTTCCCACGACTCAGTTTCTTTTGGCACAGGTTGCAAATGGCATCGCTGTTATCAGAGGCAGACACACACAAAAAATGCCACACTGCTGAGCTTTGCAATGACGGCATTCTGTTGGTGGCAACAGCATGCGTTGATTGGCGTGCTGTCTGGCTGACCCTGGGTGCCGATACATGCTGTCTGACTGTGCCACTAGCTCCTTGCGACGACTTCCCCCTGGTTCCAACTCTTCTCCTCCTCCTTCCCCTGTTGTTCTTCTCTTCTAGCGGGCACCCACGTGACATCCACGGACACATCGTCATCATCAACCGCTTCACTTGTATCTGACAACTCAGCAAAGGATGCAGCAGCGGGTGCAACATCATCATCATCACACCGTAAGTCCATGTGTGTAATGTTGCCTGACTGAGACATATCCCTGTTATCTACATCCTCTGGCAATAATGGTTGCGCATCACTGATTTCTTCCAACTGATGTGTAAATAACTCCTCTGACAGATCAAGTGAAGCGGCTGTGGTGCTAGTGTTGGTGGTGGCGGCAGGCGGGCAAGTGGTAACTTGAGAGGTGCTGGAGGAGGATGGTGTGTCAAGGTTCCGAGCGGAAGCTGTAGAAGATTAGGTGTCCTGTGTTAGCCAGTCAACTATGTCCTCAGAACTTTTCGAGTTCAGGGTACGTGGCCTCTGAACACTGGGCATTATTCTAGAGCCAAAGGAAATCACAGCACCACGACTGCCCCTGTGGGGTGGCCTGCCTTTGCCTGTAATTTTTTTTTAGGCAAAGTAATAACTGGAATGGCTCAACTACAGTACCCTGAAAGATTATTAAAATTAGGCATATTCACTTTAGAAAAAAGATGACTGAGGGGAGATCTAATTAATATGTATAAATATATCAGGGGTCAGTACAGAGATCTATCCCATCAGCTATTTATCCCCAGGACTGTGACTGTGACGAGGGGACATTCTCTGCGTATGGAGGAAAGAAGGTTTGTACACAAACATAGAAAAGGATTCTTTATGGTAAGAGCAGTGAGACTATGGAACTCTCTGCCTGAGGAGGTGGTGATGGTAAGTACAATAAAGGAATTCAAGAGGGGCCTGGATGTATTTCTGGAGCTTAATAATATTACAGGTTATAGCTACTAGAGAGGGGTCGTTGATCCAGGGAGTTATTCTGATTGTCTGATTGGAGTCGGGAAGGAATTTTTTATTCCCCTAAAGTGGGGAAAATTGGCTTCTACCTCACAGTATTTTTTTTCCCTTCCTCTGGATCAACTTGCAGGATAACAGGCCGAACTGGATGGACAAATGTCTTTTTTTCGGCCTTATGTACTATGTTACTATGTTACTATGTTAGTTTTACTATGCGTGCAAGCTACTGTGACACCAGATATGAGTGGCACTGTGCACTGGCAGTAGTTGGCAGAGTAGACGCTGTAGGCCTAACACACACGCTTGCAGACAACTAACTGCTATTATATTACAGTCAAAATTGTTTTGTTTTTTATAAATGCAAGCTATTGTGACACCAGATATGAGTGGCACTGGCAGAAGTTGGCAGAGTAGATGCTGTAGGCCTAACACACACGCTTGCAGACAACTAACTGCTATTATATTACAGTCAAAATAGTTTTTCTTTTTAAATGCAAGCTACTGTGACACCAGATATGAGTGGCACTGGCAGAAGTTGGCAGAGTAGACACTGTAGGCCTAACACACATGCTTGCAGACAACTAACTGCTATTATATTACAGACAAAATTTTGATTTTTCTTTTTAAATGCAAGCTACTGTGACACCAGATAAGAGTGCCACTGGCAGAAGTTGGCAGAGTAGACACTGTAGGCCTAACACACACGCTTGCAGACAACTAAATGCTATTATATTACAGTCAAAATTGTTGTTGTTTTTTTTTTTTATTCAAGCTACTGTGACACCAGATATGAGTGGCACTGGCAGAAGTTGGCAGAGTAGACGCTGTAGGCCTAACACACACGCTTGCAGACAACTAACTGCTATTATATTACAGTCAAAAATTATATATATTTTTTTAAATGCAAGCTACTGTGACACCAGATATGAGTGGCACTGGTGGCACTGGTGGCACTGGCAGAAGTTGGCAGAGTAGACGCTGTAGGCCTAACACACACGCTTGCAAACAACTAACTGCTATTATATTACAGTCAACATTTTTTTTATTTTTAAATGCAAGCTACTGTGACACCAGATATGAGTGACACTGGCATAAGTTGGCAGAGTGGACGCTGTAGGCCTAACACACACGCTTTCAGACAACTAAATGCTATTATATTACAGTCAAAATTGTTGTTGTTTTTTTTAAATGCAAGCTACTGTCACACCAGATATGAGTGGCACTGACAGCAGTTGGCAGAGTAGAGGCTGTAGGCCTAACACACACGCTTGCAGACAACTAACTGCTATTATATTACAGTCACATTTTTATTTTTATTTTTTAATGCAAGCTACTATGACACCAGATGTGTGGCACTGGTGGTACTGTGCACTGGCAGTAGTTGGCACAGTACACGCTGTAGGCCTGACACACACACGCTTACAGGCAACTAACTGCAATTATATTACAGTCAAAATAGTTTTTCGTTTTTTTTAAATGCAAGCTACTGTCACACCAGATATGAGTGGCACTGGTGGCACTGTGCACTGGCAGTAGTTGGCACTTTACACGCTGTAGGCCTGACACACATGCTTGCAGGCATCTAACTGCAATTATACTACAGTCAAAAAGTTTTGTGTTTTTTTAAATGCAAGCTACTGTGACACCAGATATGAGTGGTGGCATTGGGCAAGTGGGCACAATATATGCTGTGAGCCTGACACACACACTGGCAGGCAACTGCAATTAGATTACACAGAAAAAAAAAAAAACAGACTGATGTACTAGCCCTAAAAAGGGCTTTTTGAGGTGCTGTCAGGACGCTGTCCTTACAGCAGAGAACATATGAGTCTTTCAGGACTGGAGTGGACACTGAATACACTGGCCTAGCTATCGATTTCCCTATTAAATCAGCAGCAGCTACACTGTCCCTCCTCTCACTAAGACTGTAGATTCCGAATGAATCTAAAATGGATGCTGTCCAGGAGGTGGGAGGGTCTGGGAGGGAGGGTATGCTGCTGATTGGCTGGAATGTGTCTGCTGGACTGTGAGGTACAGGGTCAAAGTTTGCTCAATGATGACGAATAGGGGGCGGACCGAACATCGCATATGTTCACCCCACAAGCAATGTTCGCCGGGAACTGTTCGCCGGCGAATAGTTCAGGACATCTCTATTTATAGACACTGGTCAAACTCATTGGGCGGTTCTAGTACTTATACAGTGTAAAGAAAATCACAATATGCGAATAATTAAATCACATATTATTCTAAATAAATAGAGCAATGACACCTCCCGCTCAACACTATTAATGAGGAAACTCTGTAAGTTGCTGCATATAAAACAACTACGGACGTCTGTTTACCTTCCGCAAACGGACGGTCTGGTAGAAAGGTTTAACCAAGCATTAAAAAAAATGTTAAAAAGGGTGGTGGCTAAACATGGGAAGGACTAGGACCTCCTTCTGCCCTATCTCATGTTCGCAGTGCAAAAGGTACTTCAGGCCTCTACTGGGTTCTCGCCCTTCAAACTGCTATATGGCAGACACCCTCGCGGTCTCTTGGACGTGGCCAAAGAGGCGTGGGAACAACAACCCACTCCACATAAAAGTGTCATTGAATACATTACCCAGGTGCAAGAATAGATAGAGACAGTGTTGCCTCTTGTTAGTGAGTATATGGAGGCAACCCAGCGAGCCCAAAGTTGGATATATAATCTGCAGGCTTGGGTCCGGATCTTTAACCCGGGTGATCGGGTTTTGGTTCTGGTGCCGACCGTGGACAGTAAGTTCCTGGCTAGGTGGCAAGGGCCCTACGAGGTACTAGAGAAAATTGAAGATGTAAACTACAAGGTACACCGCCAGGGTGGAGAAAGCCGGAGCAGGTTTACCATGTGAATTTACTCAAACCGTGGAAAGATAGGGAAACCTGTACAGAAGGTTTTTCTAGGAGAAGAGGTACCAGCCCCTCTATCTGATGCAAGAGAGGTGGCTGCCACAGTAAAAAATTGCTGACAGCCTATCCTCTAAACAGACTCAGGAGGCCAGGGAGTTTGTTAGTCAGAAAACTGATGTGTTCTTGGACCTCCCTGGACACAATTCCATAATCCAGCATGACATTGTCACTGAGCCTCAGGAAATAGTTCAATTGAATCCATACCAGGTAGACCGAGGCTCGGCGACAGGCCATATCAGAGGAGATGCAGCTAATGTTGCAGCTAGACGTCATTAAGGAGTCAAAAAGTGAGTGGGCCAGTCATATAGTATTGATACCCAAGCCGGATGGGATGTTGCGGTTTTGTTACGACTTTTGAAAACTTAAGGAGGTTCCAAATTTCAATGCGTATCCAATGCCCCGGGTGGATGAGCTCATTGAGAGGTTAGGACGAGCCCGGTATTTTTCTGTTTTGGACCTCACAAAAGGGTACTGGCAGGTGCCCTTAATGGAGACTACCAAAGAGAAAACTGCCTTCATCACACCTGAGGGGCTGTATCAATATAAGGTCTTACCCTTTGGTCTGCATGGTGCCCGCGCCACTTTTTAGAGACTAATTGACATTGTGCTTTGTCCACATCACCGATGCGGCTTACCTGGACCATATTGTCATCCACAGTATCGTCTGGGAAAGTCACCTACCCAAAGTGCAGGCTATAGAGGACTCCCTTCGGAAAGCTGGCCTAACCGCTGGGAATGGTGGGCTATTAAAGTAGCTTTGATGGTTCACTGGGATGATCGGGTGGAAGAGGCTTTCTCCGCTTTGAAGTCGGCCCTGTGCGGGTCCCCATGTTTGGTGATGCCCGACTTCAAAAGGGAGTTTATAGTACAGACCGATGCCTCCGAAGTAGTCCTCGGTCTGTACTGTCTCAGGAAGTCAACAGGCATAGGCGAGCACGCGGGGTGTGCCGGGTGTGCCTGGGCACACGCTAATCACACCCCAGTGCTCCGCCTGCTGCACTGCCGCCTGCCGCAGTGCCGCTTGAGCCCCGGCTGCCAACCCCTCACTGTCCGCACAGCTTCAACATACATCGACTGCTCGACTGACGACTATACTGTATCGACTGCTCACAGTGCTCCTGTGCTCCTGCTCCGTGACTCCGTCTCCCGGCGGCTGGCTGCGCAATGTCACCCACTCCAGCGTCACGCGCTTGCTCCACCTGCTTCATTAATAAAGTGGGAGGAGCAGGCGCGTGCGGCGTGATGGAAGAGCCTCAAAGCCTGCCTGCCCTGCCGCCCAACCAGTGCCCATGCCCAGTGATTTGTGTGCACTCCAGACTCCACTGTGAAAAAGGAAAACTGTGAATGAATGTGAATACTAGCTGGCCTGGAGTCCTGACTGTCCCAGTAAGTTAGTAATAGATTAATCATTAGATAGTAGTACAAGTCAACTTGGCACAATTTTAATTACAACACTTACATAAGGAACGGCGGGGTCTTACAAAAGGTGCCGGCCTCTACCCCCTGTTGGTGGTCAGTCACTGTCAGGGACACTGTTATGGGGGAAAGGGAGATATCTGTGGATGATGACACATATATAGCACAAGATGCTGCTATATATGTGTCATCCACAGATCCCACCCCCGCCCCCCCATAACAGTGTCATCCACAGATCCCCCCCCGCACCTTTGTCAGATTCCACACAGATGCCCCCATAGCATTGCCATCCACAGATATCCCTTTAACAGTCTATTAAGGGGATATCTGTAGATGACACTGTTATGGGGGCATCTGTGGAATATGACACTGTTATGGGGGGATCTGTGGAATATGACACTGTTATGGGGGATCTGTCGATGACACTGTTATGGGGGGGATCTGTGGATGATACTGTTATGGGGGCATCTGTGTGGAATATGTCACCTTTTATGGGGGATCTGTGGATGACACTGTTATGGGGGGGATCTGTGGATGACGCACTGTTAATAACAGTGCAACATCCACAGATGCCCCCATAACAGTGCCATCCACAGATATCCCCTTAACAGTGAATCATCCACAGATGCCCCCTTAACAGTGCATCATCCACAGATGCCCCCTTAACAGTGCATCATCCACAGATGCCCCCATAACAGTGTCATCCACAGATCCCCCATAACAGTGTGTCATCCATAGGTCCCCCATAACAGTGTGTCATCCACAGATCCCCCATAACAGTGTGTCATCCACGGATCCCCCATAACAGTGTGTCATCCACAGATCCCCCATAACAGTGTGTCATCCACAGATCCCCCATAACAGTGTGTCATCCACGGATCCCCCATAACAGTGTGTCATCCACAGATCCCCCATAACACTGTGTCATCCACAGATCCCACATAACAGTGTGTCATCAACAGATTCCCCCACAACAGTGTGTCCTCCACAGATCCCTAATAACAGTGTGTCATCCACAGATCCCCCATAACAGTGCACCTGCACACTGAGGAGAGACTGAAAGGAGGGGAAGATCCGCGGAAGCAAGCAGAGGACGGCACAGCAGACGACTGAATAGCTTGTTTTGTAAGTAAATTATTTTATTATAGTGCTGAAACTGCTTTAAACTCAAAAGAAAAGTTTTAGAGAGTGCTTCTCTCTTTCTCAGGTCTGAAGCAATACTTGTCTTTTAAGTATTAGGATAGTACAATAAAAAGGTATCCCTGCATACCACAATACTCTTGTATTTTTGCAATCTTATTTATATATACTTATTTAGTTTTTTTCAGTAGTATGATTAAGTGGTGAAAATTATTAGTCCTCCCCTATTTTTGACTGTGATATCTTATGTGCCCCCCCAATATATTGCTCCTAGAGTCGCCACTGCGCAGAGGCGGAGTCACGGCAACGCTAGGGTGAGGCCCGGCCTGTGTGTGTATGTATATAATATATATATATATATATATATACACATACACATGTGCGTGGGGCGTGTGTGTTTATACTTTAGGGTGCACACCCTAATGCAATAGGCTGCGCACGCCTATGTCAACGGGGAAGAGTATCCCATTGTCTTCCTCAGCCGTAAGCTCACCCCAGCCGAGAACCGATATAGTATAGTGGAGAGAGAGTGCCTTGTGGCAGGTACAGCACTATGAAGTGCCTTTTGCGCTGTGGCGTTAGACGATCTCTGACTTTTAGTCTAACCAGACTGATCATGGCCTCATGCACATGGACGTTTTTTTTTGCGGTCCGCAAAAACGATTTCCGTTGTTCCGTGATCCGTGTCCGTTTTTTCTTCCGCGGGCCTTTCTTGATTTTTGGAGGATCCACGGACATGAAAAAAAAATAAAAATCTAAGTCAAGTTTGCCTTTGAAATGATAGGAAATAACGGACACGGATTACGGACACGGATCACGGACGCGGATGACAATCTTGTGTGCAGCCGTGATTTTTCACGGACCCATTGACTTGAATGGGTCTGTGAACCGTTGTCCGTGAAAAAAATAGGACAGGTCCTATTTTTTTCACGGGCTGGAAACACGGATCACGGACGCGGGTGCCAAACAGAGCATTTTCCGATTTTTCCACGGACCCATTGAAAGTCAATGGGTCAACGGAAAAAAATGGAAAACGGAACAACGGCCGCGGATGCACACAACGGTCGTGTGCATGAGGCCTTACTCTGTAATTCCTCTAGCGCCATTCTATGGAAACAGTAGGTTTAAAGAGCACCCCAAATGCTTCAAATAACGTCTTTATTAACTTCAGCTTTTCTTCATCTATAACGCTGCCACCTCCGTAGCAGATAGTCTATGTACAAAACACATGTTAAAAAGATATCACAAAATGGCAGTATGCATAAGATGGTAATTCAACTGTTCAATCTTGTCATTCAGCATAAAAATGTGGATCTATTTCTCTCTTGAGTATCTGTACTTTCACTTTAAGTTATTTAAGCACTTTATGATCTCTCTGAGAGGTATGTCTGAGGTCTAATAGTTCACTTGCAGTATGCAGTTAGCAGTAACTATTTGCAGATTTGTTGAGTATGATCTGGTATGGTTGTATGCAATTTGGATTGCAATATGGAATCTAAATGCTTGCAATTGCATGCTTGCAATTTGAAACTTGCAATTGAATTTGTATGGTTGCAATTGGTGGAACTGTAAGTAAACACACACACATATATATATATATATATAGTATATATATATATATATAGTTCAGTATACAGTTCTAAACACAATACTAACAATTTGAACATTATATAACTTGATTTAAATACCTATATTGGCCTCTTGCTCCCATAAAACTCAGCTCTCAGTGGAGTGAATGTCTCTTCAGCTCCATTCTCTGGTAAATAATGATTCTAGCAGCAGAAGCTGGGGGAATTCCCAGACAGGCTGTCTGTGAGGCTGGCTGTAATTGGTGAAAACTCTTGCTGTATGATAAGCTGGTTGTGATTGGTCTAGACCAGGGGTAGGCAACCTCCGGCTCCCAGCTATTGTGAAACTACAACTCCCAGTATGCATACTTGCTCTGCTCTTCTAAGAACTCTCATAGAAATGAATGGAGCATGCTGGGAATTGTAGTTTCACAACAGCTGGGAGCCGGAGGTTGCCTATCCCTGGTCTAGACTTCTGCCCAGTAACAACAGATTAAAAATATGTTTTCTGTTGTTTCAGCTGTGTCACTGAGTTTACTTTACATTAGAAAATAATTCTTAAAGGCATATTATTTTTTTCTGCTTCTGAGAACACAAAATATAACAGTAATATGACATCCAAACCATGATGTCACAGTAAATAACTCTCCTTTTGTCTTTAACACATAAACTGTATTAATGTACGTTTAGCTGTATACACATATAAGCTATACTAGCAACCTAGGACAGGTCTTAGTTGGCCAGCTACATGCCTGGCTATCAAGTGGGCACTACATTCTCTCCATTATTATTTATTGGGGAGAAAATTCCGCCTGGTAACTGACCACTTCCCTCTCAAGTGGATGAGACAGGCCAAGGACAGAAATGCCTGGGTCACCCGATGGTTTCTCTCCCTACAAAACTTTAAGTTTTTGGTGGAACACAGGGCAGGCCAGTTACAGGGAAACGCGGATGCTCTGTCCCGGATACACTGTCTGGTGTGAAAACAGATTGGTGATGCTATGGTCAAGGACTATGAGGCAGAATTGCTGCATGATGTGAATTGCCACCAACACTGCAAGGTGACTTTTTGTTTGATTATGAATGCTTGTTTTGTCACTTGCCTAAAGTGTTTGATTCAAAGAACTTGTTGTTGCCTCTATACTGCGTCCGCTAATCCTGTCTACCAGAACAAAACCCCACACTATTTATCTATCTTACTTTAATGCACAGCAGTATTTGTGTTATAGACATTACTCTAGAAATGGCTTTTGAGAAAGTTTTTATTTATCCTTTTTTTTTTTGTCAAAAGCTGTTACACAGACTAATGTTTCGGGCAATTAATCGGAAGCCAAATAATTGGCTGGTCATCAGCAGATATGAGGGTTGCATTTACATGCAGCAATTAGATTCACTGTATGAGGATTAACAATGGCTACAGTGGTCATTTGTCCCTCATAGAAAACAATAGTTTTTTGGCAGTAGATTGTTGTTTACACATCGCCATCTGCTGCACAGAACTCATGATTTTAACCACCTCCCGTCTGCCTAGTGACTATAAACGTCCAGGAGGTGGATCTCTATTTCTGACAGCACGTTTTAAAACTTTCCCCCCTGTGCTCTGCCCCTGTACATAGAAACTCTGTGACTAAGCTCCCTCCTGACAGCCAAGAACATGGAGCTTTACCCTGAGACTTTTTTTGCTGGTCTCCGGGCTTTTGATCGCTCTGACAAGCAGTCAGAGCGATCACAAATGCATCTACCATCTCCCTCTTATTACTGCCAGTCAGAGAGGGAGATCGGTATTTAAACTAGGCATCGCGATCGTAATTCTTAACTGTAAGCCCTGGAGACCGATCAGCATGGTCTCCAGGGCATGTGAGCGCTGTAATTTCCAGTTACAGCGCTCTGAAATGCTTGCACCGTCTCCCTCTCTGTAGCGCTGGCAGGAGAGGGAGATCGGTACATTCATACTCCAGCAGCGATCCCCCAGCAGCTGTTTACACTGGAGACAAATCAGCAGCATTGTCTCCAGAGCATGTGTTGTGAGCGCTGTAATCTGCAGTTACAGCGCTCAGAAAGGCTTGTACTATCTCCCTCTCATTAGTGCTGGCAGGAGAGGGAGATCGGAACATTTACACTCACCCAGCAGCTGTTTTCACTCCAATCAGCACTATCTCCAGGACATGTGACTGTCTGAGCCGGGTGAGTGCAGGAGCTGTCAGGTCTCCAGAGACCTCGATCAGCCCTGCAATGAGGCTGTACAGCAAAGTATACTGCTGTACAGCCTCTCTGGGGGGTTCATTTCTCCTGTAACTGGGGCTACTATGTCAGCCCCAGGTACAGGAGAAATCAACAGTGAAAAGAGAAAAAAAAAGAAGTGAAGTTAAATGTCCCCCAGAGGTCTTGTATGACCTTATGGGGGACGCAAAGTGTAAAATAAAAAAAATAAAAAAAAATGTAAAAAATAAATAAAAAATTAAGTTTTCACATGTAAAAAAAAAAAAAATTCCCCAAGTAAGGAATAAAAAAAATAATAAAAAAATAGAAAAAATAAAATAGACATATTTGGTATTGCCGCGTCCGTGACAGTCGGCTCTATAAATATATCACATAATCGACCCAGTCCAATAAACACCATAAAAAATAAAAATAAATAACTGTCAAAAAAAGCCATTTTTGTCACCTTACATCACAAAAAGTGCAACACCAAGTGATCAAAAAGGCGTATGTCCCACAAAATGGTACCAATAAAACAGTCACCTCATCCCGCAAAAAATGAGCCCCTACATAAGAAAATCTCTCAAAAAATAAAAAAACTATAGCTCTTAGAACATGGAGACACTAAAACATCATTTTTTTGGTTTCGAAAATGCTATTATTGTGTTAAAGTGAAATAAATAAAAAAATGTATACATATTAGATATTGCCGCGTCCGTAAAAACCAGCTCTATAAAAATATCACATGAACTAAACCCTCGGGTGAACACCGTAAAAATAAAAAAATAAAAACTGTGTCAAAACAAGCAATTTTTTTTGTCACCTTACATCACAAAAAGTGCAACACCAAGTGATCAAAAAAGGCGCATGTCCCACAAAATGGTACCAATAAAACAGTCACCTCATCCCGCAAAAAATAAGCCCCTACATAAGAAAATCTCTCAAAAAATAAAAAAAACTATAGCTCTCAGAACATGGACACATTAAAACATATTTTTTTTGTTTCAAAAAGGCTATTATTGGGTAAAACTTTAATAAATAAGAAAAAGTATACATATTAGGTATCGCCACGTCCATAACAATCTGCTCTATAAAAATGTCACTTGACTGAACCCCTCAAGTAAACGCTGTAAAAATAAATAAATAAAAACTGTGCTAAAACAACAAATTTTTTGGTCACCTTGCCCCATAAAGTGTTATAATTAATGATAAAAAAATCATATGTACCCAAAAATAGTACCAATAAAACTGGCACCTTATTACCTAGTTTCCAAAATGGGGTCACTTTTTGGGAGTTTCTACTGTAAGGGTACATCAAGGGGGCTTCAAATGGGACATGGCATCTAAAAGCCATGTGGAGTTCCTTTTCTTCTGCGCCCTGCCGTGTGCCCATACAGCAGTTTATGACCACATGTGGGGTGTTTCTGTAAACCGCAGAATCTAGGTAATAAATATTGAGTTTTGTTTGGCTGTTAACCATCGATGTGTTAAAGAAGAAATTGGATTAAAATGGAAAATATTCCAAAAAAGTGAAATTTAAAAATTTGATCTCCATTTTCCTTTAATTCTTGTGGAACGCCTAAAGGGTTAACAAAGTTTGTAAAATCGGTTTTAAGTAACTTGAGGGGTGTAGTTTCTACAATGGGGTCATTTATGGGGGTATCCACTATGTAGGCCCCACAAAGTGACTTCAGACCTGAACTGGTCCTTAAAAAGTGGGTTTTTGCAATTTTCTTAAAAATGTGAAGAATTGCTTCTAAACTTCTAAGCCTTCTAACGTCCTAAAAAAATAAAATGACATTTCCAAAATGATGCCATCATAAAGTAGACATATGGGGAATGTTAAGTAATAAATATTTTATGAGGTATCACTTTCTGTTTAAAAAGCAGAGGAATTGAAATTTAGAAAATTGCAAATTTTTCAAAATTTTTGGTAAATTTGGGATTTTTTCATTTTTTCATTTTTCAAGGTGAAATATATTGACTCAAATTTATGACTATCATGAAGTACAATGTGTCACGAGAAAACAATCTCTGAATGACTTGGATAAATAAAGGCGTTCCAAAGCTATTACCACATAAAGTGAGATAGGTCAGTTTTGCAGAATTAGGCCTGGTCAGGAAGGGGGCAAATGGCCCAGATGGGAAGTGGTTAAGTACAGGGCGAAAGACACAATCACCCAATGAACAAGTGTTTGCTCTTGCTCTTTCATTGGGTGATCAACACCTTTTACATAGGTCAATTATCAGGATCAAGTGTTTCTGCAAATGCCAAATATCCCAAATAATTGTCATGATTATTAGCAATGTAAAGTAAACATCAGAGATAACCTGTGAATCATGCTTTTTCCAGCCACTCAGTTTTCATAAATGGTTTCTCTTAAATCCATAACATAAGAAAATAATTTTGCATGTTGCATGCAATAATACATATTTTTCTTGAAGCATCTTATTGATATTCTTAGGTATTTCTAAGAGTATTAGTCTGGATGTCTGGTAACATATCCTTTTACCGAGATTTTACATGAAAATACTGAATCATATCATACAAAATAATGGGGCAAATTTACACAGACTAGACAGTCTAAAGATATGTGAGATTAATAATAGTGGCTAATGCAGGATGATAATTTGACTGTCTAGTATGAGTTTATAACTACCATTAGTAGACTATCTTGACACCAGAATTGTACACCAAAATTATGGTGCAATTTTGCCACACAGTCTCACATTTAAGGTCTTTGCTCTTTTCTATTAAGCCATGCCCATGGAGAACGTGTCTGAAATACATAATAAATCTGACGCATCAGCATCTCTCCCTCTATTCTATACTGTCCTCAAATAATGTAGGATAGACTCACATTACATGGAACCAGTTGTATCAAAGCAATTCCCTTGTATACTCATACTTTGAATGAGAATATAGTTTACTCTCACATTATAGATGAGCGAAGTTTTGAAAAATTCAATTTGTCAGCTTAGCTGAAATACGTCAAGAAATTTGATTTGTTATGAACTATTAAATCACAAATAGCTTTTCATTGTATAGAGTGGGCACAATGACGGGTGTTATTTAACCCCTCAGAAGCCGTGTTCAATACTGATCAAAGCATTTAAGACTCAGATTTATCTCAAGGGTTAATCCGTTGATAAATACAAATTATACTCACCATTTCTACTTGATCGCAGAGAGGCAGTCCACGCCTGTCTTGATTGAAGAATACTCACCAAAGACCTGCGATAAGCGTGTTGATAACACCACGTGATCATGCTGGCCGTGCGCATTGACATCATCACTGATGATGTCACTGTGTGCGGCCAGCGTGATCACCTGGTGACATCTTCACGTTTACCGCAGGCCCTTTGTCAGGTTTTCTCTTCAATTAAGACAGGAACGGAAGTCCTCTCAGCGATCAAGTGAATGAGGTGAGGTATATTTTTTATTTTTAGACACCATTTTAGGAAAAATTATTTCGTTACCACGAAGCGCGAGGAAATCGGCTTTGTGGCGAATCAAATTTTTTCAAAAATTTTGATTGAAGTCCACTTCTGATGTTTCATTTCACTCAGCACTTTTTCAGTTACATCAAACCCTGTTGAGTTTATGCTACAAAAATGTTATAGCCATTATGTTTTAAATAAGTACGATAAGGGCTTAGGAATTTAATAGATAGCAAGGATGTCTTTGCCTTGAGGGTAGGTGGGTAGGAGGAGTAGGTGGTAATCCCCAAAAAGAGACATACATAACAATTTCTAGCATTATTATTTCATAGTTGATTTGGTCACTTTCTTAGAATCAAAGTCCCTAAAGCATCTGTATAATACAATAGACTGTGATAAATCCCAAGTCCTAGTTTCTAGTTTTATTTTTTTTGGCAGCTAATATCATACCATTGCTTTAACCAACAAAACTGTCTTCATGGATAAGATCGCATTGTTCTCTCTATAAAACCTGTTTGTCATATTTCTGAGGGTGGGTAAATTTTTATTACCAAAAACTGCAAAAGATTGTTAGCTTAGTTACTGTGGTATGTGCAGAGTCATCGTTTCTATAAATCCCCTAATCCCAGAACAACTTTTTAAGTTCTATAAATCATCTTATCAATTTGAGGCAGATATGCAGGCCTGTGGAATTTATTTCAAATACTTCCAAGTGCACACATTTTAATCCTGGCTCTAAAAAGTATTGTGTTAGAAAAACTGACAGAGCTGGTTTTGCTAGTAACTTGAACGTTATCTGAGAAGCTATCTGAGGTCAAAGCAGAGAGCAAAACTAGCAGATGTTAAACTGGCCAGATCTGACCAAGAATAAAAGTGTATTTTTCATGATGGTGTAGGGACTGTTCACATTTAGTCTATTGTCATGTACAGCATAGGCTCCATGCAAGCTCCCCGTACACAAGTTAAACGTATCCATGGATTGTGAAAAATCCATCACTACAAGGTCCTTAAACTGGCACTGCAGCTATAATAGCAGTCACCGGGAAAAGATCCCTTCATATATACTGAAATGGTGTATAAAACTCTGACCACACCTCCTTTTTAATTGACCTGGACTGAAGTTAGAACCAGGACTATTAGCGTATGGTTGTCACAGAAGTCTTTTGACTAGTCACCACTATGTCATACATGTACATCAGAATATGGTAGTAAGGGTTTATGCACACGACCGTGGTCAGCCAAAGAAACACCGTCCATGTGTCGGCACAATTTCCCAGGCCAACCATGGCTCCCCTGACCCAAACTGACTGTATTATAGTGATTTTTGATACAGCCAGCCTCTATTGATTGTGGGGATATTAAGGTATACTCACATCACCTTGTAATAGCCCTGAGATCAGATACAATATGTAATTGATAAGATAATATATTGAAATATAATTGGTATATGAATGTATTAAAACATAGCTGTCAATCACTAACCATCTACTTGCGCTACTGAGATTAGAAATAGAAGCAATATAAATGTATCAATTAGGCCAGTTCACATAACTATTTAGCTTTCCGTTCTTCTGATCTGACAGAACAGAATTAATTTTTTTAAATGAATCCTTTATTTTGGACATCAGCTAGGTGGAGTTCACATCACCATTTATTTTTCCATTCTGATCTTATTTTTCCATTCTAACATGTATGGCGCTGTGGGACATGACTAAAGTTCCAGTGGTGTACATGTACAGTAATCTGATAGGGCAAGTGCAGGAGCTACGCCTGCTCGATTGTGTCAGGGGCCCGGGTGTTACTCACAGCCGATCCCCTGCTGTATACGCTGAATACACCAATGCTGGCACATTAACCCCTTGTATGCCTCTGTCAGTGCTGACTGTGGCATATATGGTTTGTGGAGGGTACAGGCTCCTTCTTCATCCCCATCGAGTCCCCAAGCTGTGTTGATAGGGAATTGATGGCTACTATGGCAGCCCAATGCCTTACACAGGCATTGGAGCCTGCCAGTTATGGGAGCCTATAAGAACCATCCTCCAGGCTCTGACAGACAACGTATTGTAATGCATTGTAGAGGGCATCAGACCCCCAAAAATTGAAGTATTTTACATAACAAAAATATAAATTTCAATTAAAAAAACGCCCCTTACACATAGAGAAAAGAAATTATAGAAAAAATAGAAACAGACATATTTGGTATTGCTGTGTCCATCACTGCCGGCTTTATAAGAATATCACATGATATACCCCCTCAGGTGAATGTTGTAAAAAAAAACTAAATGGTGTGCCAAAATTTGATTCGCCACGAATCTGATTTTCTCGCACTTCGTTATAATGAATCTATTTTCCCTAAAATGGCATCTAAAAATAAAAAATATACTTACCTCATCCACTTGATCGCTGAAAGAACTTCCGTTCCCGTCTTAATTGAAGAGAAAACCCACCAAAGGACCTGCCGCAATTGTGATGATAACACCACGTGATCACGCTGGCCGTGCGCGTTGACATCATCACTGATGATGTCACTGTGTACGGCCAGCGTGATCACGTGGTGACATCTTCACGTTTACCACAGGTCCTTTGGCGGGTTTTCTATTCAATTAAGACAGGAACCGAAGTTCTCTCAGCGGAGATGAGTGGATGAGGTGAGTATATTTTTTATTTTAGACACCATTTTAGGAAAAATGTATTTGTTACCACGAAGCGCGAGGAAATCGGCTTTGTGGCGAATCAAATTTTGGCACATAATTTTTATTTATTTTTTTACAACATTAACCTGTTTCAATTCACTCGGAACTTTTTCTCATTTGCCTTGAGGGTAGGTGTGTAGGAGGAGTAGATAGTAATCCCCAAACAGAGACATACATAATTTCTAGCATTATTATTTCATAGTAGATTTGGTCACTTTCTTAGAATCGAAGTGCCTAAAGCATCTGTATAATACAATAGACTGTGATAAATCCCAAGTCCTAGTTTCTAGTTTTATTTTTTTTGGCAGCTAATATCATACCATTGCTTTAACCAACAAAACTGTTGGTCCCTGACACAAAAAAATAAAAACAGACATATTAGGTATTGCTGTGTCCATAACTACCGTCTCTATAAGAATATCACATGATATACCCCCTCAGGTGAAAGTTGTAGGAAAAAAAATGGTGTTCCAAAACAGCCATCTTTTGCAACATCAAGCAATCAAAAAGTCATATGTACTCCAAAATGGCATTGCAAAAACATGATTTTGTATTCAAAAATGATTTGTGTAAAAGTGGCAAAACATAAAAAAAAACTATTTAAAATTGGTATCTCTGTAATTGTACTGACCAGCACAATGAAGATAACATGACATTTTCCTGAACCATGCATGATGCAATAACAAAACCCAAAAATCAGTTTATCCTACTTCCCAAAAGGCAAAATAATCAGTGACAAACAAAAACCCCAAAATAGAACCAATGGCAATGGCAACTCATCTAACAAAAAATAAGCCCTCACACAGCTCCGTCGAGAGAAACATACACGTATAGTTGTCACAAAATGGCTCATAAAAGTATGGTTGTCAGAAAATGGCTGCACTAGTACCCCAGAGGCTGTTCAATAGCAACATGCCACCCATAAATGGATCCATCAAAATCTGCACTTCTTTCGCTTCTGAACCCTGCAGCATAAACAGCAGTTTACCTCCACATTTATGGCATTTCAGCACCCAGTAGAACCCGCCTAACAATTTAAAGGGCAAGGCTTGTCTCAGATGGCACATACTGGGTACAATACCTTATTTGTGGGAAAACTTGCAATATCAATTTTGCACTGTCCCTTCCTCATTCATTTCTACAAAACACCTGTAGGGTCAAAATGTTTACTCCACTCCTCAATAAATACATTAAAGGTTGTAGTTTCTGATATAGGGTCACTTTTCAGGGGTTCCTCTTATTATTTAATCCCAAAGCCTCTATAATTGTCAGTACAAGATGCATAAATCACCAGAATGGGCCTCTATTGCTCTGTTATTCCTAAGCGCTAGAGCATATCCAGGCAAAAGATTACAGCCCCATGTAAGGTGTTTCTAAAAACAGGAAGCATATCATAATAATAAAAGGGTATACTTTTCACTAGGGATGAGCGAATCGACTTTGGTTGAAACATCCAAAGTCGATTCGCATAAAACTTTGTTCCAATACGGAATGGAGCAGGAGCTTCACACAGAGAAAAAAAATGTATTGGCTCCAATGAGCCAAAGTTATTGCTTCACAAAGTCTTGCAAGACTTTGGGTAATAACTTCATAAATTAATTTGTACTGTAAAAAAACATTTCCCAAACTCTGGTTCAGTTCTAAGTTACCACCATAGAGCCCTTTACGAGCACATATTGGGTGTTGTCATATTCAGGAGAAAATGGGTAGCAAATTATAGGTTTTAGTATTGGGCCCCTGGCTGTAGCATCACTGCCAGCCTTGACCCCTGCATTGCCTGACTACACTTCTGCCTACCTCCTGCTACTTGGATTACCTGGACTATTGACCCCTGCATTGCCTGACTACGATTCTGCCTGCCGTCTGCTACTTGGATTACCTGGACTATTGACCCCTGCATTGCCTGACTACAATTCTGCCTGCCGTCTGCTACTTGGATTGCCTGGACTATTTAACCCTGCATTGCCTGACTACGATTCTGCCTGCCGTCTGCTACTTGGATTACCTGGACTATTGACCCCTGCATTGCCTGACTACGATTCTGCCTGCCGTCTGCTACTTGGATTACCTGAACTATTGACCCCTGCATTGCCTGACTACGATTCTGCCTGCCGTCTGCTACTTGGATTACCTGGACTATTTACCCCTGCATTGCCTGACTACCATTCTGCCTGCAGTCTGCTACTTGGATTACCTGGACTATTGACCCCTGCATTGCCTGACTACACTTCTGCCTACCTCCTGCTACTTGGATTACCTGGACTATTGACCCCTGCATTGCCTGACTACAATTCTGCCTGCCGTCTGCTACTTGGATTACCTCAACTATTTACCCCTGCATTGCCTGACTACAATTCTGCCTACCGTCTGCTACTTGGATTACCTGGACTATTTACCCCTGCATTGCCTGACTACAATTCTGCCTGCCGTCTGCTACTTGGATTACCTGGACTATTTACCCCTGCATTGCCTGACTACCATTCTGCCTGCAGTCTGCTACTTGGATTACCTGGACTATTGACCCCTGCATTGCCTGACTACGATTCTGCCTGCCGTCTGCTACTTGGATTACATGGACAATTGACTCCTGCATTGCCTGACTACGATTCTGCCTGCCGTCTGCTACTTGGATTACCTGGACTATTGACCCCTGCATTGCCTGACTACAATTCTGCCTGCCGTCTGCTACTTGGATTACCTGGACTATTTTCCCCTGCATTGCCTGACTACGATTCTGCCTGCCGTCTGCTACTTGGATTACCTGGACTATTGACCCCTGCATTGCCTGACTACAATTCTGCCTGCCGTCTGCTACTTGGATTACCTGGACTATTTACCCCTGCATTGCCTGACTACCATTCTGCCTGCAGTCTGCTACTTGGATTACCTGGACTATTGACCCCTGCATTGCCTGACTACGATTCTGCCTGCCGTCTGCTACTTGGATTACCTGGACTATTGACCCCTGCATTGCCTGACTACGAATTTGCCTGCCGTCTGCTACTTGGATTACCTGGACTATTTACCCCTGCATTGCCTGACTACCATTCTGCCTGCAGTCTGCTACTTGGATTACCTGGACTATTGACCCCTGCATTGCCTGACTACACTTCTGCCTACCTCCTGCTACTTGGATTACCTGGACTATTGACCCCTGCATTGCCTGACTACAATTCTGCCTGCCGTCTGCTACTTGGATTACCTGGACTATTGACCCCTGCATTGCCTGACTACAATTCTGCCTGCCGTCTGCTACTTGGATTACCTGGACTATTTACCCCTGCATTGCCTGACTACAATTCTGCCTGCCGTTTGCTACTTGGATTACCTGGACTATTTACCCCTGCATTGCCTGACTACAATTCTGCCTGCCGTCTGCTACTTGGATTACCTGGACTATTTACCCCTGCATTGCCTGACTACCATTCTGCCTGCAGTCTGCTACTTGGATTACCTGGACTATTGACCCCTGCATTGCCTGACTGCGATTCTGCCTGCCGTCTGCTACTTGGATTACCTGGACAATTGACCCCTGCATTGCCTGACTACGGTTCTGCCTGCCGTCTGCTACTTGGATTACCTGGACTATTGACCCCTGCATTGCCTGACTACAATTCTGCCTGCCGTCTGCTACTTGGATTACCTGGACTATTGACCCCTGCATTGCCTGACTACGATTCTGCCTGCCGTCTGCTACTTGGATTACCTGGACTATTGACCCCTGCATTGCTTGGCTTCAATTCTGCGATCTGTAAGTTCATCTGGACCTATTACCTTGTACTGCCTGACTATGCATTCACCTGTATACCATATTACTCTGAACTTTGTTTTGCCTTTGTATCAAGTGACGTGTCTACATTTTGCCAGAAAAGATCATCTATTCAGTTATTCTGCCTCTGTTGGGCTCTGTACACACTCCTGTGGTTAACCGCTTTCTAGATGACTGGTATAAATAACGGTGTCCTGACTCTGGGAGTGAGAAAATACAAGAACGGGACCGGCACTCGCAAGATGAATGCAATTCTTATCTGTTTATTGCCACATGAGAAGAAGATGACGTGTTTCGACTCTACAATCGAGTCTGTCTCAAACAGGTAAATGTATAAAACAAGCCGTGACATCAGGTTGTCAAGGGAACAAAACTATTCACAAGCACTATTGTAGTCGAGGGATTACATGGAGAGCATGCATGGCTATAATGCTGACATAATGGCAGTAATGTGAAGATTACAGAACTTATACAAGATAGGGCCAGGGGCTATCCATAGTATTCAGTATATTGGGCAGACTAGATGGGCCAAATGGTTCTTATCTGCCGACACATTCTATGTTTCTATGTTTCTAACTTAGAGACATAAATGGCTGAATGAAATAGGTAAGCATGTTATATGTGTGTGAGCTCAAAAGAATAAATGTAGAAAGCACAATAAGATAAAGAGCTACATAATGACCACCCCTCCGTGGAGGTAATACCTGCTCAATGATTTGAAAACGCAGTTGGGAAACATTATAGCGGCATTGGTCAAAATGAATCTGTGTCTGAAGTAACAGATCCTTTTTCCGTATCGTGGACTTGTGTTTACAGGATCTGTCTTTCATCCGAGTTGATGTGTCTCTGACATATAGGAGTCCACAGGAACATTTCAAAAGATACACCACACAATTGCTGTTACATGTGAAAAAGCCATTAATGGGAAATGTTTCCCCTGTATATGGTTGGTGTGGGGATTCGCTCTGGTAGACAGGACAAGCGGGTGCAGTATAGAGGCAAAGACACATTTGTAACTCATAAACTGGAGTGTTTATTCACACAAGTTGCAGGTTCCCAGTATGACAGTCCATTTTCAGTATTGGTGTTAGTTCACACCCAGAACAGTTCATACAGAAAAACATTCACTCTGTTTAATCCACACCCGGCTGAATGCTCAGCATTAGGGTCGAGCGAACGTGAACTGTAAAGTTCGGGTTCGTAACGAACTTTAGGATTTTTGGTCCCCGGACCTGTACCCGAACATTTCAGTAAAAGTTCGGGTTCAGTGTTAGGCAATTTCTTTGCGCTTTTTGAAAGGCTGCAGAGAAGCCAATCAACAAGCGTTTAACTCTGTGCCCTTAGAAGCCATCACAGCCATGCCTACTAATGGCATGGCTGTGATTGGCCAGAGCAGCATGTGACCCAGCCTCTATATAAGCTGGAGTCACGTAGCGATGCATGTCACTCTGCTCTTACTAGTGTAGGGAGAGGATGCTGCTGCTGTGAGGGAGAGAATAGAACAGCATATTTAATCAGAACTGAAACTGAACTCAGCGATCTACATAGATTTAGTTGTGTGGGTTCAGTGCACAATCTTTTTACCCTGCCCTGAGCCCAGTGACAGAGAAAAATAACTTTAATCCGTCTGTTAGTTAGGTGGGTGGCGGCGGCCATTTTATGCAAGCTCAGTGCACCAGCACTGCATCTGTGCTTTTGTGACATTCAAGTCCTAGCTTGAAATACTGCAATAATAATCTGGTTTTAAAAAACACCCTTTTTTGGCAATAACCTTCATTTTGGGCCTCTGCCGCATTAGTCAGTGTGCAATTTAAGCTAGAAATACAGCTATAAATTTCAGGGTTTTAAAAAACACCCTTTTTGGGCAAAATACACCATTTTACAGCCCTTGCTGCATCTGCGCATGTGAAATTCAAGCGTTTCATACATCTGTCATATTCTGTTAGTAAAAATAAAAAATTGGGGGCAAAATGCTTAATAATGTAGCCATTGCTGCATCTGTTATTGTTAAAAACAAGTTTGAAATGCTTCAATAATTTTCTGGCTTTGAAGAAAAGTTCGATATTGCTGTCATATTCGGTTATTAAAAATACACCCTTTGCTGCATATGTTATTGTGAGATACATACGTTAGATACTGTGGTTCTATTCTGCTATTAATAAAACACCCCTTTTGGGCAAAAATCTTTAATTGCAGCATAGTCTGGATCTGTACGAGTGAGATACACCCTTTACATACTGTGGTTCTATTCTGCTGTTAATAAAAAAAACAGTTTGGGCAAAAATCTTTAATTACAGCCTAGTCTGGATCTATACGTGTGAGATACACCCTTTACATACTGTGGTTCTATTCTGCTATTAATAAAACACCCATTTGGGGCAAAAATCTTTAATCGCGGCCTAGTCTTCATCTGTACGTGTGAGATACACCCTTTACATACTGTGGTTCTATTCTGCTATAAAAAAAACACCCATTGTGGGCAAAAATAATAATTTTGCAGCCTTTGCTGCATATGTCATTGTGAGATACACCGTTTAGATACTGTGGTTCTATTCTGCCATTAATAAAACACCCATTTTGGGCAAAAGTCTTTAATCGCGGCCTAGTCTGCATCTGTACGTGTGAGATACACCCTTTATATACTGTCGTTCTATTCTGCTATTAATAAAACACCATTTAGGGCAAGATCCTAGAAATATGAGGAAAGCGTCAAATAAGGGACGTGGCCCAGATCGTGGTGCTGCTGGTGGAGCTCCTGTTGCAGGGAGAGGACATGCAGCGTTATTTGGTCGGGCCTAGTGAGGCCAGAATAAGTACAGTCGATAGTAGATTGGGTTGCTGACAGTGCCTCCAGTTCCTTCACATTGTCTCAGTTTCTTGCTGAAAGATCAGAGTTGGCACCTGCAGCCGATGTCCATCAGTCTTTCACCTTACCCCCTTGCAAATCAGCCAAGCAGTCTGAGCCCCAATTCATGCAGCAGTCTCTTCTGCTTTTTGATGACTCTGTTAGCAGGGTTTCCCAGGGCCATCCACCTATCCCTGCCCCAGAAGTGGAAGTGATTGAGTGCATCGATGCCCAACCACTTATGTTTCAAGATGAGTACATGGGAGGACCATTGGAGCACATCTCAGATAATGACGAAACACAGGTGCCAATTGCTGTGGCACCGACAAGGAGGGCAGGGGTGAAGACTGGATGGAAGATGATGTGGAGGACGATGAGGTCCTTGACCCCACATGGAATCAAGTTCATGCGAGTGAGCTGTGTAGTTCGGAGGAAAAGGAGGTGGTCGCACTGAGCCACCAGCACAGAAGAAGAGGGAGCAGGGTGCAAAAGCGGAGCGGCCGTCCCCTAGACAGTACGCCTGCTACTGCCCACAGCAGCAAGGGACCAAGCACACCAAAGCCAGCTCCAAGGAGTTCCCTGGCGTGGCAGTTCTTCAGACAATGTGCTGACGACAAGACACGAGTGGTTTGCACGCTGTGCAATCAGAGCCTACAGAGAGGCATAAACGTTTTCAACCTGAGCACAACCTGCATGACCAGGCATTTAAGTGCAAAGCATGAGCTGCAATGGAGTAGACACCTCAAAAACCGAGAAAAATCTCTGGATCCTCTTGCTTCCTCTTCTGCTGCAGTCTCGGCCTCTTCATCCACCTCTGGAGTGACGGTGCCACCTGCCATCCCGAGGATCTGCAAGCAACACCACCATCTGAGTCACCAAGCATCTCCACAATGTCCCACAGAAGTGTTCAGCTCTTCATCTCCCAAACACTGGAGCGGAAGTACCCCCTACCCAGCCGCGATCCCTGGCCCTGAATGCCAGCATTTCAAAATTACTGCCCTTTGAAATGCTGTCATTGCGTCTGATGGAGACGTAGAGTTTTAAAAGCCTTATGGATCAGCCACCACTAATTTTCTAGATGTGCCGTCCCTTCGCTGCACAACCAAGTGGGGGAAAAAATCAGGTGTGCACTGCTCAACGCCATCTGTGGCAAGGTGCACCTCACTACCGATACGTGGTCCAGTAAGCACGGTCACGGACGTTATATCTCCATAACAGCACACTGGGTAAATGCAGTGGCAGCTGGGCCTGGGGCTGATAGCAGTTTGCCGCATGTCCTTCTACCACCGAGGATTGCAGGGCACTTCAGTTTGCCTCCTGTGGCTTCCTCCTCCTACTCCGCTTCCTCATCCTCTACCGGCTCCTCATCCGGTCAGCGTAACACCTTCACCACCAACTTCAGTACAGCCAGGGGTAAACGACAGCAAGCAGTTTTAAAACGTATCTGTTTGGGGGACAAACCCCACACCGCTCAGGAGCTGTGGACGGGCCTTGAACAACAGACTGATGAGTGGTTGGTGCCAGTGAGCCTCAAGCCCGGCCTGGTCGTGTGCAATAATGGGAGAAACCTCGTTGCAGCTCTGAAACTAGCCGGTTTGACAAACATCCCTTGCCTGGCACGTGCTGAATTTGGTGGTGCAGAGGTTCCTTAAAAATTACCCCGATATGTCAGAGCTGCTGCATAAAGTGTGGTCCCCCTGTGCGCGCTTTTGGCATTCTCACCCTGCTGCTGCTCGCCTGTCAGCGCTCACCACCTCCTATGCGACGTACCCACAAGTTGGAACTCCACCTTGCACATGCTGGCCAGACTGTGTGAGCAACAGCGGGTGATAGTGGAGTTTCAGCTGCAGCACGCATGGGTGAGTTGCTCTGCAGAACAGCACCACTTCCCCACCAATGACTGGGCCTCCATGCGAGACATGTGTTCCTTGTTGCGCTGTTTCGAGTACTCCACCAACATAGCCAGTGCTGATAACGCGTTATCAGCGTTACTATCCCACTTCTATGCCTGCTTAAAAAAAACACTGCTGGCGATGATGGAAGAGGATGTTGCATAGGAGGAAGAGGAGGAGGAAAAAGGATCATTTCGTAGGGTTTCCGGACCCACAAACACCAGGTACACAATTGTCCAGCCAGGGCACAGTTCTGGAGGATGACGAGGTGGAGGATGAGGCGGAGGAGATGGAGGAGGAGGAGGAACCTTGTTCACAGCAGGGTTGCACCCAGACCAGCTCATGGCCATCACTGGTGCGTGGCTGGGGGGATACAGAGGACACAGACAATACACCTCCCACAGAGGACAGCTTTTCGTTGCCTCTGGGCAGCCTGGCACACATGAGCGATTACATGCTGCAGTGTCTCTGCAAAGACTGCCGAGTTGGCCACATTATAACTTGTGCTGATTACTGGGTGGCCACGCTGCTGGATCCCGATTACAAGGACAACGTAACGTCCTTAATTCCCTCACTGGAGCATGATCGTAATATGTGCGAGTACTAGCGCACGCTGGTAGATGCGCTGCTGGTGGCATTCCCACCTGACAGCGACGGCACAGTGGAAGAACAAGGCGAAGGTAGAGGAGGAGGAAGAGGTCGCCAACGCAGCTGTACCTCAGAAGGCAGGGTTAGCATGGCTGAAATGTGGAAAACCTTTGTCAGCACGCCACAACAACCAGCACCACCAGCTGATATGGAACGTCTTAGCAGGAGGCAGCATTTCACCAACATGGTGGAGCAGTATGTGTGCACACACCTACACGCACTGAATGACGGGTCTGCCCCTTCAAAGTCTGGGTCTCCAAATTGGGTGCATGGCCTGAGCTTGCCCTTTACGCCTTGGAGGCGCTGGCTTCCCTGCAGCCAGTGTATTGTCTGAACGTGTGTATTGTCTGAACGGTGTGTCTCTCTCTAACACGTCTGTCAAGTGGAACAACAAGTGTCATGTCTAGTGTTGATCATGAATATTCAAATGTCTAATTTTTATCGCAAATTTTTGCAATTCGAAACTTCGCGAATATTTAGAATATAGTGATATATATTTGTGATTTTGAATATTCGAGATTTTTTTATTGCGAATTTTCGCAATACGAATTTTTCAATTGCCGAGTAAAAACATGATTCCTCCCTGCTTCTTGCTTGTGGGCCAATGACGAATCATGACTTTAAATGGGAAAAATGACGAATATTAAAAAAAAATTACATATAGCACTATATCGAATTTATAGTTTTTTTCGAATATTCGTAATATTCTAAAACAAGAATATATAGCAATATAGCGAATATTCAGAAAAAAAAGAATGTAGAGCAATTTAGCTGAAGTTCCGATTGGAAAAAATTTCAACTATTGAAAAAAAGATTATAGCACTATATTAGCTAAATTGCTCTATATTTTTTTTTATTTTTTTGGAATATTCGTTATATTGCTATCTATTCTTGTTTTAGAATATTATGGATATTCTAAAAAACAAATATATTTGTTTTTTTCGAATATTCTTAATATTCTAAAACAAGAGTATATTGCAATATAGCGAATATTTGAAAAAAAATATACGAATATAGAGCAATTTAGCTAATTTAGTGCTATAATCTTCTTTGTCTAATAGTTGTAATTTTTTTCTCATCTGAAGTTCAGTTACAAAAAAATTACAAAGATTATAGCTCTATATTAGCTAAATTGCTCTACATTCTTTTTTTTTTCTAATATTGGCTGTATTGCTATATATTCTTGTTTTAGAATATTACGAATATTCGAAAAAATGAATATATTCGATATAGTGCTATGACTCATTGGCCCACAAGCAAGAAGCAAGGAGGAATCATGTTTTTGCTCGGCATTTGAAAAATTTGAGATAAAAATTAGCAGTACGAAAATTTGCATATTACGCGATCATTACCTTGTCGATTTTTCAAGTAAAAAAAACGTAGAATATAGCAAATATTCAAATTTGCTAATATTTGCCGAATATTCTGCAAAAATGACTACTGCTGCTCATCACTAGTCATGTCTCCTCTAATGTCTCAGGAAGCTGGTAATTCACTAACAGGTCTTTGAGATTTTTAGACAACCCTTACCTGAACTGGTTCATTCCAGCCAGAAGGAACACACCATCTCCTGAACTGGGTACAATACTCTTCGGCAGGTTGGTCTCCCTGTACCAACGCTTCAAGAGCGGTTTCTGAGCTACCATGGCCCTGTCAGGTTCATCATACAAGGTACCTAGGGCTTGTAAAAAAACCTCTTGACAGAGCTGAGACAACCAGTGTCAGCAGGCAAGGAAAAAGTCTACTCCTGGGGATCTCCCTGGAGAGGGGAGATTACAATGCCCACATGCTGACTCAAAGAACCGGGTAACAAGGGGCGTAATCTGAAATAAAGTTTACAATTCTCTTTGAAAGAAAGAAACTTTCTACGGTCACCTGAGAATTGTTCAGGAAGCTTAATCAGAGGGTCCATATGATGACTAGATACATACGGAGTGGAGGCACTCTGTCCTGACTTATGTAAATTGAGTTTCTCCCCTAATTCCTGAACCATCTGAGTCAGATTAGAAGCATTCTCATTCAGGGTAACCAAAAGATTCATTAAACAGTGGTAATGATGACCTGTTATTCTGTCACACACACGGAGGGTGGGGAAATGACCACTGAACTCCACCCTCACCCCTGTCCCTGCCTAGCGACAAGGGACAACTGGTCGACAAACCCTTAGCTAGGATAGTGCAGGGAAGACATACAACATATAAACAGAAAGGTCAAACAAGCCACGTCAAAACCAAGAGAGCAGAAAAGGTACCGGAGGAGCAAGCAGAGAATTGTCAGGACAAGCCGAAGTCAAACCAGGAGAGCACACCAAGACCAGAGGATCAGACGGACGGGAAATCGGAAGCCAAGCAGGAACAAACAAACTAGGTGAATATCATGGAAGAAGGACCTCAATAACAGGCAATCTGTGGCCAGCAGATTACCTGTTTAAATAGAGAGCTGGTGGAGTCATGTGACGTGGCCAACGTCAGATGAGTCCTGAGTTCAGATGCCCTATTGCGGTTGTCATGGGAACAGGCGACGCCGGGCGTGCTAATAACGCGAGCGCGCCCCGGCTGTCCCCACTTCCCAGAACACCGCGTCGTGAGAATATGGACACTAGATTAGGCCCTGATTTTTGGAATTTGCAAAACAAACTCAGTTTTGAATGCAGGACAGTATATGTCACAGAAACACACAGAATATGGACACTAGATTAGGCCCAGATATTTGGAATTTGTTTCCAAACACTGTTTTCTGATGTAATTTATATTTAGATTTTTCACTACATCTGGGCCTGAAAACCACATAATGTATTGAAGCGCAGATCACACAATTCACATATTACACCGATGACAGCAAAAATGTGGATTATGGGGAAAAAAGTTATTTTCACCAATATTCTTTCTATCTCTGCCCCTGACACACAAAAGGTATTGCTGCACAGATATCACAAGTCACTGCAGACACCTTCTATACAGCAAAATAATCGCTATTTCGAAAAGTATTAAAAAAAAAAAAAAATTTGGAGTACAACTTTGCACAATTAAATTGCTGCCACCACACACAATAGTCCTTAGAAGGACTTTTGGGTCTTTGAAACATTTTTCTATCAAATATATTGCTATCACACTCCGTATACTATCTGTCCCTTCCTAACCGCAGCTCTCCCTGACTCGCAATGAGCCGAACCTACGTCATCGGGTGCTATATAGCACCCAACGCTGCATTTCGGCCAGCCAATTAATCACTGTAATTCCAGCAGCCAACCTAGCTACTGGCATTACAGTGATGGCAGTACTTACCTGCACATTTATTGGCTGCATAGCAGCCGCAAAACGTGCGGGTAGGAGACTCGAGTACCGCCATGTGCCGAGCATAGCGATGCTCGAGCCAAACAAGAATTCGGCCGAGCATGCTCGCTCATCACTAGTAACAGATAATTTTTTTAAACGCACACGTTACCCTGGAGATGTGCCCCTGGTAATGTCACTGCCAGAAGCAGACACCATCTATTCACAAAGTACACTTTATGGCCCCATGCACACAGCCGTTGTTCACGGCCGTGTGCGGGCCGTGGAACCGCGGCCTGGATCCCTCCTGAGAGCAGGAGCGCACGGCGTCACTGGTTGCTATGACGCCGTGCGCTCCATGCTGCCGGCACAGTACAGTAATACACTGGTATAGATCATACTAGTGTAGTACTGTATTGCGGCGGCAGCAGGGAGCGCACGGCGTCATAGCAACCAGTGACGCCGTGCGCTCCTGCTCTCAGGAGGGATCCAGGCCGCGGTTCCACGGCCCGCACACGGCCGTGAACAACGGCCGTGTGCATGGGGCCTAAGTCACAGAAACATTTTTTAAGCGCACATGTTACACTGCAGATGTGGCGCAGCAAATGTTACTGTACGCACTGTACACAGTCTATGGAAAAAGTACAGTGGATGTCACATGCTTTACCGATATGAAAAGCACCTCCTCTCAGTGAAAGTTCGATATTATTCCCAGGATAACAGAGTGGGAAAATTATTAGCTAGTCGAATTAAAGCATGAATGGCCAAATGCAGAATCCCCTTCTTATTACATTCGGACAATAAAAGCAAATTATATAACCCCAAAAACATTGCAAATCAATTTATGGAATACTACTCTTCCCTGTACAATTTAAACAAGTCTCAGCAGATTTACCAAGCCACCCCTTTGGAAGTACACTCCTTTTTATCCTCTCTGAACCTCCCTACCATGACTTCACAGCAACCACATTCGATATCTATCTCTCCCCTTCTCACATACAGAGATATTTCAAATAGTTTCTTCCTTACCTTTGCATAAATCACCTGGCCCTAATGGCCTATCAAACGCCTATTCCTCCCTAGTTTACTCTCTCATATGATGACGATGTACCTACGGGCGTCCCTGGATGGATCATTCCCACAAGAGATGCTATCTGCCAGCATTGTGACAGTACCTAAACCTGGCAAAACACAGGACAAACCCCAAAACTTTAAACCTATCTCTCTCTTGAACACATATATCAAACTCTATGCCAAGACCCTTGCAAACAGACTATCAAAGATTCTCCCAACATTAGTGGTGATTGACCAAGTCGGCTTTGTTAAGGGTATGCAGGTCACGGAGAACACAAGGAGGGCATAGAACATCCTTGACTTCATTTCACGTCAGGGGAATCCTGCATTCATTGTTACATTGGACACATATATGGCTTTTGACCGCATAAATTGATCCTTCGCCTTCTCGGACCTTGAGCAGTTAGGTTTTGGAGATACCTTAATAACAGCCATAAGAACCCTGTGAATGGCGCGCTGTCTGCAGGGATGACTGCTGTCCCCCTTAATTTGTGTTTTAGCTATTGAACCTTTAGCCCAAGCCATTAGACAACATCCTGATATTTCAGGTATTACAATAGGCAATAGACAGCACTGCATCTCGCTGTACGCAGATGATATTCTCCTGACACTTTCCTCCCCTCAATCTTCACTAAGAGCGGCCTTGTCACTCATAGCTGACTTTGGTTTTCTATCCTATTATAAAGTCAATGAAGGCAAGTCCCAACGCTTCCCTTTGAATATTCCTCCTCAACAGATCACAGAACTGAAGCCACAATTCCCACTTGACTGGCAATCAACTCATATAAAGTACCTAGGTATCAACATCACACCCTCCATTTCCCAATTGTTACAATTCAACTACCTCCCCCTTTTAGATTCTTTTAGACAAGATATTTCCACCTATGCTAGACTTGATATCTAGTGGGTAGGTTGCATAGCAACCTTTCAAATGATGACTCTGCCTAAACTCTTGTTGATATTCCGCACAGTCCTGATTAAAGTCCCTACTTACTTTTTTTATCAAAGCTCAGGGTTTTCTCAACTCCTTTGTATGGGCAGGAAGCAAACCATGAGTATCCTCCGAATCAATATGCAAAGTTAAACATGGGAGTGGCTTAGGGCTACAGAACTTGGCTAACTATTTCTTAACAACACAAACCAATATCCTTCTGGGGTGGTGGGTTGGAGAAATTTCTATTCCATGGATTCAAATTGAGTCCTCCTCATCCCCCTGCTTAAGCCCTTCTCCAACAAAACTTCCGACTTTGCCCTATTTCTTAGACGGGGCTTTATATCACTAGTGCACCTTTAATAACAAAGTGCTCATGTAACGGCATCATCAATATCTCCTCTTAGAGATGAAACTCCCAGATACTGACCTCTCTTTTTGGAGGCTGCAGGGGTCTTCAGTGGATTTCCCAATTATTCAGAGAGGGTCAACTTAAGTCCTTTATAGACCTTCAACGAGAGTTTGGTCTACCCCCTAGTGACTTTTACAAATACTTACAGGTTCACCATTGGATCTAATCACACAATACCTGTAAGGTTCTCATCAACAGGCAACTATTTGAGCTGTGGGGATCCCCTAAAATGTCCATATGAACCCCGGACATTAGACCATTGTATATGAGCTTAGGAGATAAACAATCTTTTAAAAAAATGTCCCCTTTCTTGGCATGGGACAAAGAACTGCAGAGCTCAGTTTCTGTGGCTAATTGGATCCCTGCTTTGAGATTTATCTACAGCACTTTCTTTAGAACATCTATATATGAAGCAGCTATTAAGACCTTTCTGAGATGGTACCTAACCCCTGACAGGCTAATCAAAAAATATCCTGTTAAATCCCATCTCTGCTGGGGTCAATGTGTAGCCAAAGGCAAGCAACTACATATTCTCTGATCCTGTCGTAAGTTAGTTTTGCGAAGGTCTCCTGAGGACCTCAGCAGGGACCAGTCCAGGGGTATTTAAACCCCATTAGTACACAGGAGAAGGTCTCCAGCCAGCCTAAAAACACCTGGGAAGCGATTTAGGGTAAACCCTCCAACTCTGAAGCCTATCATGGAAAAAGAGGGTGGTCAGCGCACTGCTGACCAGGACAGACTTGAGACCAGACCGAATATAAAAAAGAGCCCTAGGAAAGCCACCTCTAAAACCCGAGGGAAAGAGTGTGCAGTGTGTGGGAAGAAGCTCGCGCCCTCTTGGCCCAAGCGGTTATGCCAACATTGTGTAAACAAAATGGTAGAGGAAGAAACCCCATCGCTTATCCAGAATATCAAAGATATTGTAAAATCTGAGATTGCGGATTCCATGAAAGAATTCAAAAGATTTCTTCCTTCATTACCTCCAAGTAAACAGGGACACTTCAGTAGAATTTCAGATTCAGTTTCTTCTGAGGAGTAACAGGGCAAAATCATGAATAGCTCTAATTCCTCTTCAGATGAGGAGTCCATGGGTAAACCCCTATTTTCCCATGAGGATACTGATGCTCTGCTTAAAGCGATTAGAGCCACTATGAAAGTCGATGAATCCAAAGAACAGAAAACAGTCCAACAAATAATGTTTGGTGACCTGGGCCATAAAAAATCAAGGGTCTTTCCGGTGAATACAAATATTAAATACCTGATAGGAAAAGAATGGAAAAAGCCTGATAAAAAGTTCTTTATACCAAAAAATGTTTAAAAAAAATACCCCTTTGATGAAGGTGAATCCTCTTGTTGGGACAGACCTCCTAAACTGGACCCCCAATTGCCAAAATGTCTAAAAGAGCTGCTCTGCCCTTTGAAGATCTAGGTTAGCTAAAGGATCCTATGGACAAGAGAGCAGAGGTATATCTTATAAATGCCTGGTAAGCCTCTGCTCAGGTGTTTAAACCTTATATCGCTGCTACATCTATGGCAAGATCCTTAAAATTGTGGTTACAAGATCTAGAATTCTACATTGAGAATAAAACTCCCAGAGAACAATTACTAGAGGTTTTCCCTACAATAGTGAAGGCAGTGGATTTCATATCTGATGCGTCTGCGGATGCCTTAAAGTTGAATGCTAGATCTGCCACCTTAGCCAATTCCGTTAGAAGGGCAATTTGGCTTAAAAGTCCCCAGGCTTTTTACCAATGGCCGAAGTTATGGCTCATGTAAGAGAAAAATACATTTTAGCTATACCATACCTGGGTGATATTCTAGTTGTAGCAGAGTCAGAAGCAATTTTGTCCCCCCACTTTCAAGAAATAATAAACATCTTGGAAGGATTAGAGTGGCAGATAAACTGGGAAAAATCTAATTTGACTCTGTCCAAAAAATGTCCTTTTCTACGACTTCTCCTAGATTCTGTTTTTCAAGGCTGTTTGCTTCCTCAGCACAACAGTTCCCAGATAAAAGAAGACGTGAAATCTCTACTAACACTAAAGAACCGAACCATCAGGCATGGAATGGCGGCATTGGATGATCCCTGCGGTATATTGGGCCTTGTTTCGCTCCAGAAAACTGCAGTGGCAGATCTTAAAGGAATGGCAGGGGTCACGGTTCTTTGGATACCCAGCTTCCTCTCACTCCTCAGGTCAGGGAATCACTAAGTTGGTGGCTAGAACCCTCAAACCTCTCACAGGGGCTTCCCTGGGATCTGCAGTAACAAATATCAATTACTACAGATGCAAGTCGAATGGGATGGGGGGCATACTGCCAGTCGGAAGTACAGCAGGGAGAATGGAGTCCCTTAATAAGTCAAGATTCTAAGAATATAAGGGAACTGAGAGTAGTTTTTCTTGCTATAGATGCTTTTTCTCCCCAAAATAAAAGGAAAAGGAGTGAAGATTTTTTCAGACAACACTACAATAGTATCTTATTTGAACGGACAAGGAGGTACAAGATCAGAAGACCTTATATCACTAACCGAAAAGATTTTTTCCCTAATTATTCCCTGCGTACCATCTATCAAATCGGTCCACTTAAAAGGTACAGAAAACAAAAAAAGCTGATTTCCTGAGCAGAAACCAGTTAGACCAAGGAAAATGGTCTCTAACCAGGAAGTATTCAACCAGATAATCCAACTTTGGGGCTGTCCTCAGATAGATCTTTTTGCTACCAGACAGAACAGGAAGTGCCATCTTTCATCTGTTTTTTTTTCTCTAAATCCAGAAGATCCACCTACAGGAATAGATGCCTTCGCCAGTCGTGGATTATAATTGGGGCGCCCACAAACTACGGTGGGGCACGGGTGTGCATAGTTCCCTGTCCCGCCACCTATCACTGCCATAGGCTTCAAACCTAGTAGGCCTGAGGCCTATGTGGTGGTAAAAACCTGGCGCGGCGTGCGTGGTGAAGTAATTGCGCGGGGTGTGTGATGACGTCATCGTGCGCCTATATAGGGCTTTGATTCAGCATTCCGGACACAAGTAAGTATTAGCCTTTTTTTGGGTTTGTTTTTTAGGCGGGCAGAGGAGGACATGTTACTACAGGGACAGTGTGGGCAAATGTTTCCCTGGGGGCAAATTACTTAATTGGGGGCAGTGTGGGGGAAATTTACTTAATTGGGAGGAGTGTGGGGGCAAATTACTTAATGGGTGGCAGTGTCAGGGCAAATTACTTAATGGGGGGCAATGTGGGTGGTTATTATTGATGGGGCAGTGTGGGGGCAGTGTAGGGCAAACTAATACATGGGAAACAGTGTTGGGGAATTACTATATGGGGCAGTGTGGAAGAAATTACTGTATGTAGCAGTGGAGGGGGGGAATTACTATATAGGGTAGTGTGGGGGAAATTACTATATTGAGAAGTATGGGGGAAATTACAATATGGGGTAGTGTGAGGGAAATTACTATATGGAGCAATGTGGGGAAAATTACTATATGGGGCGTAATTGGGGAAATTACTATATGGGGCAGTATGGGGAAAATTGCTATATGGGGCAGTATGGGGGAAATTGCTATATGGGGTAGTGTAAGGGAAATTACTATATGGAGCAGTGTGGGGGAAATTACTATATGGGAGAAGTGTGGGATAAATTATTATATGGGAGCAGTGTGGGGGAAATTACTATGTAGGTGTAGTGTGAGGGAAATTACTATATGGAGCAGTGTGGGGGAAATTACTATGTGGGGGTAGTGTGGGGAAAATTACTATATGGAGCAGTGGGGGATAAATTATTATATGGGAGCAGTGGGGGAAATTACTATATAGGGAAAGTGTGGGGGCATTGCTATTAGGGACATTATGTTTGGGGACACTATACAGGCATTATTACATGGAGCACAATATTATTACTGGGGGCACTCTAGGTGACATTAGAATTGCTGTAGACACTATAGGGACCTCTGGGGTAATTTATCAAACTGGTGTAAAGTAGAACTGGGTTAGTTACCCATAGCTACAGATTCCACCTTTCATTTTTGACAGCTCCTTTGGAAAATGAAAGGTGGAATCTGATTGATTGCCATGGGCACCTAAGCTAGTTTACACCAGTTTAATATATGACCCCAATTTTGAGAACTCTAACATGTCTCTAACATGTCTGTGTAACAAACTCTGTAGAGACGAGATGTGGCTGAAGAATTTTTCATGGCATTCTGGGTCAAACGGAGGAGAAGAGGAAAGAGAAGGTCTACATGACAGGATATGTCACTGTATGTAACAGGTATGTGATGTTGTATTCCCTTATATGTAGAGCTGGCTCACCACTGTGAGCTGCGTCTCAGTTTCTCCTCTCCTTTTTTTATCATAATCATATGTATTTTAAATTTGGCAACTAAAATTTTTATTTGTCACCTGCAGTCCTATGTAACAGCCCAGATAACAGTGATAACTTTCTGTATGCAGATAATTTAGTAGATGTTCCATGCATTTCTATGTAACACCCCACATAACACAATAGTTCACTTTGTTATGTGGGGTGTTACATAGGACTGTAGGTAACATCTATGACATCTGTTCTCAGAGAGTTATTAGATGGTGGGGGTCCGACTCCTGGAAACCCCTCCAATCAGTTGTTTGATGTCCCAGTGAGCGCTGCAGCCTCTTTGCTCCTTACTAAGCACAGTGCTGTCCATTTAATAGCACTGTGCTTGTTATTGCAGCTCAGACCTAATCACTCAGATGTGAACAATGTCATATGGCCTAGGAAGAGACTGTGGCACTTACGAAGCAATGCAACCTCTTCATACAGAAGAAAAACCTAAAACTAAAATGGAGGTGGGGGGGTGAGTTCGGTAGACCGCCCCTGGCCTTCGCTCTCCCATGGCCCGACCATCAGCTTTATGCCTTTCCACCACTAAGGTTAATACCAAGAGTACTACAAAAATTGAGACAGCACAAGGCAACACTTATTCTGGTTGTCCCCTTTTGGCCAAGAAGAGCCTGGTTCACTTGGCTCAGGAAATTGTCTCTCACGGACCCATGGATTCTTCCAGACAGACGGTGTCTGTTGTTTCAAGGTCCTATCCTGTATCCAGAAGTAGTAAATCTTTATCTAGCAGCCTGGTATCTGAGGGGAAGATCTTAGAACAAAGAGGTTTATCCAAAGAAGTGATCTTTACCCTTCTGTCTTGTAGGATGGAAATTACCTCCACAATATATCTTAGAATATGGAAGATGTTTTTTGAACTTCTCTAAGATCCCAATAGATCACTTGGGTCCCCCTTTTCGATGCCAGAAATTTAGGATTTTCTTCAAAGTGGGCTTAGTAAAAAACTAAGACTCAGTACACTCAAAGTGCAGATATCAGCCCTCAGTGCCTTTTTTGATTTTTCTCTCACCAATCATCCTTGGGTTAGGAGATTTTTTTAAGCATTTAGCAGAACCAATCTGGTAATTAGATCCTCTGCTCCCCCGTGGGATCTCAACCTAGTTTTATCTAGTTTGATGGAACCTCCTTTTGAACCTCTTCAGGATTTACCAATTAAAATTCTGTCATTTAAAACTGCTTTCTTAATCGCTATCACCTCTGCTATACGTGTGAGTGAGATTTCTGCTTTTTCTACCTCTCCTCCCTATACTAATATCTTGGATGACAGAGTTATCAGTAAACCTGATCCCGCTTTTCTTCCTAAAAGTGGTCTTCTTTTTCATAGGTCTCAAGATATTGTTCTACCTTCTCTGTGTCAGTTCCCAAAGAATGAGAAAGAGAAGAAATTACATTGTCTAGATGTGAGGAGATGTCTTTTACAGTACCTAGAAACCACTGTCTGAAGGAAATCCTCTAGACTTTTTGTTCAATTTCAGGTGAAGAACAAAGATAATAAGGTTTCATCTAGAACACTATCTAGATGGATAGTTGGTGCCATCTCTTTAGCCTATCACTCATCACGGAAACCCACTCCTTTAGGATTTGGTGCTCATTCAACTAGGTCTGTCTCTACCTCCTGGGCAGAAATAGCAGACGCGTCCCTAGAGCAGATTTGTAGGGCCGCTACCTGGAAGTCTCCTGGTACCTTCTTTTGCCACTAAAAGTTTGAGCTAGACTCTAGAGAGCGGTTATCATTTGGTAGGAAAGTCCTACAGGCAGTGGTCCCCCCCCCCCCCCTAGACTGTTTTTCTAGTCTAGTATTCTCTCAAGGGTGCTGTCATGGGTATAAGGGAAATTTAAGATTACACTCACCAGTAATCACTTTTCCATGAGCCCATGACATGACCCGACATTTATTCCCTCCCAAAAAATTAAAATATATATATATATATATATATATATACATATGTTTAGTAGGTTGTTAGATGTGTTTTAGGACATGTTCTTGCAGATAACTGATGGTATGGGGGCCGAGTCCCTCCTTAAGAGCTCTCCACGAAAGTTCCTGTTTCCTATCCAGGATGGAGGCAGTCTCTCTCAAGGGTGCTGTCATGGGCTCATGGAAAAGTGATTACTCCTGAGTGTAATCTTAAATTTCATGGATATGCAGGTTATTCCTGCGACCTATAGGATCCCCATTGCTCACCTGTTTATTGTTACCAAACATTACTAGGTACTGGAAATCCATTGTCCCGACACAATGGATCACTCGTGTGCAACAAAACTGTCTTTATGAAAAGATGATGCTTACAAGGATCATAGTCTTAACAGATTCCACCATCACTGGCAGGCCTGGTTAGCCTTTATGCCCATAACGCTAAGTACACCCAGGGCTTTTTTTCTCAGAGAAAAGGTGGTGGAACTCAATTATCAGGGGAACAGATAGGGAAATCTGTCACAAAGACCGTGCTCGCCGAATAGTGTGCTGTCTTCCTGGCGCTAGAGTACGACACATCGCAGATCGGGTTGACAGATTACTGGGAGGGGCTGGAGAAGATCCAGCGGTCATGGTCCATATCGGAACCAATGACAAAGTTAGGGGTAGGTGGAGAGTCCTTTAAAATGATTTCAGGGATTTAGGTCAAAAGCTGAGGGCAAGGACCTCAAAGGTAGTATTTTCCAAAATACTACCTGTACCACGGGCCACACAAGAGAGGCAGCGGGAGATTAGGGAAATTAACAAGTGGCTCAAGAACTGGTGTAGGAAGGAGGGGTTTGGGTTCCTGGAGAACTGGGCCGACTTCTCTATCGGCTACAGGCTCTATCGTAGGGACGGGCTGCACCTCAATGGGGAAGGGGCAGCTGTGTTGGGGAAGAAGATGGCGAGAAGGTTGGAGGAGTGTTTAAACTATGGACTGGGGGGGAGGGTAATTATGTTATAGAATGGGAAGATAGTGCAGATAGAGACAGGGGGCAAGGTAGTGAGACTGGGGGAGGAATGGAAGGAGGGACTAGAACAGTTCAGAAGGAAAGGTGTAGAGTAAAAAATATACATAAACATCTCAAATGTATGTATACAAATGCCAGAAGCCTGACTAATAAAACTGGTGAACTGGAATTAGTGATGTGTGAGGAGGACTATGACATAGTGGGAATTACTGAGACATGGCTGGATGATAGCTATGACTGGGCAATTAATGTACAGGGTTACAGTCTGTTTAGAAAGGATCGTCAAAACCGGAGAGGGGAAGGGGTCTGCCTTTATGTAAAGTCCTGTCTAAAGCCCACACTCCGGGAAGATATAAGTGAGGGACATGAACATGTGGAGTCACTGTGGGTAGAGATACATGGCGCTAAAAACTATAATAAATTACTAATAGGAGTTTACTATAAACCACCTAATATACCAGAGTCCACAGAAAATCTACTACTAAACGAGATAGACGAGGCGGCAAATCATAATGAGGTGGTTATTATGGGGGACTTCAACTACCCAGATATAGACTGGGAAACTGAAACTTGTATATCTCATAAAGGAAACAGGTTCTTAGCAATAACCAAAGACAATTACCTCTCCCAACTGGTTCAGGACCCGACTAGAGGGACGGCCATACTGGACTTAGCATTAACCAATAGGCCTGACAGAACAACAGACGTGCAGGTTGGGGGACACCTGGGAAATAGTGACCACAAAGTAATAACCTTCCAATTATCATTCAAAAGAGCGTTTCTACAGGGAGGAACAAAAATACCAAACTTCAAAAAAGCTAAATTTAGCCAACTAAGAGAGGCCATAGGCCTAACTAAATGGGATAAAGTCCTCACAAATAAAAATACAGCCACAAAATGGGATATCTTTAAAAGCATCCTAAAATCTCATTGTGAGAGGTACATACCGTATGGGAATAAAAGGTTAAGGAACAAAAAGAAACCAATGTGGATAAACAGAACTGTAAAGAAAGCAATAAATGACAAAAAAAGCATATAAAACACTAAAACAGGAAGGTAGCACGGAACCACTGAAAAACTATAAGGAAAAAAAATAGGACATGTAAAAAACAAATAAAAGCGGCCAAACTAGAGACTGAGAGATTAATTGCCAAAGAGAGTAAAACTAACCCTAAAATGTTCTACAATTATATAAATGTTAAAAAGTATAAATCTGAAGGTGTCGGCCCGTTAAAGAGTAATGAGGGGGGAGTCGCAGAGAGCGACGAGGAGAAAGCAAAGCTGTTAAATAGTTTTTTTCTCCAATGTATTCACTGAGAAAAATAAACTGTCAGATGACATGCCGAATGTTGAAATAAATTCCCATTAAAAGTGTCCTGTCTGACCCAGGAAGAAGTGCAACAGCGGCTGGCATACACCCCCGTACCCTAAGGGAATTAAGTAATGTCATAGCCAGACCCTTATTTCTGATATTTGCAGATTCTATATTGACAGGGAATGTCCCACAGGATTGGTGCATGGCAAATGTGGTGCCAATATTCAAAAAGGGTCCAAAAACAGAGCCTGGAAACTAAGTTTGACATCTGTTGTGGGTAAACTGTTTGAAGGTTTTCTGAGAGATGCTATGTTAGAGCATCTTAACGGAAATAAGCAAATAACGCCATATCAGCATGGCTTCGTGAGGGATCGATCATGTCAAACAAATTTAATCAGTTTCTATGAAGAGGTAAGTTCAAGACTTGACAGCGGCGAATCAATGGATGTCGTGTATCTGGACTTCTCCAAAGCATTTAACACTGTACCACATAAAAGGTTAGTATATAAAATGAGAATGCTCGGACTGGGAGAAAACATCTGTAAGTGGGTAAGTAACTGGCTCAATGATAGAAAACAGAGGGTGGTTATTAATGGTAAATACTCAGATTGGGTCACTGTCACTAGTGGAGTACCTCAGGGGTCAGTATTGGGCCCTATTCTTTTCAATATATTTATTAATGATCTTGTAGAAGGCTTGCATAGTAAAATATCAATTTTCACAGATGACACTAAACTGTGTAAAGTAATTAACACTGAAAAGGACAGTATACTACTACAGAGCGATCTGGATAGATTGGAGGCTTGGGCAGATAAGTGGCAGATGAGGTTTAACACTGACAAATGTAAAGTTATGTACATGGGAAGGGATAATACAAGTCACCCGTACTTATTAAATGGTAAAACACTCGGTAACACTGACATGGAAAAGATCTAGGAATTTTAATAAACAGCAAACTAAGCTGCAAAAAACAGTGTCAGGCAGCTGCTGCCAAGGCCAATAAGATAATGGGTTGCATCAAAAGGGGCATAGATGCCCGTGATGAGAACATAGTCCTACCACTTTACAAATCATTAGTCAGACCACACATGGAGTACTGTGTACAGTTCTGGGCTCCAGTGAACAAAGCAGACATAGCAGAGCTGGAGAGGGTCCAGAGGAGGGCAACTAAAGTAATAACTGGAATGGGGCAACTACAGTACCCTGAAAGATTATCAAATTTAGGGATATTCACTTTAGAAAAAAGACGACTGAGAGGAGATCTAATTAATATGTATAAATATATCAGGGGTCAGTACAGAGATCTATCCCATCATCTATTCATTCCCAGGACGGTGACTGTGACGAGGGGACATCCTCTGCGTCTGGAGGAAAGAAGGTTTGTACACAAACATAGAAGAGGATTCTTTACGGTAAGAGCAGTGAGACTATGGAACTCTCTGCCTGAGGAGGTGGTGATGGTGAGTACAATAAAGGAATTCAAGAGGGGCCTGGATGTATTTCTGGAGCGTAATAATATTACAGGCTATAGCTACTAGAGAGAGATCGTTGATCCAGGGATTTATTCTGATTGCCTGATTCGGGAAGGAGTCGGGAAGGAATTTTTATTCCCCTAAAGTGAGGAAAATTTTGCCTTCCTCTGGATCAACTTGCAGGATGACAGGCCGAACTGGATGGACAAATGTCTTTTTTCAGCCTTATGTACTATGTTACTATGAACTCACCCCCCCTCCCCTGGCCATGCCCCTACCCACCCCTAGGACCGCCCCCTAAAACGGCCCCTTTAGAGAACAGGGATGCAAGTAAAATTTGGGGGGGCTATAAAAGTCCAGCCCAGCAAAGAAACGCCCCAGATGGGGATGGCACTGTAAATGGGGGATCTGGGGATGGCACTGTTAATGGGGGATCTGGGGATGGCACTGTTAATGGGGGATCTGGGGATGGCACTGTTATGGGGTGGAGGATTCGTGGATGGCACTGTTATGGAGGATCTGTGGATGGCATCCACAGATCTCCCGTCCTATAACAGTGCCATCCACAGGACCCCCCCACCCCATAACAGTGCCATCCACAGACCCCCCACCCCATAACCGTGCCATCCACAGCCCCCCTACCCCATAACAGTGCCATCAACAGACCCCCCCACCCCATAACAGTGCCATCCACAGATCCCCCCATCCTATAACAGTGCCATCCACAGACCCCCCCACCCCATAACAGTGCCATCCACAGCCCCCATAACAGTGCCATCCCCAGATCCCCCCTACCCCATAACAGTGCCATCCACAGACCCCCCACCCCATTACAGTGCCATCCACAGACCCCCCCACCCCATAACTGTGTCATCCACAGACCCCCCCACCCCATAACAGTGTCATTTACAGACCCCCCATTGCCGCTCCAGTACATGAATGAAACAGGCAGCGCAGGCACGTGACGTCAGTCAGTGACGCTGCCGCTCGTCTGCCCGGCCGGCCTGCATTACGATAACAGTAGCCCTGTGAGTACAATATATTGAATACTATACTACAGAGGGGGCAGCATGAATCATTATTAATTTAACTACACATTTTATAACTGTACTGGAGCGGCAGGGCCGGAGCACAGTGAACGCACTGGCCCCCAGCTCCTCCTCCCAGTCCCTCCCCGCTGATACATCGCAGCCTGCCATGCTGGAGCATGCAGGCTGCGATGTCAAAAGGTGGCGGAACGCCGTTCCGGTGCGTTCCGCCAGAAAAAAAAGCCCTGAGTACACCTATCGTTTTAGAACATAAAGCCCTCTAAGACCGTTTTGTTGATTTTGTTATGCTTTTATTTTGTTACCTTTAAGAACTTTTTCTGAAACACTGTGTATTCTCCACAGATGCAGATATGTCTAGATATTTCAGATATTTTCATGTATAGACATGCCTAATAACTACAAACTGTATGGAAAGCATGTTACCTTTGGAATACATTCTGTATAGTTTTTCTTGTATTGTAGAAATGTGAAAATCAATAAAAAATATTGAAACAAAAAAAACATACCCTAAAATGTTTTGTTCCCTTACGTCCTCAACAGCAGCACAGATGGGGTTAACTGCCCCTGTGGACTGGTAGGACCGGCGGAATTTTAATGAGCCCAAGAACCAATAAACGATCTTCAGCTCCCTGAAAGGGAGGAGATCACCCCCCAGCCCACCGTGTTTTTTTCTGTCCTCTGGACAGGTGGACTGGCGTGTCGCTCCCTCTCTGGGAGCTGAAGATTGCTTGAGGGTTCCTTTTTCCCTCCTTAAAGCTTAGCTCGCTTTCTATGGATCTCAGTGCCTTTATTTTAGGCCTGATCATGGCGATTTCGGTCTGGGGTACCGTTGGGGAGGGGGGCGTCCTCTCCCCTCTTCTTTCATCATCTGTAGACGGTCCTCCGTTCCTCCGTTACCACATGTGTGCGGCGCTATGGGCGCCGCCATTTTCCGGAGGTGACGCGCCCTAGGTGCGCTACGTCACTTCCGGTTTTCCGAAGCGATGCGGTGATGTATAAAACTCACCTTTCTTTAAACTGGCTCCCTAGAATGACATCCTGGACTTAGGAATTAGTCTGGGGAGACAATTTTTCGTTTAGGTAGAGCCAGTATAGGCTCTGGTTTTTCTGAGTGCTTGCTTTGGCAGCACATATACAAAAATAAAAATAAAAATAGTGATCGAAGAGAAGCGTAATATGAAGAAGGGATGGGGATAGGAAGAACCTGAAGTAGATACGTCAGCTTAGGTAAGACTAGGGACATAAGTAGGTTCTTTCTACCGAACCAGGATAAAATTGGCAGGTCAAGGTTTCTTAAGGTGGTAGAGATGTGGTCCAAAAGGGGTGTATAGTTTAAAGCAAACAGTTGGGAAGGGTCGTTGCTAATCTTAACGCCTAAGTATGTTAGGTGAGGGCTTGACCAATTAAAAGGAGATTCTTGTTCTAGACGTTTTGTCAGAGATGCAGAAAGGCCGGTGTGTATAATTAGGGATTTACTATGGTTGACCTTAAAGTTGGAGAATTTGCCAAACGTTTCTAATTGGTGATAGATCTTGGGGAGAGCAACGGTTGGGTTACTAATCATTACCAGCAGGTCGTCGGCAAAGGCCGCCGTCTTGTGTTCCTGGTCCCCAAGGTCCACACCCTTGATATCTTTATCGGATCTGATGGTTTGCAAGAGGGGTTCCATAGTTAAAACAAAAAGAAGGGGGAAAGGGGGCAGCCTTGCCGAGTGCCATTACTAATCAGAAAGGGGGAGGAGATGGTGTTATTAACCGATATAGAGGCGGAGGCCCTAGAGTACATGGCATCTATAGCTGATAGGAAGGGGATTGAAAAGTGTTGTGAAGAGAGGACCGATTTCATGAAGGACCATTTAACCCTATCGAAAGCCTTCTCAGCATCTGTGCTGAGAAGGACTAAGGGCATTGCCTTTTTCTTTGCATGGTAAAGAATATTGAGGACTCTCGCGGTATTGTCTTTGCCCTCTCTCCCCCTAACAAAACCAGTCTGGTCTCTGTGAATTAGAGAAGGCAGAATGGAAGCTAAGCAGTTTGCCAGCATTTTGGCTAGCAGTTTAAGGTAAATGTTAAGGAGAGAGATGGGCCTGTAGCTGGGGCAGAGTGTGGGATCCTTGCCCTCTTTGGGAATTAAAACGATATGAGCTTTGGTCATGTCAGTGGACAAAGGGGTGTTTGACAGGGTTAGGTTGTAAAGTGGGATAAGATGAGGAATGAGGATATCGTGGAATGTAGAGTAATATGAGATGGGTAGGCCATCTGGGCCAGGACTTTTCCCTTTGGGGGAGCTGCGGATAACCTCTAGAAGTTCTGTTGGAGTGAATGGGGAGGCCAGTAATATTCTATTCTCCTCAGATAAAGAAGGAAGGTGTAACTTTTCCAGGTACGCAGAAAGAGGAGATGAGAGCTCAGGGGAGGGGTGAGGAGGGGTGGGAGCATCTAGATTGTATAGGGATTCATAAAAGCTTCTAAATTGCGAAGCGATTAAATCTGAGTCAAAGATGTGTGAACCTGACACGGTTGTGAGTTTATGAACAAAATTGTTTGACTTCCTCATCTTGACCCTGTTCATGACAAATTTGGATGCCTTGTTACCATGGGCAAATATCTTATGTTGTGAGTTGAGGTAGTATTTCGCTGAAAGGGTATTAAGTAGGTCTTTAAGGGTTCGCCTATAGCCATTTAATTCTTCTAGGTGGGCCATGAGCAGGGATATTTTATGGGATTGTTCTAATCTGTTGATTTTCTCATGTAACTCATCTATTTGTTGGTTCCTGGATTTTTTAAGATGAGCACCTATGCTAATGCATTGCCCTCTGACGACAGCCTTGTGGGCATCCCATAAGGTCTGGGGAGATATTTCTGGTGAGGCATTTAGATGAAAATAGTCATTTAGGACCTTTTCTATTTTCAGTTTAGAGTCAGCATTCCCTAAAAGTTGCTCGTTCAACCTCCATGATATAAAAGTCTTGTTCTTCCTTAGAGGAGTGAGGGACAGGTATATAGGGGAGTGGTCGGATAGGAGGATGTTTCCTATACTTGTGTCTTTACAGTACTGCAAATGATCTTTGGATACAAAGAAGTAGTCCAGACGCTGGTATGAGCCATGGACTGTTGAGTAGAAAGAGTAGTCCTTAGTGTCTGGGTGGAAAGTGCGCCAAACATCGATAAGTTGAGCCTTCGATAATTTAGACGTCAGGGAGCGAATAGCTGACTGAGAATGTGCAGATTTACCTGAGGATGAATCCAATAGGGGATTCAATACCAGATTAAAGTCTCCACCCAGCACTAAGGAACCTTCCCTGAAGTTGCTAACTTTGTCTAAAATGTTTTTTAACCAGGGGATTTGTTTCCTGTTAGGAACGTAAACGTTGACAAAGGTATAGATATGTTGGGAGATTTTGCCTTTCAACATTAAGAACCTCCCTTCCGGGTCTAAACATTGGTCCAAAAGCTGGAACTGAACGCCTTTCTGAAGCCCTATGCTAATACCTCTAGAGTTAGATGTATTGGAGCCACTGTGGAACCATTGGGGAAAGTATGAGTGTGTAAGGTTAGGGAAATGGCCAAGCTTCAGGTGTGTTTCCTGGAGAAACACCACTGATACCCCTTCTCTCTTCAGCATCCCAAATACCTGACCTCTTTTAGATGGAGAGTCAAAACCTCTAACGTTGTAAGAGGCTATCTTAAGGTCATTCATTTGGGACGCAAAGTGAGGCAGATGTCATACCGGTTATGGAAAAGTGGTAATCTGTAAGCTTCTGGCAAAAGACAATAATATCCGGTGTTAAAGAGAGGTCTGACCTTTGACATGCAGCCCATACCAAATCCATTCTTCTGGAGTCTTCTGGTGACGTAGAAACAAAAAGAACATAGTAACTAAAGTAATAAAAGAGAAACAAAAAACGTAAGCAGTAAATCTGCAAAGTCATCACTCAATAAGGGGGAAATTGGGTGAACCCTTATAATAACAGAGCTTTACCAGGGAGGTGATTAACATAACACCAGAGGGTGGGAGCGAACCACGGGATCACTACCCGCTCTGAGTCTACCGACCAAACAGTAGGGGGCATCGAGAGACTTGGGGCATGGGGTCAGGGAAGAGAGGGTGACCCTGGGTTCAATAGAATGAAAGCCAAGGATAGCTCCCCTTCCAGGACCCAGATTGTTATAGGTTTTCGTGCAATGTGGGGTGGGGGGGGAGTGGGAGTGAAGGACAAGGGGAAACATAGATCTGGAGTCAGAACATGTAGTCCATGAAAGAATACTTATGAGAAGAAGGTTGGAGTCATTTCTTCAACTTCTTCCAGGAAGAGTAGCTTTCGGTATAACAATCAACAGATAAGGTATATACTGGGTGAATCAAAAGGACTCTATGGAGAGACGTCTCGGCGTAATCGAGTTGGTCTTCTTCTTCTGACGGTGGGCTTTAGGGGTCCTCCGGGGTTCAAAGGGTTGCGGTTTAGGAACAGCAGGCAAGGAGGCGACATCTTGGATGAAGTCCCAATTTTCAATCTCCATACTGGGAATCTCCAGGTGCTGAGACACTTGTTCAAGGTCAGCATGGGTTCTGATCGTGAACCTGCTCCCATTGTAAAGGAACGAGATACCAAAGGGGAAAGTCCATCTATAGATGATTTTCCTCTGCATGAGCCACTCTGTTAGGGGCTTAAGTATCTTGCGCTTTTTCAGGGTAATCGGTGCTAGGTCTTGGTAAACATGGATGCGATAGTCCCTGAACAGTATTTCCGATTTTTTCCTGGCACATTCCAGAATAGCTTCCTTATCCTGGAAGTTTAAAAAACGGCAGATTATGTCTCTGGGCAGCTCGGCTGGTTTAGGTTTAGGGCGGAGAGCCCTATGAGCCCTTTCAATGATCGGGCTGGAGGAATCAGGACCTAGTAGCTGTTCGTATAGGGCCTTCACCGCCTCCGGAACTTCTGAGTTAAGAATAGATTTGGGCATTCCTCGGAACCTCAGATTGTTCCTTCTGCCCCGATTTTCTTGGTCCTCAAGGGCAGCGTGCATATAATTCAGGTGGTTTTGCACCGCTTGAAGGCCATTTGAAGCAGCCGTCTGAAAGTCAAGAGCGGCGATGTGAGAGGTCTCTAGGTCTTCCACTCTTCCTCCAATATGCTTGATGTCTTGTCGCATGGAGGAGACTTCACTTACTAGCGGTTCCAGGGCTTTGGTGAGAACCGATTTCAGATATTTTCTAGAGATAGGAAGGTTTTGACGTCCTCCTGTGTCTTCTGAGTCGCTGTCTCTTCCCTCTGAGTTCTAGAACTCATCCTCAGGAGCAGCCGCGAGCGCCATTTTAGATTCTTTAGCGACGTGCACGGCCGCCGCTTTTTTAATAAATTTATCCATTTCTCCTGAAGCAACGGAAGGCTTCTGGTGTTGCAGAGTGTCCCCTTGTCTCGGGTTGCCGATTTTTACCATGTTCTGGTCGGTATAGCTAACGTAGGCTGCAATAAAGCAATGCTTGTCAGACGGAGCTCAGACACACACCACCATCTTCATCCAGCGCTAGCTCCGCCCCCCATGAAAGCAGTTTTCAAAAAGTACAAGGGTCCTGTTCTTCTAGGGAGGGTCACACCGGTATTAGTGTACTCCTCCAAATTAGGTTTTATACACAATCTCATATACCCTCCAGTAGAAGTAATGGTATTGGTTGTGTCTCTGGGTATAAGTCATTATATTATTAATATTTTAGTATTTAGTGAATATGGAGAAGTAGTGTAGCCAATAGCCAATCCAGAGATAGATGAAACGCACTTTATTAAAAATAAAAGATTACTATTTTAGGATTAACATAAAATGTTATTATTTTTGGTTTAAATTTTTTTCCCAAAAATGTAATGGCTAGGGCAATGTGGTATTAGAGTGTATTTTTGTAATTTTTTAAAAATTCAACTCAAATTCATATTAAAATATTACATGGTCTATATTGTTAGATAAATTTAAAAAGTGTATATAGGCCATGAATAGTTTAAATAAATATTTATAATGCTAATATTACAAAAAATACCCCAGCCCGCAAGCCCACGTCAAGGGTCCACATTCTCTTGCGAGTCCCTAATTACTATCTAAAAAATTAAAAAAGGGAACTAACTAACTAAACAAAAAGTTTATAATTTAGGAAATTTTAACACAGAGACCAGATCAAATCAACGACCACCACGGATGGCATCCATCTGCCACGACAATGAACTTTCTGGACTGCAAAAGTAGTCTGCATAGCGTTCCCGAACAGCTAGTCCAGCTGCTCCATGTCAGACTTGTTCAAAATTGACAGGTGTGGTAGTCAAGTTTTGAAGCTGTTCTGCATCCAAGGGAACATTGTGGATCCTGGTGAAATTGTGTAAAACGACACAAGCTTGGATCACCAGGGTGACATTTTCCAGATCAATTTGCATTAACGACATAAATACTCTCCACTTAGCAGAAAGTATACCGAAGGCGCACTCAACAAACCAACGGGCACGAGTCAGTCGGTAGTTGAATATGCGCTTTCGGTTGTCTAAATCGCGTCTGGGGAAGGGCCGCATCATATCGGGTGATAATGCAAACCCTTCATCAGCCACGATTACAAATGGAACCGGGGGACCTGCTGATCCGGGTAGTGTTCTGGGCTCTGGTAGGGCTAACTGATTGGCGCGAAGTCGCTCACCCATTCTGGAGGCACAAAAGATGCAGGAGTCTGATGTACTTCCATAGGCCCCGATATCGACAATTACAAACCTGTAATTACTGTCAGCCAAGGCTAACAGCACCACAGAAAAGTACTGTTTGTAATTAAAGTACCGGGACCCTGAGTGAGCAGGCTTCTTAACACGTATATGTTTGCCATCAAGTGCCCCGAGGCAGTTTGGAAACTGTGCAGAATCTTGAAAACCCTCGGCGATACGTAGCCAATCTACCGCCTTGGGGGTGGGCATCACCGCTTCCTTGAGATGTTGCCATATGACTTGACACGTTTGGCTGACTATCCTAGAGATAGTAGAGACTCCCAGCAGGAACTCGAAGTGCAGCGAAGCAAAGGAGTTTCCAGTTGCCAGGAATCTGTAAGATAAAAAAAAAAAAAATGATGTCAAATACTGTATGATAAAGTATTAAGGGCTATTCTCATCTCATAATATGATAGGTTACAGTTCCCACCTCTTGAAACCACACCTATATCGAGAAAGGTCTGCCACCAAGCTCTTAACCCCATCTTTCCCATAAAACTGAATTGGAGCGTGTGACCCATGTTCCTTTAAATTTTTATGAGGCTGACGGAAATAGCTGAGCTGGGCTTGGCTATATTTGTCTGGACCATTTAAAGTAATGGATGGTGGCTGCACATGCGCTGTGCGCCCTCCTTCACTTTGTGTGCTATGTTCTCAATATAGTTGTTGGTCCAAGCTGTGGGATCCACACCCACCAGACAATGGGCGTATATCCTAGCTATATGCCCACATTGTCTGAGATGTGAAAACCCCATTCGGGCTACATAACATCCAAATAAATTAAAGTTATGTGACCCCTGCAAGTGCCAGATGCCACATTAAACAAACTACAATGACAGATCTGGCATGCCTTTAAAAAAATTGGTAGACTGATCTATCTGTCCACATGAGAAGCGGAGAGACAGGTCCGCATTTGCAATACATTTGTGAGATGGATCCATATCCGGATCAGTCTACAAATGCTTTATGTCTGCAAGCTGATTGCGGGATCCAGCAGCCAGTTCCAGCAAATGAACTGCTTGCTGGATCACTCTGCCTCAAGTATGAAAGTACACTAAGAATGCACGGTACCCTTGGAATATTTTAAACGTATAATATCATAAACCTATAACTATTTTTTTTTTATGTAAAAAAAAAAATTATAATATAAAATACTATATTAATTCTATAACATAATTGAAAAAAAAATGACAATGAGTCTTTCTTCAGGTCCAATGCAGCGCCTCATGTTTGTATCCTGAAAGGTTAGGTACGGACGAAGAGATGCAAGCAGGCGATCAAAAGATTCAACAGACATACGACAAAACTGGTGAAATTCCATAGGGTCCTGCCGCAGGTCTGCATATGTATGGAAGTGTCCCTTCTGGAGCCTTTGTGAGACAAAAGGATGCACCCATTGCCTCCGTCTCCTCCTTGGTTCTTCTTCCAGCATTTGTGAATTACTTCCAAAGCGCAGAGAAAGTAGCCAGCGTAGAAGCAGTTCACGTTCAAAGTAATTTGCCATGGTGGTCGCACAGAAAACAGTGAGAACCAGAAAGGCACAAGCTACACACAGCTCTATCCGACTAGAAAAGCACATAAAATGGCACCTGAATTTATGAGCATGTGACTTTTCTACATTAGTTTCCTTGACAACTATGAATATATTATAATATTTTATTCTCTCCTCATTTTTTTATACTCATCTGTTTTTTGCGGACCGTTTTTTTGTGGACCGTTTTTTTGTGGATGACATATGGAAGCCACTGTTCCGCTTTTTGCGGACATGCGGATCCGTTTTTTTGCGCTCCGCAAAATGGATTACATACAGTGTGTGAATGTACACTTAAAGTGCCTTTATGTTCAGCCTCTTTCCTCTGATCGAGTAGAGTAGTCAGGGGCAATCCAGGCCTTGTTCATTTTGATAACAGTCAGTATTATGCCCCCAGCAGCACTTAATACCCGCTCTGACAAAACCCTGGTGGCAGGGCAGACCACAACCTCCAAGGCATAGAGTGACAGTTAATGCCACGTGTCCAGCTTGGACACCCAATAATTGTAAGGCACAGAGGGATCACTGTGGATGCTGACACAGTCTGCTATGTACTCCTTCACCATCTTCCAAAACGTTTCCCTTCTTGTGACACTAGGCTGCGCATCAGTGTGAGGGTGCTGGCGGGGTGTCACAAAACTGTCTCAGGCCTTGGAGAGTGTTGCCCTGCCTCTGTTGGAACTGCTGTGTGTTCCCCTCGTCTCCCTCCTCGGTTGCCCAAGGAACTACTTACTCTGCCGCCATCGTAGTCAACTTAAAATTTTTGATGCAATTTTTCCACAAGGACCTTCTGGTATTGCACCATTTTGCTTGTCCTCTCCACCACAGGAATGAGAAATGAGAAGTTCTCTTTGTAGGGGGATCGAGAAGGGTGAACAACCAGTAATCAGTGTTGGCCAAAATGCATACAACGCGAGGGTCACGGGAAAGGCAGCCTAACATAAAATCAGTCATGTGTACCAGAGTCCCAACAGACAAGACTTCGCTGTCTTCATCAGGAGGACGACTCTCAATCTCCTCTTCCTCCTCTTCTGCCCACCCACGCTGAACAGATGGAATTAAACTTCCATGGGTACTACACTCTGTAGCAGAGGCAACCGTCTCCTGCTCGTCCTCCTCCTCATCATTATCCAATTTGCCATAAGAAAACAAACTGAGGATGGTCTGGCTATCACCCTGTGTACTGTCTTCCCCCATTTCCACCTCTTCCACATGCAAAGTGTCCGCCTTCATTGTGAGTAGCGAGCATTTTAGTAGACACAGAAGTGGAATGGTTACGCTGATAATAGTGTTATCGGCGCTCACCATGTGAGTTGATTCCTCAAAGTTGCCTAAAGCCTCACAGAGGTCAGACATCCATGCCCACTTGTCGCTTGTGAAGAGCGGAAGCTGACTGGAAAGGCGACAACTATGTTGCAGCTGGTATTCGGCTACTGCCCTCTGATGCTCAGAAAGCCTGGCCAACATGTGGAAAGTAGAGTTCCAGCGAGTGTTCACATCGCACAACAGTCGGTGATCTGGAAGCCGCAAGTGCTGCTGCAGAGTTGACAGACCGGCTGAAGCTGTAGACGACTTTCAGAAATGGGCACACACGTGGCACACCTTCACAGTAGCTCAGGAAAATTGGGGTAGGTGTTGAGAAACCGCTGAACCACTAAGTTGAACACGTGGGCTAGGCATGGTATGTGTGTAAGCTTGTCTAGCTCCAAGGCCGCCATTAAGTTACACCCATTATCAGACACAACCATGCCTGGTTGTAGGTTAAGTGGTGAGAGCCACAGCTCAGTCTGATGCCTTATACGCTGCCACAATTCTGCTGTGGTGTGCTGTTTGTCACCTAACCAGATCAGTTTAAGCAGACCTGTTGCCGCTTCCCCACTGCAGTGCTACATTGCTTTCAGCTACTGACTAATGGCTGACTGGTGCTGCAAGATGAGAATTCAGAGGTGGAAGTGGAGGAGGAGGTGGAGGAGGAGAAGGGTTGCAGCTACTAATGTAGGTGGTAGCGGAAATCCTGATGGAAGTAGGGCCCGCAATCATTGGTGTCGGTAGCACCTGTGGCATCCCAGGGTACCAGGGTACGACTGTATCCCGACCTCCACAACCTTTACCCAGTGTGCCATCAGGGAGATGTAGTGTCCCTGGCCAAAAGCACTTGTCCATGTGTCAGTCGTTAAGTGGACCTTCCCAATAACTGCTTTGGTCAGGGCACAGGTTACGTTACGGGACACATGCTGGAGTAAGGCAGGGACGGCACACCAGGAAAAATAGTGGCAGCTGGGGACTGAGTAACGAGGGATGGCCACCGCCATCAGGCTGTGGAAAGCCTCAGTGTCCACAAGCCTAAATGGCAACATTTCCAGGGCCAGCAATTTGGAAAGGTGCGCATTTAGTGCTATAGTCTGTGGGTGGGTGGCTGGGTATTTGCGCTTTCATTCAAAGGCCTGGGGTATGGACATCTGTAAGCTGCGCTGGGACACAGAAGTGGATGTGCTAGATGATGGTGCTTGCGAAGGTCCAGGTGCGGGGCGGGAGGCATCCGGGCCTGCGTCTTGGACAGGGGATTAACCAGCATGCCACACAGGGGAAGAGTAGGCAGTGGTGTGATCTGCAGACACTGATTGTGGACCCAGGCATTCTGTCCACCTATTAGGGTGCTTTGATGCCATGTGGCGGATCATGCTGGTGGTGGTGAGGTAGCTAGTGTTCATGCCCCTGCTCATTTTGGTACGACACAGGTTGCAAATGAAAATTCTTTTATCATCAGCACTTTCCTCAAAAAAGCACCAGACTGCGGAACACCTACCCCTTGGCACGGGAGATTGCCACAAGGGGGTGCTCCAGGGAACAGTTGCGGGCCTGTTTGGTGTGGCCCGCCTTCTCCCTTTTGCCACCCCACTGCCTCTTCCAGCCTGTTGCCGTGCTGTGGATCCCTCCCCCTCTCTACTGCTCTCCTCGTTCGGCTTGCCACCTTTCCAGGTTGGGTCAGTGAATTCATTGTCCACTACCTCCTCTACCACTTCCTCACGCTGGTCATTCTCCTGACTTGTTGAACTAACAACAACCTCAGTTATTGACAACTGTGTCTCATCCTCATCATGAACCTCTTGAGACACTAATTGCCGTTGACTTATTGGCAACTGTGTCTCATCATCATCATCCACCTTGTGAAACACTAAGTGTATGCGCAAATAAATTACACTGAATGTCACAGATATTTAGGATGCGCAAACGTTATACAGGAGATGTAGTGCAGGTAATGTCGCTATCACCAGCGGCGAAGAAATTACACTGAATGTCACTGATATTTAGGATGTGCAAACATTATACAGGAGATGTTATGCAGGTAATGTCGCTGTCACCAGCGGCTGAAAAATTCAACTGAATGTCAAAGATATTTAGGATGTGCAATCATTATACAGGAGATGTAGTGCAGGTAATGTTGCTGTCACCAGCGACAATTAAATTAAACTGAATGTCACAGATATTTAGGATGCGCAAACGTTATACAGGAGATGTAGCACAGGTAATGTTGCTGTCACCAGCGGCTAAGAAAAAATTACACTGAATGTCACAGATATTTAGGATACGCAAATATTATACAGGAGATGTAGTGCAGGTAATGTCGCTGTCAGCAGCAGCCAAACAATTGTGCTGAATGTCACAGATACTGTATTTAGGATGCGCAAATATAACACGCAATTTAGCACACGTTACGCTAATAATATATATTGCAGCCAGATAAAACAATAGTCCTTAAAAGGAATTTTGGGTCTCTAACACCTTTCAAGACTAAACCCTGCCTAAAAAAAATATATATATTCCTGTCCCACTGTACACTTTCTGTCCCTTCTGCTGCAGCTCGCCCTGACTAAGACTAAGCCGTACCACAAGTCATCAGGTGCTATATAGCACCCGATGATGCGTTTCAGCAAGCCAATCACTGTAATGCCAGTAACCAACATGGCTACGGCATTATAGTGAGTGCCAGTACTTCCCCGCGCGTTTATTGGCTATGTAGCAGCCAACAATAGTGCGTGCAGGAGACTCGAGCATCGCGCTCGAGCACACACGGTGTTCGGCAGAACACCGCGATGTGCCGAGCATCGTGATGCTCGAGTCAAAATGGTGTTCAGCCGAGCATGCTTACCCAACACTAGTCAACCTCCACATAGTTTTTGTATATCCAGCTCCGGTCTAAATTTAAACCAGTTTTCTTGCAGGCTTACATTAAGAGCATTTTTATGCCTAAACAGGCGTAGAAAATGATGATTGAGATGGGTCTGCCGACCCGTCCACTTCCCCGCCCACGCCACTCCCACTTTTTAGACCTCGTGTGAGTGTGGGATTGCGCCACAATCTGCGCCAGATTGTGTTTTTCTTTTTGTATATGCAACTTGCTTTTTATATTTGTCCTCAAGATTAAGCCAATCCCTGGGGTCTGCAGCTCATGTTCACCCTTGTTGCTGATGCACCTTTAATGACTGAACAAACTATAATCTTCTGTAAGCTCTTTACTTGTCATTATTTTCACTTGACTCATTACAAAGAGACTTGATGGCATCATTTACAGTTATAATATTTATTTAACATTATGTCATGGACATTCTTAAAGCAGATCTATCATCAGTCCATGCTGCCCTATATACAGGCTGAGGAAGCATAACTTGAGGACAGGTGTACTCTCCTCATAGCAAAAAATGACAAAATATTATTACCATTTTGCTATTAAAGGGGTTTTCTGGGATTTTAATATTGATGACCTATCTTCAGAATAGGTTATCAATATCAGATCTGTGGGGGTCCGACACCCAGCACCCCCACCATTTAGCTGGATGAATAGAAGGCAGCGGTCCGTGTGAGAACATACTTCTGCTTCACACTGCAGTGGAGAGCAGGTGTAATTACAAGCCTTTCCTTTCATTTCAATGGGACAGCTCATTCCTATACACTTGAATAGGAAGGAACTGCCCCATTAAAATGAATGGGATGGCTTGTAATTACACTTGCTCTCCGCTGCGCTTTCAATGGCGAGCAGGCAAACAAACAGTGCTCGGTGTCGGATCCCTGCCAATCTGATATTGATGACCTATCCTGAGGAGAGGTAATCAGTATTAATATCCCAGAAAACCCCTTTAAACGTGATCAAAAGAGTGCAGAGAGGCAGAATTAACCTATCCTTATAATGTCAAGCCTTTGTATTGGGCAACATAGTCTGATGACAGATTTGCTTTATCGCTCTGTTTTGTACAGCAATGTAATAGAGTACCTATAGAACTGCACAGGACCTTTACTGGACCTTCATATGTCTCCAAATTCATATAAAGGCATACAACTTTTTTTTCACCCATTAACTACAGCATGTATGAAGATCACTGTTCAGGGAAAACTGCTTTTTCAGCATCAAATTGAGTATTGTAAAACCGCACATACCAGAGGAACCTGGAACATTTATTTAGGCTGGCATTTAACATGACAGTCTTAATCTATCTCCCACTAGCATCAGTTGGCTCTAGGGGTAAGCGAATCGTGCTATGGACCCAAGATCCAAAGTCTATTTGTTCCCCAACTTCATTTTAGTGCTGTACAAAGGCCTGTGTGGGCTTCATGAAAGCAAACTTCGTTAAGTCCGAAGTAGCGCAAGACTTTGGTGAAGAACTTCGGCCTTCGATTCTATAACTTTAAAACATTTTATAATAGCAATCTAAAATTGGCTTTGGTCCTGACTTGTGCGACTTTGGACTTAATGAAGTTGGCCTGCACCAACCCCATACATTTTAATGTTGTACAGAGACAGGTCTCCATAGAGCATTAAAACAAAGTTGGGGAACAAATCAACTTCAGATCTTGGATCCAAAGTGCGATTCTCTCATCCCTTGTTGCCTCACAATAAATAATTGGCGCTTGGCTCTGAATAACTGTGGATATATACACTAGCAAGGACATTTGTATACATTTCAAGTATAATCTAAAGGAGCCGCTGATTACCCGATGAACGATGAAAACGCTCATTCATCGGGTAATAGGATTGTTTCTGCAGTCACCTAAATCATTGTTTGAACAGCATTCTGATGCCAACAAACAATGATTCTATATGGGGATCAGCTATGGCATTAGCGATCACTCCTCCCCATACTGAGAAGGAAATTGCTGCATGTAAATACAGTGGTCTCCTCCACTGACGAGCAGACGATTCTTGGGAAGGAAAGCTTGCTTGCTCCATTGGGCAGTATAAAGGGGGCTTTTAGCCAGTTTATTGGCATAGTTTATTATAAAAGTGCAAGTCTACCTGCCCACTCTCCATCCAGCGCCGCTCAACTCTCCATCCAGAGGTGAGTGGGACTTTAAACTCACAAAAGACAAAATTTGGGGCAAATAGAACATGTGCCAAATTTATGTCAGTTTGCTGGCATACAGGGGATGATAAATGTACCCCAGTGTATGACAGCCTTGGGCAATGTGTTAATTTATTGTAACAGAAACTAGCTTGAGTTGTCTGAGCTGGACTTCCTTTTTATGGTTTACCTAAATGTTACTAGTCTATGCTGTAGTTATATATCACAAATAACACCATGAAGGGCTTAATACAGTCTGTGGATGGAAGGTATGTGTCGAGGTTCCTGGCCTCGGTGGAGTAATAGCCAGTATTTTATGTGTCAGCAGCAGCTATTGCTAATTGACACCTAAAGATTTAGCATGGCTGTTAGAGCTGATCTGGGATGGCTCTTAATGGGAGTAGTCAAAGTGCTGGGTGAGTGACTACTCCCCATGTTCCAGGCCAGGTTTTGCCAGGCATAAAAACCAGCCAGCACTGCCAGGTGTGTGGGATTTGAGGTTTGAGTTGGGCTGGAGGACTCAGGTACCTCTAAAGGCAAACAGGCCGCCTATGGACTTGATGAGGCTGAATGGCTGAATGACAGGGTGTGAATTAACACCCAGGAGAAAAAGGTGACTTTTATTGTTCATGGACTTTCCTTGAGTGTGAACAAACACCAAGTCACCTGCGTTTTTTGATGCATCTTATCTGCATTTTGTTATACACCAATGTGTGAATGAATACTGCTGTTTGATTCAAGAACTGTGTACTTTGCCTCTATACTGCATCCGCTAGTCCTAACTACCAGAGCGAATCCCTACAAGCCTTATACCAGCTTCACATCCCGTTTCATTTTTTGTTTTTCTGATATGGCAGAAGAATAGAAAAATAAACTTTAAAAAATTATCCTCGATCAATTATGGTCAGTTATGCACATTTGAAATCCATTTCCACCTGAGATCTGTTAATTGTGTGCAGGGCTTTTTTTTCGTCTAAAATAACAGATCTCAGATGAAAATGGCTAAAACAGACGCCAAATGTGCATAACTGATCATACTGGATGCTTAAAATACAGGATCTATTTTTTTGTCTATTTTTCTGTTCTTCTGATGGAAGAGAGCTGCCCATAGTAATCAGTCATATTGCTACTATAATTTTGCAACACTTACAATGTGAGGCAACACTGTAGTCAGCAATACTATTTTTTTATGGTGTTTACTTCAATATTTTGTAACCTAGTTTACTTCTTTAACTCCTTCAGAGATTTTCAGATTTGTGTTTCAGTTTTTTACTCTCTACCTTTTGAAAGTCATAGCTTTGTATCATTCATATAGCCATATGAGGGCTTGCTGTTTGCAGGACAAGTTGTACTTTCTAATGGCACCCTTTAATATGGTATACCATGTAGTGGGAAGCTGGAAAAAAAATTACAAATGGGTGGAATAAAAAATAAAATAAAACAATTCTGCCACAGTTTTATGGGCTTTGTTTTTAGGGTATTCCCTGTGTGGTAAAACTGATCTGTTACCGCCATTCTCCAGGTCAGTAGGATTACTGCGATACCACATGTATATAGTTTTCCTGTTTTTAATATAGCTTTACTGTTTTAATAAATTTAGAAAAAAATACAAACTTTTAAAAAATATATATATTTTGTCGCCATATTCTGCCCCTATAACATTTTTACAGTTATGTTTATAGAGCCATGTGAGGGCATTTTTTTTTATGGGGGAATTAGTTTTTATTCATACTATTTTGGAGCATGTATGAATTTTTTTATCACTTTTTATGAAATTTTTGTTGGGGGGTGAAGCAACGAAAAAATAGTGAATCATCCATCTTAATTTTTTTTCCATTACAGGATAATTATGGGTAAAGGAGAGCAATTTGGATATTTATTTGATATCTTTTCATCGAGCCCTGCCATCTGCATGCTCCATAGAAACTATAGCTATAAAATCCTTGGTTTCTACAAGGTCAGGTCACACCTAAACCAGGTGATAAAAACTTTAGGGTTAAGAAAAGACTTTGCTTTTTCTGTGGTCAAGGAGGACATTTGGTTTACTTATGTCCTTATTTTAAACATCAAGGTAAAAAGAGAAAAAAATGTCCTAATGTGTCAATTCCTTTTCTCACTCTTGGCAGTGTGGATGGGGAAGTTGAGAATGTACTTTTGTCTTTTACCGGTAATACCCGATTTCTCCTGCCTACCAAGGTGGGGCTAGATTCCAAAACTTTGGAAATGGAAGTATTTATTGAAAGTGGGGCAGGGGTTAATTAGTGGATGGCCAATTTGTCCATATGCATGGTTTAACAACAAGCGCATTAGACAAAAATATTTTGGTGTGTGTGATTGGTTCCGCCCTTCTCTCTCAAAAGTATCTGTCTCAAATAGTGCAGGACATTCGCCTAAAGGTGGGAGATTCTCATATTGAATCCATTTCATGTTTTGTGCTGGAGGGTTGGCCTGCTCATCTGGCGTTAGGTTTACCATGTTTAACCAAGCATAACCCTACTATCGATTGGCAAGCGAGACAGATTTTCGATTGGACTGATTTCTGCTTTAAGGGTGGAAACTAGGAGTTGCCTCCTCATCGGGAGTATGATTGCCCTGTCAACATTATTCTCTGAGCTTGATTGCCAAAGTCTTGGTTGTACAATCTTTCTGAACCCAAAAGAGTAGCCATGCGAGAGTATATCACCAAGAGTTTGGCTAAAGGTCATATTAGACGATCCAAACCACCAATGGTGGCGGGGTTCTTCTTTGTTAAAAAAAAGGATGGAACTCTTAGGCCATTTTTGGACTTCTATGAGCTTAATCGCATCACTATCGGTGATCGCTATCCCCCTTCTTTGATCCCAGATTTATTCAATCAGATTGTCGGCGCCAAGCTGTTCTCTAAGTTGGATTTAAGGGGGGGGGGGGACATATAATCTCATAAGAGTCAAGGAAGTTGACGAATGGAAAACGGCCTTTAATACTCCTGAGTGTCATTTTGAGAATCTGGTCATGCCATTTGGTTTGCTCCTACAGTTTTTCAACACTTCATCAATGACATCTTTCATCATCTGGTGTGCAGGTTTGTGGTGGTTTATCTGGATGATATTTTAGTGTATTTCCCTGATATGGAGATTCATAAGGATGACGTGAGACAGGTCTTACAGATCTCTAAGAGAGAATAAATTGTATGCCAAAATGGAGAAGTGTGTATTAGGTGTATTTGTGGTCCCCGAAGTGCAATTCATGGGATACCTACTCTCATCTTCGGGTTTTCGTATGGATCCGGAAAAAGTCTGTGCTGTGTTGGACTGGGATCGACCTGAAGATCTGAAGGCACTCATGCGATTTTTGGGGTTCACCAACTACTACCGTAAATTTATCTTGAATTACTCAACTGTTGTTAAACCATTAACTGATATGACTAAGAAAGGCGTGGATTTCTCAGTCTGATCTGAAGAAGCATTGCATGATTTTTCAGCAATAAAGGAATGTTTTGATTCTGCTCCTATTCTGGTGCAACCGGATGTGTGACAACCATTTGTTGTGGAATTTGACACATCAGAGGTAGGGGTTGGAGCAGTCTTATCTCAGGGTTCTTCTCATAGCAAATGGTGCCCTTGTGCTTTTTTCTAAAAAAAAACTCTCTTCTGCCGAAATAAATTATGATGTAGGTAATAGAGAGTTGTTGGCCATTAAATTGGCTTTTGAAGTGTGGCGTTATTGGTTGGAAGGAGCGATTCATCCTGTTACGGTAATTACTGATCACAAAAATCTGGCCTACCCGCAGTCGGCTAAACATCTGAACCCAGATGGTTGTTGTTTTTTACTAGATTAAATTTTATTGTCACTTATCGTTCTGGGATTAAAAACGTCAAGGCGGATGTCTTGTCGCATAGCTTTCCAGAAGGTGGGGGGGGGGGTGATTCCCACCCTTTATCCTGAACTTGAGGCAAAGGTGTTGGAGGCCCAGGGAGAGACACCCAATTCCTGTCCTCCAGGGAAGTTGTTTGTCCCTTCGGAACTATAACACAAGGTGTTTAAGGAACACCACGATACTGTTCTTACGGGACACCCTGGGAGAAGATCCACTGTGGATCTCACTCGTCTGGGGATCCAATTGTCCTTCTCTCCGGCCTTTCATCCTCAGTCGAATGGGGAGACTGATCGCACTAACCAGAATCTGGAGACTTATTTGAGATGTTTTGTCTCTGAGAATATAGAGGAGTGGTCTTCATTTTTGTTGTTCGCTGAGTTTTCCATAAATAACCATAGACAGGAGTCCACTGATAAGTCACAGTTTTTTGGTGCATATGGGTTCCCTCCACAGTTTGGCACATTTTCTGGTACTGAGACGTCTGGTATACCTTAAGAGAAAAGATTCTCGTATTCATTGTCATCTATTTGGTGGAAGATTCAAAACAATTTAAATAAAATGGGCAAAAAGTATAAACGTATGGCTGACAAGAGACTCACATATTCTTTGTGGATCTTTTCAGTACCTCATGCCCTGGAAGGGTTACAGTCCAGAGGAAAGAATGTGGGTTCCTGCGACCGATGTTAATGCCAGCCGCTTTGTGAGGGCCTTTCACGGGGGGCATCCTGATAAATTTGGTCCTGGGTGTCCAGAGGCGACACGTAGAAGGGGGGGGGGGGGGTTACTGTCATGGTCCTTCCTGTGAGAGAGGTGAGAAGATCGGATAGACTTGCTGCACGTGAGGTTATCTGACAGGTCTCTCTGTTTTCCTCTATGTATGTTGTTATTTGGCAGGATCTCACCTCTCCTCAGGTGCCGCTCGTTATCAGTGATGAGGCTCTATTTAGATCCGCCTCACACTGATGAACATGCGGTTAATAGTTTCTGCTTGGAGTTGCTAGTGCTGGTTTGTCTTGGATCTCCTGCTTCTCCATACATCTCTAAGCTAAGTACTTGTTGCCTTCGCTGTTTCTTATTATATGGTGTGTGTTGTTTCTTGGCCTCAGGGAGATGCAGGTTCCTTCATTCTGGCAGGAACCAGCTGTCTTATCCCCTGCTACCTATTCTAGGGCTCGTTTTAGCAGGCCTCAGGGAGATGCAGGTTCCTTCATTCTGGAAGGAACCAGCTGTCTTATCCCCTGCTACCTATTCTAGGGCTCGTTTTAGCAGGCTTTTAGGTAACTATCTGGTGTATGAGTATTTCCACCATCAGGATTTGCTCATACTGGCAGGAGTTCAAGAAAGGCCTAGGGATTACTAGGAGGTCACCATCCCTCTTCCTTAGCTTTTGAGGTCTAGATTGTTGTCTATTAATTGTGGTGTGCATTTGATTTTTCCCTTCCCCTTAACCTGTGACAGAAAGGGGGAATCAGAGCCCACATGCTTCACAGAGTTTTTTTTGTCTCATAGACATCAATTCTATTTTTTAGCCCTGCTTGAAAATCAAAAGTGCACTTTGCATGGCTGTGTACCAATGTACAGAGAAAGTGGCATTATAGGGGGTATATCATTTCCTATCTGGGCAAACACATCTCAAAACTCCTTACAAAAACACAAAATTGCGTGCCAGCAGCCCATCAGAAGACACAATGAAAGCAAAATTAGTTGTACAGAACATTTCTTCCTTCCTTGATGTACAGCCAATATTTTTTCTGAGTGAAGGTATTGTAATATTTCTTCTTAAATGACATTATCCACCTGCCAAAATGAATCTGCACAATCTGGCTGTTGTGTACTTTTATTAAAGCGCTTTCACTTGTCATAACACACAATAGTTAGTTTAGAGGGAGAGTAGCCTTACAAGAAGGCAGAATGGTTAATTAATCCTCTCAGAATACTCCCTATGTGACGAAAGCCAACCAGAAATAGCATTGTGCTGTTGACATGATAAACTTGTTCATCTTCTCAGGCCAAATTTGTTAACCTGCAGTGACAACAAAAGAGCTTTTTCTAGACCATCAACAATAACAGCCAGGTTCTTCTTCACTTTCATACATCTGGAGTTAACAGGAGGTAAATCAGACTAAGTGGATTTCTTTTTATTTAAATTTTTTTTTGCTGTAATTAGAAATACACAATGTAGTCACAATGTTTATGTTCTTCTTCACTTTCTATTTACGATGCAAGATGATGATGATAATTGCTTTACCTTTCTTCATTCAAATGTATGGCAGTGGAAAGTATTGGGTGGAAAGTGTTGCATGGAAGTCTGTGGGACATGTGAGCTGGATGCTGGAAGCCTTCACTAGGGTACTTAGATACCGGGAAAGGGCAGCAAAAGGAATCAGTTAATGGGTCTCATCTGCTAATAATTTAAACTATTAGTTTAGGTAAAATTAAATGTAGCTCCACTTTGAACTGCAGCTCATATTTTTCATTTCCATATTCCTCTGCAGGACCAGGTTTTTGATCTGTGCAGTGATTAATTGTATAGTAGTATTATTTAGACATTGTATGGTGTTATTGGCATTGTATTATATTACTATTTAGGCTGTTGTAATGAAATGTAAGAACTGTTATTTGACCAAAAATGTGTTGTTATTTGGGCACCATACGGTGTCAGTTAGGGAATAAAATGTTATGTTTTTTCTGTACACCAGTGAGGGGAGTGTTGAGCCGGTATCACATAGACATTAAAAGACCAGTCCTGTGCCTCTGCAAATTATAGACACAGGAAACTTTAAAGGGGGTTGTCCTCTGCCTCTGCAAATTATAGACACATGACATTTTAAAGGGGGTTGACCAGTGTATAAATTTATTTTTGGAAATACTGAAAGCAAAGAAATAGATACGCTAGACAAAATCTTTAAGTAATTCTGTATTCATATGATTATTTGCTACCAGCTACCATAGCATGCAATCCACAGTAAATATTTAGAGGAGAGGAAATAAATCTTTGATTATTAGGTGAGAATCCATTCTGCAGAACTGGAACTCTGTAATTAATTGAACACATAGCATATAGAATGTAGTTTCCTAACTTTAGTCAAATGAGTAAATTTTTAACTTACTATTTTAAAACTATTTACTTAATATAAAAGTGAGGTAATTGTCGCCACAATCATTAGATCCTTTTCTACTACCTCCATAAAAATATAGTAAATATGATGATATTATCATGATTAACAAAAACGCTGTAATATATTTTAGTATGTATAAATTAAAGGGACTGTCTGGCTGACAAAAAAAAACAACATATTGAAATATCATGTTAGGAAAATCTGAGTTAACGTGGAGGGCAACTGAAAAGAACATCTTTGTAACTGGAAGACCCAGCACAGCCATGGACTAGATTGACAGCCCTCTGATTTGAATGGACACAATGGAATTCTTCATATCCCTAGGTGTAGTGCTGCAGGGTAACTGAACATTTCTCAGGTTTTCAAAGATCATTAAAGGAGCATTCCCATCTCAGACAATGGGGGCCTATTGCTAGGATATACCCCCATTGTCTGATAGGTGCTGGGACCCGCACCTATAACGAGAATGGAGCGGGGAGAGCTGTGGCTGGAGGACCCCAGATTTCCCGGGGTGCGTCCACCACCAAGCGCTGCTTCCATAGAAGTGAATGGGAGCATTCAGCGCATGAGTGGCCCAGGCTCCCATTCATTTCTATGGGACCGATGCTGGTTCGCCTATTTACGGTGGCCCCATTGAAATTAATGGAGGGTGGCTGCGCATGCGCAGTGCACCCTCCTTCACTTGCGTGGTCCCGTTCTCTATATAGGTGCAGGTCTCAGCGGTGAGATCTGCACCTATCAGACAATGGGGGCATATTCTAGCGATATGCCGCCATTGTCCTAGATGGGAGAACCCCTTTAAGGATTTCAACACCGGCATACCCTGCGAACTAGAGTTTGAACTCCATGGTCGCTTTTTATACAAAGATATTTCATTTTTCATCAGGGGCATATTTAAAGATGATTGTTGAGATGAGAATACACCTTTAATTTAGTCATTCAATGTACAGTTTTACGTTAGTGAAAATCCCCGGTAACAGTAACTTTTCATAACATTGTCACTCGGCCATTTAGAAATATCTGTCAATTAATGACGCTATAATTATAGAAAAAATGGTGCAGTACTTTAAATCCAGCATTGTGGGACATCACTTAAGGAGCTTAGTAGGATAGTACTACATAGCCCAAGGGCTGCTTTTGTCAATTGTCTACTTTGATCACTTGTCATATAAAGGTTTAGAACTTATCACCAGTTACATTTTGCAGTCACTAAGGACGCAGGGGTAATTTAGCACGCCTTGCATTTTTACACTCCAGTTTTGAAAAGTGGGCAGTCCAGATTTATGACTGGGACTTTTTTTTTTTTTTAAGTTGCTTAAAAAAAAGTTAGAAAGCCACTGAAGTAGGGGGTGGTGTACGAAACTAGAGTCGCATTTCTAGAAAAAAGTGATAGGTTTAAAGATGAGCCAAATTTAACAATGAGTGCTGGTTCATAAATTTGGCACAAGGTATGTCAATGCAGACTCAAAGAAAACTGGCTTGAAGAATTATGCCTCATGCACACAAACGTTGTGTGCCCTTGGCCGTATTGCGTCCCGCACAGGGCGGGTCCGCAATACACGGGCACCAGCCCGTTTGCACTCCACATCATGGATGTGGACCTATTAACTTAATGGGTTTGCAATCACGGAGATGCAGAACGGAAGCACGGATCGGAACCCCATGGAAGCACTACGGAGTGCTTCCGTGGTGTTTCTCCCCGTGCCTCTGCACCACACAAAGATAGAACTTGTTCTATTCTTTTGCGGTGCGACAGCCGCAGAGACGTTGCCCGTGCATTGGGGACCGCAAATTCTGGTCCCCAATGAACGGAATGGATGCACAACGTTTGTGTGCAAGAGGCCTTACCCTCATGTGAAATTGACCTAATAGTGTATAAAACCTGAATACACCTGCTTCCAAACTACAGAACTAAATACTAGGTTAAAATGTAAATGTAGATGAGTGGATTCTTACAACTATTTGTATTGCTAAACTGTATTTAGATTAAAAAATACAGAGATGGAAGTAGTCGTGAATAAAATATCTTATTGTTTAGTGTCTGCAGCTCCTATGCAGAACTACAGTATGCGTTACACACAAATTAGGTGTGGACTGCAGTCATTTGTTATTTCACCCTCTGTCCCTTTTCTTGCTAATAAAAAAAATTGAGGTAGAATAGGAGAAATAACACATGACTTTAGGATAAGGCTAAATAGGGTGTGTTTGTACTCTGATATTCCGCAATACTAACATAACATTTCTAAAATATTTAAAGAGTGGCAGTCATGTAGCAATCACCAAGCTGTTTTGCAAGAAAATGGCAAGCTTCTTTCTTTGTAATCTCTAACCCTAAGTTCAACACGTGAAAACCAATGCTTCCCTATGGCCCTGGTTCACACTTGAGCATTTTACAGCGCGTTTGAACGCGCTGTAAAACGCCCGATGCATAAACAAGTTATTGAGCTTTTTTGGGGGCGTTTGTCGCGCGTTTTGGCCCATAGACTCATTGGACAACACTGCAGTCAATCACACAAACGCGAGTCAAACGCGCCTTTACTATTGCAAAAAACGCGCATAAAAACGCGTGACAAATACGCGCGTAAAACGCGCGTCTCAGAAACGCTCAGGTGTGAACCCAGGGTTAAGCAAATAGTTCTAGTTATTTTTGAACCATCACTAAAAAAATCAATCAGAAAAGAAAATGATATATACAATATTTGGTTATCAGGTGAACCATTTGTCCTCAAATCAGGGGCGTCGCTAGGTTAAAACATTCGGGGCCTGGGCCCCGGATGTTTTGTCCCATGCCCCGAATGTCCTGCCTGCCTGCTAGATGCAACTGTATTGCCGTACACAGAACAGCAATACAATTGAATCTTATACTGGGAACAGGCGAAGGACCTTTGGTGACATCACAGGTCATGTGATCAGCAAAACAGGCTGTGATAGGATGACCTGGATGATGTCACCATCCAGGTCATCCTATCACAGCCTGTTTTGCTGATCACATGGCCTGTGATGTCACCAAAGGTCTTTCGCCTCTTCCCAGTTCAGGATTGGACCGGAGTCAAGAGGAGAAGGAGCCTAATAGTGATGTCTGTACAGGCGAGGTAAGTGAAGGGAGAGGCAGAGAAATGCTGGGAGTTGTAGTTATTTAACTGAGATGTATTTTAGGGCTGAAGGGAGGGATGTTATTGACATGGAACTGTGTGCTTGAGGTGGCTGGGGGAGGGAGGGATGTTATTTACATGGGACTGTATGTTGAAAGTGGATGGTGGGGAGGAATGTACATGGGACTTAATGTTTAGGGTCCGTTCACACTTGCGTTTGGTGATCCGCTTGTGAGATCCGTTTCAGGTCTCTCACAAGCAGCCCCAAATGCATCAGTTTAACCCTAATGCATTCTGAATGGATGCGGATCCATTCAGAATGCATTCGTTCGGCTCTGTGCGGTCCCCCGTTCCATTTTGGAGGCGGACCTCAAAATGCTGCAAGCAGCGTTTTTTGTGTCCGCATGGCCTTGCGGAGCCAAACGCATCCGTCCTGACAATGTAAGTCAATGGGGACGGATCCCTTTGCATTGACACAAAATGGTGCAATTGTAAACGGATCCGCCCCCCATTGACTTTCAATGTAAGTCAGGACGGATCCGTATTGGGACTTAGAAATTAAAATCGAATACAAACAAATTGGTCCTGAACGGATGCATTTGTTTGTATTATATCGGTGCGGATCCGTCCTGTACAAGTACATGAACGCAAGTGTGAAAGTAGCCTTAGGGGGTGATGTTTACATGGGATTGTGCGTTGGAGGCGGCTAGGGAGGAGGTGATGTTATTTACATGGGACTGTATGGTGGAGGGAGGATTATAACTGCAGGGGGCACTGCAAATCCAGGGGACATTATAGGCGTTCTTATTACTACTGGGGGCTCTATAGGAGGGTCTTGTAGATCTGCCTTATTTCTACTAAGCGCACTATGGGGGCCTTATTACTACTGTGGGGTCTGTAGGGAGCTTTATTGCCACTGGGGGAACAATAGGGGGCCTTATTTCTACTAGGGACTCTGTGAGGGTATTATTAATATGGGAGGGCATTGTTGAGGAGCATTATCACGGTTGGGGCAGTGTTACTAATAAGGGCATTCTAGAAGGGAATTACTATTGGTGGGACTATGAGGAGCACTATTACTATGGGGGGCAGTAATGTTTCTTTAGGATAGTATTTGGGGGTATGGGGGGGGGGGGGTTGAGGTTTTGGCATAGAAAGCAGCAGGATAACACTGTGGGGACTCCAGTTGGGGGATAATGATAGAAAGTGAGGAAGCTAAGATGTCTGTGTGTCACACTCTGCAGAGACGAGGCGGCTGAGAGAAGTTGTCCAGACCGAGAAGATGATGACAGAGAGGAGACGTCACCTGGAGGCCCTGGATGTGACAGGTAAGTGCCGCTGTATAGCAAGTACAGCATAGTGCGGGGGGGGGGGGCATATTTATTGGGGCTTGTGCCCCGGATCTTTTGAGACCCTAGCAACGCCCCTGCCTCAAACAAAGCGAAAACATGAAAAAGATGCCAATGAAGAACTGCTTCTAACGAAACTTCTAGAATAGGTTACAGATCTCTACATTCTGGACGTATACTGCACAGTGTGGATAGGCAGACATCTATGAGGCAATTGTTTGACAAAAGTAACTTTTAAATCTCTTTTTATGATTCTACAGAAAAATTTGGGCTGCAAAACACTTTATAACAGGACACAACAGAAAAACACAGTTAAAGCAGGATAAATTAATGTAGAGTAAGATTAAGGTCAATGGTTCCTTACAATGGAGGTCAATTTCAGACTCATACGTATACATTGTTTTCAATACACGTTTTGATCCATCTATATGAATCAAAGCTGCCCTTTAAAAATTGTTTTTCAAACATGCCAACTTATAGCTTTTTAAGGATCTGTTTGATGGACATAGTTGTTGGATGAAAAGGAAGCCTGAATGTAATGAAAACCTATCCTTAATCAGGCAACACTAGTCATGATAATATAAACTTTAGCCAAGTTTCTGCACAGTTGTCAACTTTGGCCAGATTAAATACAGGTTTACTTCTTGTAAATGTACTTGGTCTAATTATCAGTAATTCAGGAAAATCTAAGTATTTACAGACATGATATAGATATGATACAGATGGATATTTACTTGCTAACTTTTCAAAATCTTAAAACATACAAAATTGCAACAAGTTACATTGATATGAAAAATACAGCACTTCTATAGCTTTAAAATAGATGACAAGATATTTTTTTTTAAAAGAGACATGCATAAAAAGCTGCTATAACTTTGCCTTCCTTTGTGGCCATCACTAATATAAACAACAGAAGTATTCTGGCACTATCAGGGCTCCTCCTCGCCTGCATATGAAAATATAGTTCAAATACAAATCCTGTTTTTGATTCCATAGTGTTTATAGTGTATCCATTTTGAATCTGTATTTTACTATAAGTTGTTTTTCATTCATATTTGTGGACGTACGTGTTTTAAATATGGCACCACACGCGAGCACAGCATAGCCCCGTCTTTGCTGTTTCAAATAGCAGAGGCCCGAAGCTAATGTCTGCAACCGGCAATAATGCTGATAGCATAAACTTGATCCGGTTAGATGCCATGGTAAAACATGACCACAGCATCAAAATGGCGAAAAACTGTAATTGCGCACTTCCAGGTTAGGAACAGCTCCCCCATGCAGCAATCCGCGGAGCTGTTTCTTCTCTCAAGTGCTGGGTCTCTCTGAAGCCTGCCCCTTTAATAGTGACCTACACAATGTCCACCCCTTTAACAGTGACTGCCCCTTTAACAGTGACCTTCACAGTGTCCGCCCCTTTAACATTGACCACCCATTTAACAGTGACATTCATAGTGGCCTCCCCTTTAACAGTGACTTCCACAGAACCCGCCCCTTTAACAGTGACCATCACAGTGCCTGCCCCTTTAACAATGACCTCCACAGTGCCCACCCCTTTAAAGTTAACATTGACCACCCCTTTAACAGTGACCTTCACAGTGCCCGCCCTTTTAACAATGACTTCCACAGTGCCTGCCACTATAACAGAGACCTCCATAGTGCCCGCACGTTTAACAGTGACCTCCACAATGCCCGTCCCTTTAACAGTGACTGCTCCTTTAACAGTGACCTTCATAGTGCCTGCCCCTTTAATAGTGACCTCCACAGTGTTCGCCCCTTTAATAGTGACCCCCACAATGCCCACCCCATTAAAGGGAATCTGTCACCTGGTTTGAGCATATTAAGGTATTACTACTGCCATGTACAGTCGTGGCCATAAGTTTTGAGAATTACATAAATATTGGAAATTGGAAAAGTTGCTGCTTAAGTTGTTATTATTATAGCAATTTGCATATACTCCAGAATGTTATGAAGAGTGATCAGATGAATTGCATAGTCCTTCTTTGCCATGAAAATTAACTTAATCCCCCCAAAAACTTTCTACTGCATTTCATTGCTGTCATTATGCTGAGATCATTTCAGTAATCGTCTTGTTAACTCAGGTGAGAATGTTAACGAGCACAAGGCTGGAGATCATTATGTCAGGCTGATTGGGTTAAAATGGCAGACTTGACCTGTTAAACGGAAGGTGATGCTTGAAATCATTGTTCTTCCATTGTTAACCATGGTGACCTGCAAAGAAACGTGTGCAGCCACCGTAATGGTGGTTGCATAAAAATGACTTCACAGGCAAGGATATTGTGGCTGCTAAGATTTCACCTCAATCAACAATTTATAGGATTATCAAGAACTTCAAGGAAAGAGGTTCAATTCTTGTTAAGAAGGCTTCAGGGCGTCTAAGAAAGTCCAGCAAGCGCCAGGATCGTATCCTAAAGAGGATTCAGCTGCAGGATTAGGAGTGCCACCAGTGCAGAGCTTGCTCAGAAATGGCAGCAGGCAGGTGTGAGCGCATCTGCACACACAGTGAGGCAAAGACTTTTGGAAGATGGCCTGGTGTCAAGAAGGGCAGCAAAGAAGCCACTTCTCTCCCCAAAAAACATCAGGGACAGATTGATCTTCTGCAGAAAATATGGTGAATGGACTGCTGAGGACTGGGGCAAAGTCATATTCTCCGATGAAGCCTCTTTCCGATTGTTTGGGGCATCAGGGAAAAAGTTTGTCCGGAGAAGAAAAGTTGAGCGCTACCATTAGTCATGCCAACAGTAAAGCATCCTGAGACCATTGATGTGTGGGGTTGCTTCTCATCCAAGGGAGTGGGCTCACTCACAATTTTGCCCCAAAACCCAGCCATTTATAAAGAATGGTACCAAAACACTCTCCAACAGCAACTTCTTCCAACAATCCAACAACAGTGAAGAACAATGCATTTTCCAGCACGATAAAGCAAAAGTGATAACTAGGACCAAAACGTTGACATTTTGGGTCCATGGCTGGAAACTTCCCAGATCTTAATCCCATTAAGAACTTGTGCTCAGTCCTCAAGAGGCGGGTGGACAAACAAAAACCCACTAATTCTGACAAACTCGAGGAGGTGATTATGAAAGAATGGGTTGCTATCAGTCAGGAATTGGCCCAGAAGTTGATTGAGAGCATGCCCAGTCGAATTGCAGAGGTCCTGAAAAAGAAGGGCCAACACTGCAAATACTGACTCTTTGCATAAATGTCATGTAATTGTCGATAAAAGCCTTTGAAAAGTATGAAGTACGTGTAATTATATTTCACTATATCACAGAAACAACTGAAACAAAAATCTAAAAGCAGTTTAGCAGTAAACTTTGTGAGAACTAAAATTTGTGTCATTCTCAAATTTTTTGGCCACGACTGTACAATAAAATACAATATTTCTTGCTGTAGTCTTTCATTTTTTGTTTCATGGTTTCATTAGCGATAAAATCCACTTTTTGTGTTATGCAAATGAGTGTCCAAGGTGCCTAGAGGGGCGTTATTATCCTAATCAGGAGACCAGGAACTCCCCCGTTCAGTTCCCAGCCCACCTTCCTTTTGAGCCCATGCACGCCTCTTCCAGCATAAGTAACTGCCCACACCCAAACTCTTTGCCGCTGCCCCCCTCCGCTATGTGAAATCTCAGTGCACCCCTTTAACATGCGCCGAGCCCAGTGACAAATTTAAAGCTATTGCCCTCAGGAGCTTCTACATTGCGCAGGTGCATGCAGTCCGCAGTACTGCGCCTGCGTGAGATTTAACATAGCAGAGGGGGGTGGCAGCAAATAGTTCGGATGTGGGCTGTTACTTTTTCTAGAAGAGGCCTCTTGGGCTTTAAAGGATGGTGGGCTGGGCACTGTACAGGGGAGTTCCTCGACTCCAGATTAGAATAATAACGTCCCTCTAGGCAACTTGGACACTCAATTGCATAGCATAAATTAATTTTATCGCTAATGAAACCATGAAACAAAAAATGAAGACTACAGCAAGAAATGAGGTATTTTATTGTACATGGCAGTAGTAACACCTTAATATGATCAAACCAGTGACAGCCCATTTAGCAGTGACCCCCACAGTGCCCGTCCCTTTAAAAGTGAGCTCCACATTGCCTGTCCTTTTAATAGTGCTCGCCCATTTAACAGTAACCTCCACAGTGCCCATCCCTTTAACAGTGACCTCCACAGTGCCCGCCCCTTTAATAGTGACCAACCCTTTAACAGTGACCTTCACAGTGCAGTGCCTACCCCTTTAACATTTACCACCCCTTTACCAGTGACCTTCATAGTAGATGCCCCTTTAAAAGTGGCCTTCACAGTGCCCGCCTCTTTAACAGTAACTTCCACAGAGCCCACCCCTTTAACATTGACCATCCCTTTAACAGTGACATATTAGTGGCTGCCCCTTTAGCAGTGACTTCCACAGTAGCTGCCCCTTTAACAGTGACCTCCGCAGTGCCTGCCCCTTTAACAGTGACCTCCACAGTGCCCACCCCTTTAACAGTGAACTCCCATCCGTTTAGTTGTGCCATCATACGTCATATGACTGAATATTTAAGGACCTGCGAACTGCTAAAACCTGAAATTAGTTGTTATGGCAACTTGGAGTAGGACCTGCAAGCTTCTATTGGCTAATAAGGGACATGTGACCGTGTAAATGGCAGTTCGGATTTAAATTATGTACTTTTATTAATATAAAAAGGACAATGCAATTAATTATGCATAAAATTAAGTATGGATAATGGCTGAGAAGAACTTTGGCATGTATTGGACAAGAAAACGCAGGATCTTACATAAAAACGCATATAAACCGCATTAATACCGCACTTAATGTTAACCTGGATTTGAGACATTCAGATCCTCCTGATCCTCTCCAGGTTTTCTCTAGAGCATTCCTCGTCAACTACAATGAATAAAAAGAAGGCAAACTAGTCAGAGCCAACAGAGCCACTGAGGAAGAAGGTGGATACCCTTCGAAACGCGTCTGGCGTGGACCAATTGGACCTGACTATAAAACCGCAACAGTTTGCCACTTGATATTGGACAGAAGAAAGTGCTTTCCAGGACTTTAAAGCTATATGGACACTAAACAGACACCTTTGTACGTGACTGCACTAAAAGGAAGGTGGAGCACGTATCCTAATTAAGGACATCCAGGTGAACCTGCAGCAGAGCTGACCGAACATTACTAGCACTGTTACTCACAACCAGGACCTGGTAGAAACACGGTAACATACCAGAGGACCCTGTATTCAAAATAGCCAGGCCGTATGCTACTTGGGGTTTAGCGATACACTTTACCCAGAACCTCCACTACGTGGGACGCCACGGTGAAGACGGCTGAAAGCCCGCATGTGAGTAACAAAATAAATGACTATATGTGCACATAACATCGCCCAATAGCTCCACTGCTGAAATAACTAAGTATTCCCTTACGTCCTCAACAGCAGCACAGATGGGGTTAACTGCCCCTGTGGACTGGTAGGACCGGCGGAATTTTAATGAGCCCAAGAACCAATAAACGATCTTCAGCTCCCTGAAAGGGAGGAGATCACCCCCCAGCCCACCGTGTTTTTTTCTGTCCTCTGGACAGGTGGACTGGCGTGTCGCTCCCTCTTTGGGAGCTGAAGATTGCTTAGGGGTTCTTTTTTCCCTCCTTAAAGCTTAGCTCGCTTTCTATGCATCTCAGTGCCTTTATTTTAGGCCTGATCATGGCGATTTCGGTCTGGGGTACCGTTGGGGAGGGGGGCGTCCCCTCCCCTCTTCTTTCATCATCTGTAGACGGTGCTCCGTTCCTCCGTTACCGCATGTGTGCGGCGCTATGGGCGCCGCCATTTCCCGGAAGTGACGCGCCTTAGGTGCGCTACGTCACTTCCGGTTTTCCGAAGCGATGCGGTGATGTATAAAACTCACCTTTTCTTAAACTGGCTCCCTAGAATGACATCCTGGACTTAGGATTAGTCTGGGGAGACAATTTTTCGTTTAGGTAGAGCCAGTATAGGCTCTGGTTTTTCTGAGTGCTTGCTTTGGCAGCACATATACAAAAAAAAAAAAAAGGGAGTGGTGCTGATCTCGTTTCAGGAACCCGCCCATTGGGCGGGGTTTCCTCCTTTTAAGCGCCCAGAGCCCATCAGTCAGTGCTCTGGTTGCGTTGCTTTCACAAGTTTAGCTCCAGAGCTCTCCTGTGCTTTGTGATATTCCTGCAGTATTGCTTTGCTTGGGTTTTGTACTTCCTCTTCTTTCAGCTCTATTTCTTCTTAAGGTCTGGTTTTCTCCACCTCCTAATGTTGTAGGTGTTATGACCTGTTTTGTTTCTTCCATTACAGACTATGGCTTCCCCTAAGGAGGATCAGCGGAAGGCTGGGGCCAAGAGGAAGCATTTGGCATGTTACGAATGTAACACACCCCTAGTTGACAGCTGTCCTTACTCCAGATGTGAGAGTTGTCGCACGGCATCCACGGAACCCACGATGCAGGAGATGTTCCAATGGACCAAGACATACGTGGATGATTCCATCAAGGGAGTAGTTCAGCTACTTAATGAGAGGCTACCAGGTCCCTCTCAGACTCCCATGGAGGTGGTCGCACCGGTCGAAAGACCTACCCCCTGTTCAGTGGGGTCTTCTTCTTCTGAGGAAGAAGAATCTACTTCTTGCTTTTTTCCTCCAGAAAAGACGCAGAAGTTACTCAAGTCCATCAGGTCGGGGGACCAGGATGTTGACATGGGGGAGTCCTCCGATCCCGCCGGTCGGACACAGCGTGTCTTTAGAGCGGATGAGACCCTCCTCTCTGTGATGCGCACAGAGTGGAAGAAGCCTGAGAAGGGTCCAGTGCTTACCAGAAAATTCAGACTCATGTACCCGATGGCTAAACCCTTGGTGGAATCGTGGGGTTCCGTTCCCAAGGTGGACATGGCTATAGCCAAGTTGTCCCGGCGCACTCTAGTCCCTGCAGACGATGGGTCTAGCCTGCAGGACCCCCTAGACCGGAGGGCAGAGTGCACCCTTAGGAGGGGTTACGCGGCGGCCGCCGCCTCCGCATCTACTTCCATTGCGGCCACTGAGGTAGCCACCTATCTACGCTCTAGGCTTAATCAAATCCAGACGGATGTGGACCAGAGCGTATCAAGAGACGACATCCTGGCAGCCTTCAAGTCAGCCAACCTGGCTATGGACTTTTTAGTTGATTCCTCCCAGATGCAGCTAAAGCTGGCCGCCAAAACTATGGCCCTAGTTTCAGCTGCCCGCAGACCACTCTGGCTGAAACCGTGGATTGCGGATAACGCATCCAAGTTTAACCTTTGTGGGCTCCCCTTCGAACCAGATAGGTTATTCGGGTCCGAATTGGACAAAATAATGGAGGGGCTCTCCGATAAAAAAGGGAAGAGCCTCCCCCAGCAGCCCTTTCGGGGACACCCCAGACAGGAAAAGAAGGGCGGAGGTCGTTCTGGGCAGCAGTCTAGGCGCAGAGATTGGGGGGGGCCATCTCGTAAATATCCGAGACGCCCCCGCAAACCCACCAGGGAGGCAAAACCCTCCTGACTATGGGCCTCCTCGAGGCTCTTGGATAAGCCCTGCTGCCCCTGCAGTGTCTCCTCTAGATTTTCCCGTACCCCTCCCCCAGATTCCCGTGGGGGGCCGTCTTACCCATTTCAAAGACTCTTGGAGCCGGTTGATTGCAGACCCCTGGGTCCAGGACATAGTTTCCGCCGGGTACCGGGTAGATCTTATCTCTCTCCCCCCAGAGAGATTCATCGCCACACGAAGCTTCGGGTCTGCCAAACAGGTGGTCCTAGAATCTTACATTCAGGACTATATTTCCAAGGGAGCCCTGGAGGAGGTACCGGCAGGGGAGAGGGGCCTATGGATTTATTCACCAGTGTTCCTGGTTCCCAAGAAGACAGGAGATCTCCGGATGATCATCGATTTGAGATTCCTCAATCGATTTATAAGGAAAACAAGGTTTCGCATGGAAACCATAAGGTCAGTCAGCCATATCCTCAATTCTGGGGACGTCATGGCTACTCTGGACCTCAAGGATGCGTACCTTCACATTCCGATCCATTCCGCTTCCCGGAAACTCCTCAGGATCGCGGTCCAGATCTCAGGGGTTTGCAGGCACTTTCAGTTCGCCGTGCTTCCCTTCGGAATCTCTTCTGCCCCCCTCATCTTCACCAAGGTGGTAGTTTCGGTGGTGGCAGCTTTGAGACTCCAAGGACTGACTATTATTCCTTATCTGGACGATTGGCTTTTCATAGCCTCTTCAGTTCCGATCCTTACCCACCATCTTCAGGTCGCAGTCTCCTTTCTCTTCCGCCTAGGCTGGATTATCAACTGGCAGAAGTCGAATGTGAGCCCATCGACTTCAATCCATTACTTAGGATTCGTGGTCGACTCTGTGGAGATGTCCCTCCGGTTGACTCCAGAAAGGAGAGCGCGGATTCAGGACCTGGCAAAGGTCCTTTATGTCCCTCGTCGAGTCTCTATCCGGACTCTCATGAAGATGCTGGGGCTCATGTCAGCGGCTGCGGATGCGGTCCCTTGGGCGTTATGGCACCTCCGTCCTCTTCAGTCGGAGGTCTTACACCTATGGAACGGCAGCCCTGCGGGGCTAGATTCCCTGTGCTCCCTGTCCGGTCAAACCCGAAATTCCCTCAGATGGTGGTTTCAGCTACCACCAGGGAAGTCTATGACCCAACCAGCTTGGGTCATATTGACTACAGACGCGTCCCTTGTAGGCTGGGGCGCTCACCTGGACGGATCCCCAATTCAGGGATCTTGGTCTCCTCTGGAGCGGCATCTTTCCTCCAATCTTCGCGAGATGCGAGCTATCCGGCTAGCCCTCCTTCACTTTGCGCCTCAGATCCGGGGCAAAGCAGTGAAAGTCCAGTCAGACAATATGACTGCTGTCCTCTATATAAACAAACAGGGAGGCACAAGATCATTGCCCCTTCTGTCAGAGATCGGGGTAATTCTTCGGTGGGCAGAGCTGAACCTTTCCCATCTATCTGCCGTTCATATTCGAGGCTCCCTCAATATGATAGCGGACCGCTTAAGTCGAGGATTACCGACCATGGAGTGGTCTCTGCATCCGGAGATCTTCAGGCAGCTAGTTCACAGATGGGGTATGCCAGAAGTGGATCTCATGGCAACCAGGTTCAACGCCAAGGTGATGAGGTTCTGTTCCCTCTACAGGGAAGACAACCCCCTGGCGATAGATGCTCTGTCAATACCGTGGAGGTTCAGGCTGGCTTACATCTTCCCTCCCTTTTCCATGATACCGAGGGTATTGATGAAAATCCGTCAGGATCAGGCCTCGGTAATAGCCATCATACCGTTTTGGCCCAGAAGATCCTGGTTTACCCAGCTCATTCAGATGAGTCGGGGACAATACTGGAGACTCCCCCCGGAGCAGACCCTGGTGTCGTGGGACACTCACCTCTGCCCAGATCTGCACAGGTTCAACCTGACAGCCTGGAGGTTGATCAGTCCCTTCCCAACATAGAAGGGCTTTCCGAGTCGGTCCTGAGAACTTTGTCGCATTCCCGAGCAGAGTCTACAAAGAAGGCCTACTCCAGGATCATGAGAATCTTCGAGGCATGGTGTGATTCCAGACAGGTGGCGTCTGCAGATCCGCCCCTTCCTGCGATACTTCAATTTCTTCAGGATGGATTAGATAGAGGCCTATCTCCAGCTACCTTGAAGGTACAGGTTTATGCCATCTCGGCCTGTCTCAACAGGCCACATTCTCGGGACCCACTCATCAAATGCTTCCTGAAGGGAGCTGAAAGACTAAAGCCTACTATACTGAAACCTATCCCCCAGTGGGATCTTTCAGTAGTGCTCAGGGGGCTAGCATCTCCCCCCTTCGAGCCCTTGGAGGAGGTAAATTTTAAATTTCTGACTTTAAAGATGGTCTTTCTTCTGGCTATAGCTTCAGCCAAAAGAGTTTCTGAATTGCAGGCTTTTTCCGCAAATCACCCGTACATTATTTTTCTACAGGATAGAGTACTCCTGAAGTTTTTACCTTACTTCAGGCCTAAGGTGCCTACTTTCCAGAACATCAATCAGGTAATATCTTTACCAGTTTTGTTTACAGCCTCCTCCTCTGATACTCTAGCTAGAGACCTGCTGGATATTTCAAGATGCCTCCAGATCTATGTGGATAGATCTAGTGAGTTCAGGAAAGATGAGAATCTTCTTATCCTGTTTGCCGGTAAGTCTAAAGGCCGTAAAGCGTCTAAAGCCACCATTAGTCGCTGGATCAAGGAGGCCATTTTGGAAGCTTTCGTCTCCCAATCCTTAGATCCTCCCGAGTTTGTGAGGGCCCATTCTACTAGGGCGGTCTCCACCTCGGTTGCGGAGAGAAGACTCCTCCCCTTAGAGTTGATCTGTAAGGCGGCCTCCTGGAGCTCTGAGTCAACCTTCATCTCCCATTATAGGATAGATGCTAGGATGGCAGAGTTTTCGGCTTTTGGGCAGACTGTTCTTAGTTCTGCCAGGCATGAGGACCCTCCCTAGGGGATTCTTCTTGCTATCTCCCCATCTGTGCTGCTGTTGAGGACGTAAGGGAATCGTTAATTTCTAACGATAATTTGTTTTCCCTTAGTCCTAACAGCAGCACACAAATATCCCACCCTAAATACATTATGCTTGTTAAAAACACGGTGGGCTGGGGGGTGATCTCCTCCCTTTCAGGGAGCTGAAGATCGTTTATTGGTTCTTGGGCTCATTAAAATTCCGCCGGTCCTACCAGTCCACAGGGGCAGTTAACCCCATCTGTGCTGCTGTTAGGACTAAGGGAAAACAAATTATCGTTAGAAATTAACGATTACTGCTGCGCTCCATAGCGGCACCAACTAGAGTTTCGCCGGACTAATACATTGTACCAACTAGAGATTTGCCGGACTGATACATTGTACCAACTATCGCTGCTGCGCTTTATAGCGCTATTAACTAGAGATTCGCCGGACTGACATATTGCACAATAGAGTATATATGCTGGAATAACAAGCCGTTTCTCAGGACCTTTTTTTGCTACAACTCTTTTGTTACATCTAGAAAGATTGAGCTTGAGGATATATCTCCACAGATATTTTGCACGTTTGCACATTATTGCAACTAACTGAACATTTCTAGTTTAATGCACCTTAATATAAAATTTGTACGTTTATCACCTAATTTTGCTTTCTTTATATCTTATGCACTGGTCACTCATTTTCATATTTTACATTTATTTGATTATGTGGAGTTAAAGGAGACTGCTGTTCCAGAGAATAAATATACTTGCTAATATAGCTTGCACAAATCTGAATTTACGGATATTATATATGATCCTCGGCCAGTACATCCAGGCCATATCATATTATTACCAGTGGACATACCACAACATATTTTATCAAGTATATTTATTTTTACTAATTTTATCAATTTTATACATTATTTTTAGCCTATTTTTAGCAGAATTTGATCTGTTTTGGTGTTACTTAAATAAACTACTGTCAATTAAACACTGCCGCATTGCCTACTCTGCGACCCAGATATTAGAGTGCCCACCCTATTAATAACTACTACAGTTCGGATTTAAGTCAAAGGCTTGCTGGCTTCTGTTTGCTAATTCAGGTCATTTTTTTAGCAATATCTCAGGAACGGTAAGTCATAGAGAGCTAAGACCCGGTCTTAAACCTTCCCAGACACCTGATGTACCTGTGTACCAACTTCGGTCAAGCTCTGTCCAGTCGTTTGGTCGTGCATAAAGAACGTCCAGATAGACAGACAGACGTCTAGGCAGACAAACTCATTTTTATATATATAAGAGACTAGCAGAAGGACTCGGCTTTGCATGGGTATATTTTATCTATTTCATTTAATGTTTCTGTGTGTCGTTAAAAGATATCGACAGTATCCCCCATAACAGTAACCTCTACAATACCCAGCCGCTTTAACAATGACCTCCACAGTGCCCACCCCTTTAACAATGATCTCCACAGTGCCCGCCCCTCTAACAGTGACCTCCACAGAGGCCGCCCCTTTTACATTGACCTCCACAGTGCCTGCCCCTATAACAGTGACCTGCACAGTGCCTGCCCCTTTGACAGTGAACTTCAAAGTGCCCGCCCCTTTAACAGTACCCACCCCTTTAACAGTTACCTCCACAGTGTCCGGCCCTTTAACCGTGCCCGCCCCTTTAACAGTGACCACCCCTTTAACAGTGCCCTTCACAGTGCCCACCCCTTTAACAGTGACTTTCACAGTGCCCGCCCCTTTAACAGTGACTTTTACAGTGCACACCCCTTTAACAGTGACCTCCATAATGCCCACCCCTTTAACATTGACCACCCCTTTAACAGTGACCTTCATAGTGCCCGCTCCTTTAACAGTGACAGCCACACTGCCTGCCCCTTTAACAGTGACTTCCACAGTGCCCGCCCCTTTAACAGTGCCCACCCCTTTAGAAGCCAGCAAGCCTTTCACTTAAAACCGAACTGCCATTTACACGGTCACATGTCCCTTATTAGCCAATAGACGCTCACAGGTCCTTTTCCAGGTTTCCATAACAGATGATCACAGGTTTTAGCAGTTTGCATGTCCTTAAATATTCAGTCATATGAGGTGTGTCAGTCAATATAAGTTCATATTAAATTTATTCAGGTTTTCATAACAACACAAACATAAATAGACTGTACAGTTAAAGGGGCGGTCACAGTTACAGGGCAGTCACTGTGAAGGCCAGTGTTGAAGTCACTGTTAAAGTGGCGGGCACTGTGGAGGTCACTGTTAAAGGGGCGGTCAATGTTAAAGGGGCGGGCACTGTAGAGGTCACTGCTAAAGGGGCAGGCATGGTGGAGATCACTGTTAAAGGGGCGAGCACTGTGGAGGTCACTGTTAAATGGGCAGGCACTGTGGGGATCACTGTTGAATGGGCGGGCACTGTGGGGGTCAATACCAAAGGGACAAGCACTGTGGAGATCACTGGTAAAGGGGCAGCCACTATGAAGATCACTGTTAATGGGGTGGTCAATGTTAAAGGAGCGAGTACTGTGGAGGTCACTGTTAAATGGGCAGGCACTGTGAAGGTCACTGTTAAAGAAGCGGTCACTGTTAAAGGGGTGGGCACTGTGGAGGTCACTGGAAAATGAGGCGGTCACTGTGGAGATCACTGTTAAAGGGGTGGCCACTGTGGAGGTCAGTGTTAAAGGGGCGGGCACTGTTGAGGTCAATGTTAAAGGGGCAGGCACTGTGGATGTAATTGTTAAAGGGGTGGGTACTGTAGAAGGTCACTGTTATGTGGGATTCTGTTATCTTTTTACAACACACAGAAAAAAGAAATGAAATTGATTATATTTATGGTACCCGTGTGAAGCCGGGTCCTTCCTCCACTATATACAGTACAGACCAAAAGTTTGGACACACCTTCTCATTCAACTCACGCATTCCACCCGCGCGGAAATCTCGCCCTTGTGAAAGGGGCCTTACTGTATAGTGAACGTCGTAGAGACAAAATCCTTAAAACTGTGGCAGAATTGTATATTTTTTTCAATTCCACCCCATTTGATTTTTTTTCTGCTCGTATGCCATATTAAATGGTGGCATTAGAAATGACAACTTGTCCCACAAAAACCAAGCACTCATACTGTACTGCTATGTGAACGGAAAAATAAAAAGTTATTGCTCTGGGAAGACAGGGGAGAAAAAATGCAATAATGAAAAAACTTTGGTATTCAAGGGGTTAAATAATTACCTACATGTTTTCAGTTTTTGTAAAGTGGAAATATGGATGTAAAGAAAATGGAAAAAGCACATGTGAACTATGCAAATACAGAACATGTTTTTAAATGAATCCCACTGACTTCTATGGGCTAAACACAGTAAATATGATATCAGTATGCTGCATGACTGTCTCATGTCCTCCATTGTTCCTGTGTGTGTCAGGTTGAAGATGAAACTGCAGTGTCTGGTTGCAAAAGTAAGTAAAGGGGAGTAGGGTAGAGCCAGCACCATGTCCAATGAATAATTTAAGGCTGATGGGAAATTCTCTAGATATTTATTCTCTCTTTAATCTCTTAAGTATGTATATATGGAGACATTAATTGTTGTGGCCCTTGACTACAGCTGCATAGCTGCTTTATATATGTACATAATTATTTACGTTTCTGTCCACACTGTATGTTTACATATAGGGTAATCTTTTTGGTCATTTACCTCTATACCACCTATATATGGCCATTCAATCTGTAACATTCTAAACTTGCCTTTCAGTACCATAGGTAGCGCCTCCTATGATATTAAGGAGCGACGCACCTTTACCTGGCTAGATTAGCCAGGAATATGGGTTATTGGTGGGGAATGGGATTGGCTCACCTCCGCATCGCCACCAGTCTAACCCGTAGACCCGCCCCCTCCTACTGCGCGACCAATCACCTTTGAGTGATGCGGCCCCATTAGCATGGACGGCCTGAGACCGCCCTCGATCATGTGTCGATAGCGAGTGACGCGACCCGATACGTCATACGTCACATGACCGATCACATGGTACGGGGGAGGAGGAGCCTAGGACGCCAGCGCGAATGACCCGCTCCCACTGCCACACGCAGGATAGGTGCGGACCCTGGACACGAGTAGATGACCCAGCAAGCTAAGTACATCCTCATACTTTGTTTAGGATTGTGTTCATTGCTGCCTCAGCTATATATGGAGTGCTGAGATAGGCACACACTGCCTGTCACTATCTACCTGCGGTCCTGGTTTTATCTGAGTCCCCTGATGATCTGGCGCATGCCAGTGAAACGCGTAGGGACACTGTTTTTTTGTTTTTGTTTTTCTTCCTTGCATCTGACTTTCTTAGAGGTGACTGGTCCTTTTACTTCCGACGAAGCTGGGCAGTCAAATAATAGGTCTGAGGGCCACCTAGGGTCGGACGGATGGAGTTCCAATGTCAGAACACAGGGATATATGTAGGGGTTGAGACCCAGTACCTGTCTCCCTCTCTTTATTTCTATCACTGTTGTTTTCCTAACTCACTCCTCCGAGTGGGCCAGTGTTCACACCTCCTGGCTCCACATTTTTTCAAACCCGACCAGTTCACTGTAGTTGGCAGGGATTTTTTTGTCCTCCATGAGAGGTTTGTGATACTACATATTCGTTGTTGAGCCTATCATTTTAAATTGATACTATTAAAGATATATCTTTTAAGACTTTCCAATATTCAATTTAGCGATTATATACCTTGGGCGTCATTATATACAAGTGTGACCAGCTTTCCATTTAGGTTGTGTTCATATACATCTCTTTAATCTCTGCTAAATAAATCCATAGAGACCAAGCTAGTACAAGACCCATATTGAGTCACTTGTATTCATTAAACTGAGATTATTTTACATTTAATAGCTTTATATTGTTCCAGTGTTAATGAGTTACTTTTATGTGTTTAAACTTTCACATGTGCGTTTTTCTTTTCCGGTATTGAGATCCGGCAGAGGACCTCAATACTGGAGAAAAATGCTTCCGTTTTGTCCCCATTCATTTTCAGTGGGGACGAAACTGAACTGACGGGAATGGAATGCACCAGAATGCAATCCGTTCTGTTTAGTTGCGTTCCCATACCAGATAGAAAACTGCTGTAAGCAGCGCTTTTGCTATCTGGCATGGGATGCGGAGCAAGACGGCATGACACACAATGTAAGTCAATGATGCAGGATCCGTTTTCTCGGACACAATGAAAAACGGATCCAGCACCTATTGACTTAAAATGGTTTTAAAGCTGGATCTGTCATTGCTATTTTAAAGATAATACAACCAGGTCTGTTATAACTGAAGTGATTTTGCTGATCCCTGCCCAGATCATGCAAATACGCATATGTTAAGGTAGCCCAAGATAAGAACTGAGCAATAATAAGTGTTTATAATGTCAGAGAGCAGAGATAAGGAGCCTGTCAGCTCTCCATGTGACCGACAAGAGAGAAAATCTACAGCATCTCAGCTATGTACAGAAAAAGAGCTCCATATTTTTTAATAAAGACCAATTTAAAAAATAAATAAAAATTGTTCAAAATTAGTACAATGCAATAATAAAATAAAAAAAATCCCCCCCAAAGGTGTACATAGCATTTAAAAGGAATCAGAAAGTACAAAAGCTTGCATTTAGTATATTGCCCAGTGTACCCTCTCTGCTCCATTCATAATATTTCTACATTGCTTCTGATTATTTCTGCAATGATGTTGTGAAACAAGGGCATTTGACCACAGCAGTCAATCACTGGCTTCAGCAGTAACCCACTACAGCCAGTGATTGACTGCAGTAGTCACATATCCCTGTGACAGAAAGTTATCTCTGGACCTGGAAGCAGAGAGCAGCAATGGATCTGGCAGCATTACCTATGGAGTATCAGGAAATCTGGGAGGTGGGTACTGCTCTTTTAATGTTTGCACAATTTTCTTTTTATTGATTTTACATTAATTCTATTGCAAAAACAGAATATAAAGGAGACAAATAAACGTTTGTGACATAAGATACATAATCAATGAGGCAATTATAATGATACAACAACATAGCGGATAAATGCCATATCAAAGCGTTATGTAAAAATATAAAGCCGATGTGGTGCGACACAACAGTCCTGGGATTGTATTGGACAGGTCCTTGAAGCGCATAGTTATACCTGTATTAAATATAGTGAGGACGTGAACTTGGGGCACAAGCCGTGAAGGTTGAAGTGCTGACCAATGCCATGCACAACCAATACTGTGAGGTAGCCACCTACTATTGGTGAATGATAGTGCAGCTATGGCGACAGGGCTAAACATCAGTACAGTATAAGTATGTATCAAGTATGTATCCAATAACAAAGTACATAATATAACAAGAAGTAGGAAATGGAATGAGGGATAGGGGATGGAATTAGGATAGGAGTAGGGGTGGGGGGGGGGGGGGGGAAGATGAAAGGGCTGGGATCAATATCAGAAGTTTTAAAGTTTAGAGTCAGACCACAGTAGTTTGTGACATAGATGTGAGTTGTTGCAAAACTTGAGAGGATGATCGGAACTCAATCCAGTCCTGCCAAATTTTTTGGAACTTGTAGTGAGATCGTAGTTCCCACGCTGACAGTTCTTCCATTAGGAAGATGAAATGAACCTTTTGTAACCATTGCGCCGTGGTAGGGGCTTTTGGTTGGTTCCAATGTTGTGGTATTAAGGATTTGGCCGCGGCCATGAGGTGTTGGAAAAGAATCCTTTTCCCGGTACGGATATTATCTAGTCTAATGTTAAGAAGGATGGAGACTGGATTGGGATCTGAGGTTAGAGAGCAGATTTGTCTGGACAGTTTCAGGACTTCAGACCAAAATGGAGTTATGACAGGAGAAGACCACCACATATGTAAGTCTGAGCCTTGTGCAGAGTTGCATTTCCAACACACGTCTGTGTCAAAGCATCCCATTTGTTTAAGGCTGACTGGGGTACGGTACCATCTAGAGATGAGTTTAAAAGAATTCTCCTGTAGTTTTGTGCAGAGTGAGATGCCGTGAGAGTTCTTGTAAATCTGTTTGGATTCTTGCGGGGTCCAAGTGGTAGCAAGATCTTTACTCCATTCTGAGATGTAGTGCCTATCTGTAGGGGAACTAGTTATTTGTAATATAGAGTACACTTTTGAAAGAAGGTGTGGTGGTTTTGAAAGTGAGGACAATTCTTCAAAGGGGGTAAGATCTCTTGGGGTGCCAGCATGGCGAAGGTAAGGAGATATAAGTTTGGTAATGTGCAATCTTTGTAGATGTTGAAGGGAAGTATTTTCTAATGGGTTCTCCCCGAGATCTTTATTGAGGAAGTTAATGAGACCTATTTTATTTAGCTCAGGCAGATTAAGTTTAACTTCCTTAAACTTTGGAAGGTATTACTCTGATATGTCCGTTATTGTCATCAGAGGGGAGAGGGTGGGGCTAATATCTTTTTTATATTTATTCCAAATCTTTAAGGTGGTTTGTGTGATGGTATTCGAGGAGAGTTGGCTAGGAGGGTTATATGAATCATTATCGCATTGCCATAGAAGGGATCTTAATAGAAATTTAGCTAGTTGCGATTCTAATGTGAAACTGAGTCTTCTGTCACCGTCTCGTAGCCACTGAACTATTCTGGATAGATGTACAGCGTTGTAGTAGTGTCTCCAGTCGGGTAGGGACATACCTCCTCTTAATTTATGTTGAACTAACAGGTTGTGACTCAACCTAGGTCTGTTGCCTCGCCATAAGTAGTTACTAATCAGTCTCCTAATATTTGTGAAAAATTGTACGGGCAGTGAAATGGGGAGAGTTTGGAAAAGGTACAGTAATTTAGGGAGAAGGATAGATTTGATTTGATTTTTCCGTCCCATCCATGATAAAAATGGTAGGGCCCAGGAATCTAAGGTTGATTTGAATTTCGGTAAAATAGGGGCGTAATTTAAGGTATACAAATCTTTCCATGTGGAGCTGATTTTTAGGCCTAGGTATGTGATGTGGGTTTTGGGCCAATGGTATGGGTAGCGTGATTGGAGCAGTTCTGCGTCTTTGCTCTGCAGATTGAAACCTAAGGCTTCCGATTTTGTAGTGTTGATTTTAAAGTTAGAAATCTGACCATATTCTTTAAGTAATGTTTGGAGGGTGGGGAAAGCAGAGGTAGGGTTGGTCAATATAAGCAAAATGTCATCAGCATATGCAGCCGTAGTATGTGACCGGGTACCGTCATTGTAACCTCTAATGTCTGGATGTGATCTAATGGCCGTCAATAGGGGTTCCAATGATAGTATAAACAGGATTGGGGAAAGTGGGCAGCCTTGTCGGGTCCCGTTTTTTATGTGGAAAGGGGCTGAGAGAGACTTGTTAATGCGTAGCCTAGCCGTGGGACTGGAGTACATGACAAAGATTGCATCAATGAAGGCCTGGGGGAATCCGAAGTGTTGCTGCAGAACTTGCTTCATGAAGAGCCAATCCACCCTATCAAAAGCCTTTTCTGCATCGGTCCCAAGTAGTACCAGTAGTTGCTTACGGTGTGACACAATTTGTATTAATGAGAGGATCCTCATGGTGTTATCCCTTCCCTCTCTTCCGGACACGAATCCAACCTGTTCGGGGGAGATCAAGTCGGGGATTATAGGTTTGAGTCTGCTTGCTAAGAGGGTTGCGTATAATTTTAAATCAATGTTTAGGAGCGAGATGGGTCTATAACTACTACAGCTGGCCGGATCTTTGCCCTCTTTGTGGATAAGAGTGATATAAGCCTCTAAAGCTTGTTGAGGTATATTTGAACCCGAGAGATATGAATTTAGCGTGTCCGTTAGTTGAGGGAGGAGAACTGAGGAAAATGAATCATAATAGGAGCAAGGTAAGCCATCTGGACCTGGGGCCATATTCTTAGGACATTTTTTAAGCGCCGTGCGAACCTCAGATATAGAGAAAGGCTTAAGTGGAGATGAATGGGGTTTAGTTTAGGGAGATCAAGTAGTGATAGGAATTCCGAGATGGCTGTTTTGCGCGAACTCTGGCCATGCGCTCCAGCTTCTGAGGGGAGTTGGTACAAGGAGGTATAAAATCGTATGAATTCAGACTCTATGTCTGATGGGGCTGATGTGATTTTACCTGAGTCCTGTCTGATCTCTGAGATGTTGGTGTGGGTTTTTTTACGTTTGATGAGGGACATCATTAGTTTTGAAGATTTGTCTCCGTGTGCGAAAAATGCGTGCTTGGTTTACATATATATTTTTGCGGAAGATAAGTTCAGTGTATCTTTGAGTTGGAGGCGGGCTTCAGTGAGTTTCTGGAGATGGGGGGTGGAAAGGGATTGTTTGTGAAGTCTCTCCAGTTTGAGTATTTCGCAGTATAGTGATAATACTTTTTGGTCTCTTTGCTTTTTATGGAACGAACCTGCTGATATGAATTCACCTCTGACAGTGGCCTTATGTGCTTCCCAAACATAAGGGATTGAGGTGCCTTTGTCTCTGTTTTGCTGGAAGTATAGTTCTAACCGTGTCTTGATCTTATTGTGTATCGAGGGGGTCGATAATAATGTTTCATTAAGCCTCCTTGGAGGTTTAGCCTGGGAGGTGCTTGTAATAAGCAATGACATTTCTATGGGGGAGTGGTCGGAATGAACACTAGCGCCGATATCTATAGAGCGGAGTTTAGGTAGTGAGGATTGTTGTAGGAAAAAATAGTCTATTCTGTGGTAGGAGTTATGCGGAGTTGAATATAGGGTGTAGTCTCGATCTGTGGGGTGACCATGCATCTCTAAGGGAGAGAAGTTGTAGGGAGTTTTTTATATGATTGAGTGCCCTGTGGGATAAAGCAGACTTACCAGTGGACATGTCTAACATAGGATCTAGAGCTAGATTAAGGTCCCCGCCTACTACTAACAGACCCTGTGATATGCCATTTATCAGTGTAAGCACGTCACGTAACCAAGGAGCTTGTTTTGTATTTGGGGCGTATAGATTAGCTAACGTGACTGGCATACCTTCTAGCTTTCCGATTAAGATCAAGAATCTGCCATCCTTGTCTTTTTGTTGGAGGGTTAGGTCAAAGGATATCCGCTTCGAGAAAGCAATGGCTACTCCCTTTGAGTTCTTGGTAGGAGTGTGGGAATGGTACCATTTATCATAGAAGTGCCCACGCAGAGCCGGTGTCTTTTCTTCCCTAAAATGGGTTTCTTGAAGGAAAATTATATCTGAGTGGGTTTTTTTCAAAGCGTGCAGGATTTGACTGCGTTTTACTGCTGCATTAAGACCTCTAACATTATAAGAGGTAAATTTTATGTTGGCCATATGAAAGTGAGATTAAACTGAATCTTTGGAGAAAATGTGGTCTGAAGAAAATTTTGTTAGGTGTGCCCAACGCCTTTGAGGATTAAAGAGGTGGGTGTGGGGGGGGGGAGGGGATGAATGGGTGTGGAAAGGGATTGGAACCAATAAAAACATGCAAATATCAACATAGCCTGATACCATTATCAAAGCTAATAATAACATATGACAAAATTTCACAATCATGCAAACTGATAGCCATGAGGGGCATGGTTGAAATAAGCACTGTTGTGTGAGTGATGAACAAATAAACATAAGTAGAGAATGTTGGTATCGCCTGTAGGGCCGAGGATCCTTAAACAGAGAGGCGTGGGGCCCATAAGATGGCTCGGTGGGGGAACCACCTGGTCTCCAGGAATCTTGGGATTAGGAGGGCGGAAGTGTCAGGGCCGAAACAACGGGAGACGGAGGTAACCCATCGTTCCGGTCCCCCACCCAGTGACCAGGCAATATCAACTGGTAATAGAGTGACATAAAGTATATAAGACAGAGTGACTATTAAGAAACAACATACTATATACTATATGATCTGCCTGAAAAGGCAGTGGGGTGGAGAAGAGGAGGGAGGATCCCGAGCGCCAGGATGCTCTGTCTCTATAAAGGACCGAGATGCCTGGGCTAAAATTATGGGAAAAGTGGGGAACAAGAAGGGTAATATCCCACTAGATCGGGACCTCCCCAATCCCCGCCTCCGCAAAAGGGAACACTAACAATAATCAATTGAGAACAAAAATGGTTATAACTCAGTGAACCCCAAGATGTGTATATCACCCAGCTTCAATGGGTATCAGGTCGGATCCATCTTGATTCTTCTGGGGGTCATCTTCCCTTGTCTCTTCCGATTTTTATTTCTTTTTTCTGATCCTGCGGATTCCCAAGGAGTGGGAGGAGGGATCCTAGGTAGACTTGTGATGTCTTGGATCGGGGACCAATCTGGGATGTCAACGTCCGCGATATTAAGTTGTGTGAGGAGATCTGGTAGCTCCATGTAATTTCTAAGGATGTATCTTTTACCCTCATGTGAGAGAGATAGGCCAAAGGGGAAAAGCCATTTGTATGGTATGTTTCTTCTCCGCAGGATTTCTGTGAGAGGCCTCAGGATGTTTCTTTTAGAAAGTGTGACTCTTGCTAGATCTTGAAAAATAGATATCGCAGAGCCCTCTAGTGGATTAGGAGGGTTTGTGCATGCTAGTCATAATATATCATCCCTAACTTTGGAATGGAACAGACGACAGATAACGTCCCTGGGGGGTTCTTTTGGTGTAGGTTTGGCTCTGAAGGATCTGTGGGCTCTTTCGATGGTTATCTCAAGGGGGTAGTTATCTCCTAATATTGCCATGAAGATTTGTTTAACAGTGTCAGGGAGGGTCTCTGGAAGGAAAGACTCTGGGATTCCCTTGATCCGTAAGTTGTTGCGTCTAGCACGATTTTCTTGGTCCTCCATCCAGTTTACAATCTTATTCATGTGTGATTGGCAGGAGGTGAATGAGGTTGTCGCTGCTTCAGTATAGGAGTCGATTTGAGATTGAACGTTCTCTAGTTGTTCGACTCTGTTACCAATGCTCCTGACATCTTGTTTTATGTCTTGTAACTCTTTGAGCACTGGTTCCAAGGCCTTAGAGAGGGCTTTTCCTAGGAAGTTTCTTGAGATTGGGAGGCCCCTATCCTCCTGGAATTCTTCTGTATCGCTATCCATGTCTGAGGTGTCACGTGATGTGTGGACACGTTTTTTATCCTCTGTAGGAATCTGTGCAGGGCTGTGTTTGGATGAAGAGACCCCTTGAGATTTTTGCATGTAAGAGTCTAGAGATCCTGATACTTTTATAGTGGAGGTTGTTCTAGATTTCCCTGGTCCGATTTTGACCATATCTGTGGATAATCAGGGATGGACCCGATGTTTTTTGTAGACAGGCGGTGTAGCTTTTGTGGATCACTCGCTGTAGTTGGCCCTCATTGGCCAATCAATGAGAGATTATGAGTACATAGTGCTCCAGTAAACTATTTCACTTGCAGTAATGTCACTGTAGCATGAGAGAGAAATTGGGTCAGGGGCCCTTTAAGAGACAGATTTGTCGGTCTCTAAACAGAGATCTGTAAAAATTTAGGCTTGGCCTATTGAAAGTTAGTGTGAACTCTGGGGCGAATCAATTATATTGTCGCCTGAATGAAGAGGTGATGTAGTGTAAAGCAGGTGTGGGCATCTAAACCACTTTGCTGCTTTCTCTATCCCCTACTTGCAGCCCGGTGGCTGACACTACTTTTCAGCTGTGCGGTTAGTTAGAAGGTAGTAGAACAATAGTGATAGGAAAACCTCCTGATTGCAGGCTGCAGCCTTTAGATTCTTATGTGGACAGTCCTGCTCTAAAGCGCAGAGTCCTGAGCTCTGCTTTCACCACAGTCTGGGGCCCGATTATAGAGTTTAGCAGAATGAGCTTACCCGCAAGATTGGTGTCCACAGCAGATGGTCTTAGGCTGTAGGTGAGGGATCTTTTCCGGAGCGGCGACTTTAATAATCACGGGGATGCTGGTGTCTCTAATTTGCCATTGATCTGCTGCAAATATGTGGAAGCAATCAACAAAGGTCCCACAAGTAGGCAGGGGTCTTAGCGCAGTGAGGAGCTGCTATGAATGTGAAAGATCGTGATTCAAACGATCTGCAGCTATATCGGCAACCACACTGGATGAAAATTGTTTTCAATGTACCGCTTAGGGGAAGACAGCTAACCGCTGGAGACTGATTCAGGCGATTTTATTGCCGTGTGTCAGAATGGCGCTCACTCAGTGAGACCGCCTTCGGTGAGAGTCTATGTCCCCTGAATTCGCCGGGCTGAGGTAGGCACTCTTTATGTGGTCAGCTACCTTACCCCTGGTATGCGTTGACTTTGTTCTGCCGACCGGAGCTAAATAGACAACTTTAAAGTCGACCTCACCTCTCTTCTAAGCTGTGGGTTCTTCCTCCGCTAGGCCTCACTCCAAAATGTCGAATCGGAGCTGTTCCTTGGACACCTACCAAATTTGCTTCTAATGGAAAATCCAGTTAAGGCGAAAAGATTTTTAGAGGTTAAATTCATAAGTGATGGCTGAGAAAACATAAGTTGTTTTCTTCTTGAAGGACCTACTGATTAATTTTCTATCTAAACAAAATTCCATTGAAGTCAATGACTATGTTTTGGCATCTGTTTCCAATGACCTTTCATTGTCGAAAGACAAAATATACAGACACAAACACGGGACAGGTGTGAACGCAGCCTCTTTTGTAATGAACCCCTGCAGTACACCTTTATTATTACTTCTGCAGAATGTACAGTCTCATGAAACAGCTGTATTTTGTTCTTATTCTTTGCAAGATAGGTGAAGATAATAAATCAGGTCATAAATAACTTTCAAACCTGTCATGGTCATGTTCTACAGTAGGTTTATTCTGCGATTAGGACAGGTGTATTTAGCCTGAATTTGATTAAGGATTCTATTTTCTCATTAAACAAACTTAACAAAATATTTTTATATACTAGCAAAACCCTTGACAAACTGAAACTCACAGAACAACCACTGGGTGGCATCACAAAGACACAAATATTATAGATTATTCTATATTATATATTATCTTGTTTTTGTGAAATCTGGTCATCTCAAGATACAGTATGTTGAGCCGCCAGGAAAGGTAAGGGAGGACATATCTGTATAGACAAGTGTAATGACATAAGGGCTTTTATATATATATATATATATATATATATAAAATTTCAGACTGTACATTACTTGTGTCACAGCATTTTTTATTATGTCTACTAAGAAAAGTGCAAAATAGTACATGTGACATTGTTCTTTTCCTTTCTACAGGGTCTTGGCTTATTTCAAAGATGATGTCGTCAACTATTTTGGAACCATGGGCTATTATTTTTATCATCCTGCTCACAGTATTTGTAATGTATTCCTTGGTGCTCCTACCGTCAGTCGTTGTCATTTTATGGAGGAGAAAACACATGACGGATATATCATTACATGGGACTGTATAGCAAACGCAACTACAACACTTCATTGGTTCATATGAAAAGAAAAGATATATTAATGAAATTCTGAAACCCAAAACAGCAATAAAAGTTGCCCAATGTTTTGTGTAGGATGAGCCTCAGGGACACATTACTGGGGATTTTTGGTGTTGCATAAATGCTATAATATAACATTTCCATAGACTTTTTTTATTTTGCTTGATATTGTAAACATCACAGTTTACTAAATTTCATGAACAAAGTCCACCAGAACTTCATACAGACATGTGTTGGACAACTTTTATTTAATAAGTAGCAGTTTTGGATGTTGAAGTTGTGTCCTCTAAACACGGAAATAGCTGTCATGCAGAAACAGGTCTCTTCACCTGGTCCAGATGAGAGTGCTTTCTGTATCAATCTTTCAAGCGAGGACTTGGTGACTCTCCCGTTGTACAACTTGCATAATTATCATAGCCAGGCACTGGATACAATATTTCGATTTTTCATGTTTCTTCTTTGTTTTATTCAATGTATGCAGTGAAATAACAAGCTGCTTGAAAGTTTGTGAACCCTTCACAATTTTCTATATCTCTGAATAAATGTGACACTAGATATTCACACGCGTCCTAAAAATAGCTAAAAATATCCATATCAATGAGTCCAAAATATTAGACATGGACATTTATTATTGAAGACAATTTTCTAATATCACATCTCTGTGAGTGGCAAAAGTATGTGACCTTTTGCTACTAGTATCTAGTGAGACCCCCTCATGCAACAATGACTGCAGCTGGACATTAATGGTAATAGGGTTGAGCGAACCTCAACTGTAAAGTTCGTACCGAACTTTAGGATTTTTGGACGCCGGACCAGAACCGGATGCGGATCCGTCTCACAAATGCATTGCAAAAACTGATCCGTCTCTCCACTTGTCATGCGGACAGACGGATCTGTCTTGTATCTTTTCTCACATTTTTACCGGTCTGCGCATTTGTACCAGTATTTTTAATGCCGCATTCGGCACTAATACATTTCAATGGGGGAAAATGACGGATTCGGCTTTCAGGCAAGTCTTCAGTTTTTTTTGCTGGAGATAAAACCGTAGCATGCTGCGGTTTTATCTTTTGCCTGATCAGTCAAAATGACTGAACTGAAGACATCCTGATGCATCCTGAACGGGTTACTCTACATTCAGAATGCATGGGGATATGCCCGATCAGTTCTTTTCCGGTATTGAGCCCCTAGGATGGAACTCTATGCTGGAAAAGAAAAACGCTAGTGTGAAAGTACCTTAGGTGGGCCACAGTGATATGGGTTTTGTTTTTACAGTGTTACCGATGCAGAAAAACCGACCTGTGCCCTTCATTCTTTGGTGGTTCAGTATAATTACACTAATATCACATTTGTTTAGCAATTCTTGTATAATTTTTTCTCTTTCTAAAAATATTTTTTTCCTTTTTTTCATCATATTCTGACACTCATAACTTTTTTTATAATTTATATCTACAAAGATGTTTGAGGGATCAATCTTTGTAGGACAGTCTATAATTTTTCCTGCTAAAAACGTATAGGATCTTTTGATCACTTTTTATCCTGTTTTATTAGTCAGTGAATAGGGTTGAGCAAACCCGAATTGTAATGTTTGGGTTTGTACCGAACTTTAGGATTTTTGGACCCCGGACCCGAACCAGACGATTTCCGTAAAAGTTCGGGTTCGTTGTCCGGCGCTTTCTTGGCGCTTTTTGAAAGGTTGCACAGCAGCCAATCAACAAGCGGTTAGCTGTCTGACCTTAGAAGCCATCACAGCCATGCCTACTAATGGCATGCCTGTGATTGGCCAGAGCAGCATGTGACCCAGGCTCTATATAAGCTTGAGTCACGTAGCGCTGCACGTCACTCTGCTGTTACAAGTGTAGGGAGAGGATGCTGCTGAACTTGTGATTTCAGGGAGAGAATAGGAGAGAATCTAACTCAGCGATCTACAGATAAATAGTTGTGTGGGTGCTGGGCACAATCGTTTTACCCTGCCCTGAAGCCATTTATAAAAAAAAACTTTTATAATTCTGTTAGTTAGGTGGGCGGCGGCGGCGGCCATTTTATACAAGCTCATTGCAGCAGCACTGCATATGTGCTTTTGTGGCATTCAAATTCAAGCTTGAAATACTGCAATAATAGCCTGGTTTTAAAAAAAACACCCTTTTTTGGCAATATCCTACATCTGGTGCCTTTTCAGAATTAGTCAGTGTGCAATTTAAGCTAGAAATACAACCATAATTTTCTGGGTTTTTTAAAATATTTTTGGCAAAATACAAAATTTTACAGCCCTTGCTGCATCTGCGTGTGTGAAATTCAAGCGTTATATACAGCTTTCATATTCTGTTAGTAAAAAAAAACACCCTTTTTTTTGCAAAATACTTAGGCCCCTTTCACACGGGCGAGTTTTCCGTGCGGGTGCGATGCGTGCGGTGAACGCATTGCACCCGCACTGAATCCTGACCCATTCATTCCTATGGGGCTGTGCACATGAGAGGTGATTTTCACGCATCACTTGTGCGTTGAGTGAAAATCGCAGCATGCTCTATATTGTCCGATTTTCACACGACGCAGGCCCCATAGAAGTGAATGGGAAGCGTGAAAATCGCATAGCATCCGCAAGCAAGTACGGATGCGGTGCGATTTTCACGCACGGTTGCTAGGAGACGATCGGGATGGAGACCCGATCATTATTATTTTCCCTTATAACATGGTTAGGGAAAATAATAGCATTCTGAATACAGAATGCATAGTAAAACAGCGCTAGAAGGGTTAAAAAAACAAAACAAAACATTTTTTTAACTCACCTTAGTCCACTTGATCGCGAAGCCGGCATCTCCTTGTGTCTCCTCTGCGCTGAACAGGACCTGATGTGAGCTGCTACTTTAAATACCGGTTAAGGACCTTTGATGACGTCACTCCGGTCATCACATGGTACGTCACATGATCTTTTACCATGGTGATTCACCATGGTAAAAGACCATGTGATGACCGGAGTGACGTCATCAAAGGTCCTTAACCGGTATTTAAAGCAGCAGCTCACCCCAGGTCCTGTTCAGCGCAGAGGAGACACAAGGAGATGCCGGCTTCGCGATCAAGTGGACTAAGGAGAGTTAAAAAAATGTTTTTTGTTTTTTTTTTAACCCTTCTAGCACTGTTTTACTATGCATTCTGTATTCAGAATGCTATTATTTCTCTCCCTGAAATCACAAGTTCAGCAGCATCTTATCTCTACACTTGTAACAGCAGAGTGACGTGCAGCGCTACGTGATTCAAGCTTATATAGAGCCTGGGTCACATGCTGCTCTGGCCAATCACAGGCATGCCATTAGTAGGCATGGCTGTGATGGCTTCTAAGGTCAGACAGCTAACCACTTGTTGATTGGCCGCTGTGCAGCCTTTCAAAAAGCGCCAAGAAATCGCCGGACAACGAACCCGAACTTTTACGGAAATCGTCTGGTTCGGGTCCGGGGTCCAAAAATCCTAAAGTACGGTACAAACCCAAACATTACAGTTCGGGTTTGCTCAACCCTATTCACTGACTAATAAAACAGGATAAAAAGTGATCAAAAGATCCTACACGTTTTTAGCAGGAAAAATTATAGACTGTCCTACAAAGACTGATCCCTCAAACATCTTTGTAGATATAAATTATAAAAAAAGTTATGAGTGTCAGAATATGAAGAAAAAAAGGAAAAATATATTTTTAGAAAGAGAAAAAATTAAAACAGTGCTAGAGGGGTTAAACTAAATAATAATAATTTAACTCACCTTAGTCCGCTTGATCGCGAAGCAGGCATCTCCTTGTGTCTCCTCTGCGCTGAACAGGACCTGGGGTGAGCTGCTGCTTTAAATACCGGTTAAGGACCTTTGATGACGTCACTCCGGTCATCACATGGTCTTTTACCATGGTGAATCACCATGGTAAAAGATCATGTGACGTACCATGTGATGACCGGAGTGACGTCATCAAAGGTCCTTAACCGGTATTTAAAGCAGCAGCTCACCCCAGGTCCTGTTCAGCGCAGAGGAGACACAAGGAGATGCCGGCTTCGCGATCAAGTGGACTAAGGTGAGTTAAATTATTATTATTTTTTTAACCCCTCTAGCGCTGTTTTACTATGCATTCTGTACCATGTTATAAGGGAAAATAATACAATCTTCAGAACATCAATCCCAAGCACGAACTTCTGTGAAGAAGTTCGGGTTTGGGTACCAAACATGCGCGATTTTTCTCACGCGAGTGCAACGCATGACAATGTTTTGCACTTGCGCGGAAAAATCGCGCATTTTCCCACAACGCACCCGGCTCTTATCCGGGCAAAAAAACTGATGCCCGTGTGAAAGAGGCCTTAATATTGCATCCCTTGCTGCATCTGTGATTATTAAAAACAAGTTTTAAAAACGTCAATAATTTTCTGGCTTAGAAAAAACACCCATTTTTGGCAATAACCTTCATTTTGGGCCTCTGCCGCATTAGTCAGTGTGCAATTTAAGCTAGAAATACAGCTATAATTTTCTGGGTTTTAAAAAACACCCTTTTTGTGCAAAAAACACAATTTTACAGCCCTTGCTGCATCTGCACGTGAGAAATCTGAGCGTTATATACTGCTGTCATATTCTGTTATTTAAAAAAAACTCATTTTGGGCAAACAACTTAGTTTTGCAGCCTTTGCTGCATATGTCATTGTGAGATACACCCTTTAGATACTGTGGTTCTATTCTGCAATTAATAAAACATCAATTTGGGGCAAAAATCTTTAATTGCAGCCTAGTTTGCATCTGTACGTGTGAGATACAACCTTTACATACTGTGGTTCTATTCTGCTATTAATAAAACAACCAATTTGTGCAAAAATCTTTAATTGCAGCCTAATCTGCATCTGCACGTGTGAGATACACACTTTAGATACTGTGGTTCTATTCTGTTATTTGAAAAACATCCATTTTGGGCAAAAAATAATAATTGCGGCCCAGTTTAGATCTGTCTGTGTGAGATACACCCTTTACATACTGTAGTTCTATTCTGCTATTAATAAAACACCAATTTTGTGTAAAAATCTTTAATTTTGGCCTAGTCTGCATCTGTACATGTGAGATACACCCTTTACATACTGTGGTTCTATTCTGCTATTAATAAAACAACCAATTTGCACAAAAATCTTTAATTGCTGCCTAGTCTGCATCTGTACGTGTGAGATACACACTTTTGATACTGTTGTTCTATTCTGTTATTTGAAAAACAGCTGTTTTGGGCAAAAATCTTAAATTGCAGCCTAGTCTGGATCTGTAAGGCCTCATGCACACGACCCTATTTTGTTTCCGTGTCTGATCCATTTTTTTGCGGATAGGATGCGGACCCATTCATTTCAATGGGTCTGCAAAAAACTCAGACAGCTCACCGTGTGCTGTCCGCATCAGTATGTCCGTTCCGTTGCTCCGCCCCAAAAATTGTGCATGTCCTATTTTTTTCTAGTTTGCGGACAAGAATAGGCATTATTACAATAGATCCACACAAAAAACGGATCTGCAAAAAAAACGGATGCCATGCTGAATGTCATCCGTTGTTTTTGCGGATCCGCAATTTGCGGACCGCAAAACACATACGGTCATGTGCATGTAGCCTAAGTGCAATTTTTCCGCGCGAGTGCAAAACATTGTCATGCGTTGCACTCGCGTGAGAAAAATCGCGTAATGTTTGGTACCCAAACCCGAACTTCTTCACAGAAGTTCGTGCTTGGGATTGATGTTCTGAAAATAATAGCATTCTGAATACAGAATGCATAGTAAAACAGCGCTCTACGAATGGTGAGGCCAGAACAAGTACAGGTGATAGTAGATTGGGTTGCTGACAGTGCCTCCAGTTCCTTCACATTGTCTCCCACCCAGTCTCCTGCTAAAAGATTAGAGATGGCAGTCGATGTCCATCAGTCTTTCACCTCACCCCCTTGCAAATCAGCCAAGCAGTCTGAGCCCCAAGTCATGCAGCAGTCTCTTCTTCTTTTTGATGACTCTGTTAGCAAGGTTTCCCAGGGCCATCCACCTAGCCCTGCCCCAAAATTGGAAGAGATTGAGTGCACCGATGCCCAACCACTTATGTTTCAAGATGAGTACATGGGAGGACCATCGTAGCACGTCTCTGAGGCTCTGAGGCTTTCGAAAAGTGTGCAGACCAACAAGGAGGGGAGGGGTGAAGACTGGGTGGAAGATGATGTGGAGGACCATGAGGTCCTCAACCCCACATGGAATCAAGGTCATGCGAGTAACCTGTGTAGTTCGGAGGAAGAGGCGGTGGTCGCACAGAGCCAACAGCACACCAGAAGAGGGAGCAGGGTGCAAAAGTGGAGCAGCCGCCCCCTAGACAATACGCTTGCTACTGCCCACTGCAGCAAGGGATCAAGCACACCAAAGCCTGCTCTAAGGAGTTCCTTGGTGTGGCAGTTCTTCTGACAAAGTGCTGATGACAAGATACGAGTGGTTTGCTCGCTGTGCAATCAGAGCCTGAAGCGAGGCATAAATGTTCTCAACCTGAGCACAACCTAAGGGGAGATCTACATGAAACCTTCTGATTGTATGTCCCATGGACTGTCATAAAATACTGTTGCAGTATGTGGGATTTTTCACTGGCTGCCTGTGAAGCTGTGCCTCTAATATGGCTTTGCAGCGTGCTAAAACAGGAATGAAAACTCTCACAAGGCCCCAGGCTGTCATAGCAATCAATTGGATTACCACAATTTTGCCACAGATGATTCGGTTCAGCAGCAAATGAGGGGTTAAATGACCAGGATCTGAGTCATCTCTGTTCCTGGTCACTGCCGGTGGGTGTCAGCTGTATTATACTGCTGGCACCCACCATGTATGGAGCAAGCTTAGCGTGTGAGCCCATTCCATACTTCCTCTTTACATTTTTTACATAAAGTTATGTCATATAGCTTTAGGAAATTAAAAGGAGTTTGTCACAAGACAAATGACTTCAGAATTAGCTGATCATTGTGGGTCCAGCTTCTACACCTCTGGCAAACAACTGTTGTCACCTGATGAAGCCACATCAAGTGAATGCCAAGGGCTGAGTTTTTCAGAGCGAGAGCTGCTCTTGCATGAAGGCTTTCCATTTTGTCTTGAGTAGGGGGATCCTCCTTATGATGTTCATATGCCCTGTCATTCTAAGACAACCCATTTAGTAAATGTGTCTATATTTCAGCTATCAAATGCCAATAAGCTGGAAGGTAAAAAAAATATTTCAACACAATATAAAATAAGTATCAGCCTTGAAAACCTCTTTGTGTCAACAGATGCACTCACTTCAAATAGAGAGCTCACAGATTATTAAATATTGTATAAAGTCATTTACTTCCAATACCTGTGATATTAACAGAAGTGCAGAACAGCATGACATTGCCGTGCCCTGCACATGTTGTATGCTGTGGGACCACTGCTGAGGACACGGTGGAGGATGAGGAGGCAAAGGGGGACATTGTCGCAGGACCAATGGCGTGAGAACGTGAAGGCGGAAGCGGTATCACCTGGCCAAGTTGCTGGTGTGGCTAGGCAGGAACGACATTTACCCAATAGGCCATACAGGACATATATTGTCCTTGACTGTAGTGAGAGATCCACTTGTCGGCACTGCCGTGCACTTTGACAGACACTGACAGGCTCAAGGACTGGACCACCTTGTGTTCTACATATGTGTGCAGGGCGGGTACTGCCTTTTTTTACAAAGAAATGACGGCTTGGGACTCTCCACCTTGGCTCGGCATAAGCCATCAGTTTTTCTGAGAGGTGCAGAGTCTACCACTTGGAAAGGGAGGGACTGTAGGACTAGCAACTTGGCCAGGAGCACGTTCAGCTTCTGCGCCATTGGATGAGTGCACGCAAACTGTTGCCTCTTGCCAATTGCTTCGGTGATGGATTGCTGATGGAATGACTGACGAGAAGTAGGAGGAGCAGGAGCATCAGGACCAGCAGATGATGGGAAGAACAGAGAGCTCTCTTCGGCTGAGGTGGTAGAGCCTTGACTGCATGAAATTGGGTGCGTGCCACTGAGTGATGCAGCGGATGCTGTTGCAGGCTGGACCACCACATCAGAGACACGGTTCTTCCAGTCCACTTTATGGTGATGCTGCATGTGTTAACGCAGGGCAGTGGTGCCAACATTGGCACCCTGACCACACATCAGCTTCTGCCCATAAATTTGGCAAATGGCTATGCTCACCTCCTCCAACAACCAAACAAAAAATTGCCACACTACCGAGTATAACACTCTGTGCTGACTGCCTGCTACCGCTGCCTTTGTGAACCCTTGCACAGCTACTTTCCGGCCCGGTAGGCTCCTGGACCAAGTGGGTGGTCTACCCCAGGCACGTTTAGCTCCTGACCTCCCATTTCTGCCACCCTACTGGCTCAGCCACTGCCTCGCGTGCAAGCTGCCACCCTCCTCTTCACCCGGCTCCCAAGTGAGATCGGCTACATCATCATCATCTGCTACTGTCTGCACGTCACTGATGTCCCCCTCATCGGTCCCTGGCCGCGTGCAACACCTGCTCCCACATTACTCTCATAATCACTTGCCCGCCTACCAGATAAAGCGGCAGATGTCTCCTCCAGATCTTAGCTGGGCAGTAGCTGCTAACTGTCCTCTAGTAGCTCGTCATCGCTGAAAAGTGCAGCCAAAACTACGGCATATAATACTTCTCGTGCTGAGGGAACTGAAAATGAAAGAGGAAGGTTGAGGACAGGTGGGGGCACAGCTCCTGCTCCCTGGCCATGCCAACTAAGCGTTGTGTCAGAGGAACCCACCGACTCTTGGCTGCGGGTGTCTGATGTCACTTGAGACAAAGTCGGAGACCGAGTCAACCATTCAAGCACCGCTGGGTTGTTGGTCAAGACATGACCGCTAGAAGACACCGGGAGCTCAGGCCTCTCGCTGTGACTCCTGCTGCCACCTCCTTCTGCTGCCTGTGACAGAAACATTTTAGACACTGCCTGTTTCCTTTGAAGGGTCTGTCACCTGTCTGTCTGACATACTATATAATAAAATAATTAAATTAAAATTAATATAATATCCCCCCAAAAAGGTTGTAGTATAATGTAACTTTACTGCAGGACAGCAATTAAGACGTATTCTTTTTCCTACTACTACACCCCCATAAAAAGAAATGTAACAATCACAATTTACCACAGAACGGCTAATGGGACATACTTATATTTCCTTTTAATACACTAAGTAAATGGCTGTAGTACAATGTAATCTTACTGCAGAATGGCAATTAAGACATGTTATTTTTCTTATTACTGCACCCCAAAAATGTAATATAACAATCACAATTCAACACAGAATGGCTAATGAGACGTATAGATATATCATGGTTAACACTCCCTCTGTTAACTCAAATTTCTCAACTCATTTCATTATCTTGAGACAAAAGCCATTGAAATGCAATTGAAGGTGTTTGCTTAGATTGTACATATATTTCCTTCTAATACACAACATAAATGGCTGTAGTACAATGTAAGTTCACCTCTGAATGGCAATTGAGACATATATTTTTTCCTTTTTTTTCGCATTAATAAACCGCCCCCCCCCCCCAAAAAAAAAGTATAACAATGTAAAAATCAATGACTGTAGTACAATGTAAGTTCACAGCTGAATGGCAATTATGACATATATTTTTTCCTTTTGTTTCCTATTAATACACCCCAAAAAAAGAAATATGACAATCACAATTCACTGCAGAACGGCTAATAGGACATGAGTATATTTCCTTTTAATACACCACGTAAATGGCTTTAGTACAATGTAACCTCACCGCAGAACTGCAATTATGACATATTGTTTTCCTTTTTTTCTCCTATTAATATACCCCGTAAATGGCTGTATCACACAGAACTTGCACCCCAATCACAAGCAAGGTTTGTTGGAATTACTGATGTATCATATAGTGCAAACAACCTAAAAGCAGCAGTATAACTGAAATTTGGATCCCCAATTAGTGCAGCAAGGTGTAATAGTAATTGCTCCTATTACCCAGGCTGTACATTTTCCAATTGCACCCTGTTCTCCTATTATAGTGTAGATGATTCCTCCCTATCCTTTCCCTACAGCTTACATAATCTTTCCCCAAACTTGTAAATCGATATTTCAGCACAATGACGATTTTCCTAGCACTGTCCCTTGCGCCTGCTGATGTATCTCCCTGTACTAAGCACACTGGAAAATGGCAGAATCCAAGATGGCTGAGGCTATTTATCGGGCTGTGACATCACAGGGCTGGCTGTTGATTGGCTGCATGCATGGCATTGTGGGTGATCTTTCATTCCCATAGTTCTTTGCTTCATGTCCTAACACGTACACAGCAGCCATTATATTGGTGTGAATAGAACTTTTCCTGAAATTAGGATCAAATTCCACTTCGTCAACTTTGATTTGCTCATCTCTAATTATGATGAAGACCAAGTCAACCATTCAAGTACAGCTGGGTCGCTGGTCAAAACACGACTGCTGGATGACACTGGCAACTCTGCCCAGTCACTGCTACCTCTGCCTGCTCCAGAAACATTTTGCCCACTGCAAATAGGGCCTGGCACCTGTATGTCAGACATATTGTATTGTAACAGTAACTAGAAGTGTAAAATAGCAGTGGTGTAAGGGTGCAATTTCACCTCCAAAACAAACATGAATGGATGAACTTATGTATACAAGAATGTAAACTCTACAAAATGTTTAGTATCAGGCCACAATTTCACTGCAGTTACACAATTTAAGATTAAAAAATTTACCCTAACAATTTTACCCTGAAATCTGTAGTATCAGGCTGCAATTTCACCCCAGAATCTAGGATGAATGGATGTACTTACTGTATATAAAAAAGAATGTAAACACTGCAAAATGTGTTTTATCAGACCGCAATTTCACCCGAATAACAGAATCAAGGATTATCTAAATCAAATTTATAAAAGAATGCAAACAACCTAAAATCAGCAGTATTAAAACACCTTTTTAACCCCAATTAGTGCAACAAGGTTTAATAGAATATCTACTATTAGCCAAGCTTTATACTATTTGGATCAAATTCCACGCTATCAACTTTGATTCGCTCAACTCTATTGATAACCTAAAAATTGTACACTGTAATTAATTGAAGCTGTGTTTAGCCAAGGAACTTGGAAGAAACCCCTATGTCTCAGGAAAATGTACCAACTGAAAATGTATTACTGGAAATTAAGTTAAAGGGAGTCTGTCAGCAGATTTACCCCTTTTTAACAGTTGCCATTATGCTGTAGCCGCAAAACAGACGATTAACAAGGTACCTTTAAACGCTTTGGTGGACTTTTAAATCTGCCAAAAACGAACTTTGATGAGGGCTCGCAAGTGCCCAGGGCGGAGTCCACCGTGTTGGAGCCCAGGCAGCTCTGCCTCTTCGGCTCTTATCCCCGCCCAGCCTCCTCCTCTGCTCGCCTATCTGTTGTCTCTCCCCCTCAGCGAGATCCCGCGCCGACGCGATAACTTCCTTGGCCGGGGCATGCGCACTGCCATGCCCATTGCTGACACGGCATCGCAGTAGCTTATGCGCATGCCCCGGCCAAGGAAGTTATCGCGTCGGCGCGGGATCTCGCTGAGGGGGAGAGACAACAGATAGGCGAGCAGAGGAGGAGGCTGGGCGGGGATAAGAGCCGAAGAGGCAGAGCTGCCTGGGCTCCAACACGGTGGACTCCGCCCTGGGCACTTGCGAGCCCTCATCAAAGTTCGTTTTTTGCAGATTTAAAAGTCCACCAAAGCGTTTAAAGGTACCGTGTTAATCGTCTGTTTTGCGGCTACAGCATAATGGCAACTGTTAAAAAGGGGTAAATCTGCTGACAGACTCCCTTTAAAAGCAGCTATGGTCAGTGAAACCCCCTTTAACTGTTTTTTGCTTCTAAAATGGTGGATGGTACCAAAAATTTTGTTACCTGTCTCTAGTGTTCCTGAACTTTGTAGTTCCATTGCCAAAGTCACCAATAATGCTCTTTTTGACCCTGTGATTGACGCACAGCTCAGGAGATCTGAAAGAGCCACCAAAGGTATCAATCCAGCCAGATACTAGAATTAACTGTTCCACCTCCGATTCTTTCATGTAATTTTAATTTATGGGCTGGAACTGCATTTATAGGGAAATAATATTTATATGAAAAGTGATGAAGTACTGTATGACTATACCTATGCTTCTAATGAAATCTTCTTAGGAGATGTAGGTTTATCTATGATATTGCCCATTCTTGCTGATGATGCTGAAGAGCTTTGTATCCTTTGAAAAAATATTACTGTCTTGCTGCAAGTTATGCAAAAAGCTATGTACTAGTAAATTTCATTTAGGAAGTTTTCTATATTGTCAGCTGTGATAAACTGCAAAGGTGTTAAGGTCAGCCCTATAAAGGCTTAAAGAGGACCTTTCATTACAATAAAAAATCTAAACTAAGCATACAGACATGGAGAGCGGCGCCCAGGGATCTCCCTGTCCTAACTATTATCCCTGGGTGCGGCTCCGTTCTCCCTGTATAGGCTCCGGTATCTTCAGATTTTCAGCTCAACTGGGAGGAGCCTCTCAGGCTATGAGCTGGGCGCTGCGATTGGCCAGCGCTACAGCCTGGGAGAAGGAGGTGCCGGCAGGCTCCTCCCTGTTGAACCAAAAATCTGAAGATACCGGAGCCTATACAGGGAAAACGGAGAGGCGCCCAGGGATAATAGTAAGTGCAGGGAGATCCCTGGGTGCCGCTCTCCATGTCTGTATGCTTAGTTTAGATTTTTTATTGTAATGAAAGGTCCTCTTTAAGTGAAAAAAGGGTCAGAATGATGCTTGACAAGGGCATACTGTGTATATTGTACATGATGACTATGTTGGTGGTTTGGTTCAGTCCAGTTAATGATGCCCTTTTGAGTCTTTTTGCTGCAGGTGCAGATGCTGGACAGAGTGTCAGTGGAAAAGTAGGGGAGCGCCCAAACCTAAACGTCCTAGTTATGCGACCTGACCACAGTACCTGCCATCCTGTCCTGCCCCAGTGATGACCATTTATATGACCTTGCTAAAGTCTGCCAACCTCCAGCTTGATGACCACAGTATTGACCACTGATAATCAGCTTAATGTCTACAGAATTGATCAGCCACTTGTATCCTGTCCATGTGCATTGCATATGTTCTATAGATCCAGATACCAGGATGCATCATCAGTTATTATTCAAATTACAGCATCAGCAGCCCACCAATTAGAAGTGGAACAAAAACAAATATTGTTGTTGACTACTAAGCCCATGCTAAATCCTGTTCGTAACATTTAAAAGCATTCATCCTAGGGGAAGATTAAAGGCCATCCTAGAGCTGGACTATCTCAAACCCTATGTACATAGTTGATGCCAGTTGCACACATCTTTTTTCTTAAGTAGTCCTGACTGTGTCGGGGACACCACAGTTAAAGTAGGGGAGAGAATAGTATACTGGAGGAGGGGTACTCTGAAGTCTGGACACTTGTGGACATTTTCCTAGTTCCCCTATGCAAAATTATAAACGTCTTATTCTATTTTACTTTAACGGGTTAACTGGCAATGACTTATACTGTTTAATACTGTGTAACTTCATTTCATATGTATGGTGTGATATACACCCTGTTTATTAGCACAGCACTTGGATGTTAAATGCAGCATTATGAGCTAGCCTAATGTATCAGGCTTGGACCACAGTGGGACTTACAAATCTATGGGCCCTCCTAACAGATACCTAATAAAGGTAGGGTATGAATTATGGTAATTGAGACCCTGGGGCTTCCTTGCGCAGGATCTTCAGATACAAATTCTCCCTTCTGGGGGATGCCCAAATTTGCTCCATGCCCTGATATGATACAGCCTTCTTATCACCATTGTGAGCTGCGTGGGCATGTCGCCATACCAGAGTACCAGTTCTCCCACATGCTCCCCAATTCATCTTCACAGCTCACATGTGCTCTTTCCAACATACTGAGTACAGACCAAAAGTTTGGACACACCTTCTCATTCAAAGAGTTTTCTTTATTTTCATGACTATGAAAATTGTAGATTCACACTGAAGGCATCAAAACTATGAATTAACACATGTGGAATTATATACATAACAAAAAGGTGTGAAACAACTGAAAATATGTCATATTCTAGGTTCTTCAAAGTAGGCACCTTTTGCTTTGATTACTGCTTTGCTTACTCTTGGCATTCTCTTGATGCTGGGTTTGGCCATCCATAACAAATAGATTTAGGCCTTTTTCGCACGAGCGAGTTTTCCTCGCGGGTGCAATGCGTGACATGAACGTATAGCACCAGCACTGAATCCGGACCCATTCATTTCAATGGGTATGTGTATATGAGCGTGTTTTTCATACATCACTTGTGCGTTGCGTGAAAATCGCAGCATATTCTATATTCTGCATTGTACCTAGAAGTGGCCCTATAGAAGTGAATGGGGCTGCGTGTAAAACGCATTGCATCTGCTGTGTTTTTCACCCAATGCACAAGTGATGCGTGAAAAACAAAGCTTATGTACACAGACCCATTGAAATGAATAATTCCGGATTCAGTGCAGGCTCAATGCGTTCAATTCACGCACTGCACCCGCATGCAAAACTTGCTTGTGTGAAAGGGGCCTTAGTGTTTGCTTCCTCATTCATCCCCCTTCCATGACCATTGGACCAATTCAGCACCCCCTTACCAACAATTCAGTTATTCTGAAGAGCAAAGACCTGCACATGTCCTTGCCCCCTAAAGACAAGAAGAATGGGACCAACCAGGACCGTGATGTCTCTCTTCATGTACCCTGTAGAAGTTGAATGGGCTGCCACTATGGTACATACAGCCATGATCAAATGTAACAATGAAGCCAACATCAAATGTAATTTTGGAAAGGATAAATTCACACAATTATGCAAATAATTTCAAACGGAAAAAAAATCTATATTTTTTTCTTCTGTATTTTTTCTTAATCATTATCCACACACAACAATATCCAGGTCTTTCTTGTGATTGTTTGTTATACCATTTTCCTCCAGCTCCTTTATAAATTCATTTATATATGTATCTTCTATCCCCATGCTGAGGGCTTCTTGACACTTTTTATTCTTGAAATATGCGGAGGATTGTCCGCTTATAGCAACATCTGCAGCTGTAATAAAAAATAAAAAAGGCCATTGAAATCCAGGATCATATGGCTGAACATTAAAATAGTTCATGGGTGCACCCTTAAGGCCCCTTTCACACGGGCGAGTATTCCGCGCGGGTGCAATGCGTGAGTTGAAAGCATTGCACCCGCACTGAATCTGGACCCATTTATTTCTATGGGGATGTGCACACGAGCGGTGATTTTCACGCATCACTTGTGCGTTACGTGAAAATCGCAGCATGCTCCTCTTTGTGCGTTTTTCACGTAACACAGGCCCCATAGAAATGAATGGGGTTGTATGAAAATCGCAAGCATCCGCAAGCAAGGGCAGGCGCGGTGCGATTTTCACGCACGGTTTCTAGGTGGGATTGGTGTTCTGTAGATTGTATTATTTTCCCTTATAACATGGTTATAAGGGAAAATAATAGCATTCTAAATACAGACTGCATAGTACAATAGCGCTGGGGGGGTTAAAAAAAATACAAAATAATTTAACTCATCTTAATCCACTTGCTCGCGCAGCCCAACATCTCATCACATGGTCCATCACATGATCTTTTACAATGGTGATGGATCATGTGATGACCAGAGTGACGTCACCACAGGTCCCTTTCCTGCACACAGCAAAGAAGAAGACAGAAGAGATGTCGGGCTGCGCGAGCAAGTGGATTAAGGGGAGTTAAATTATTTATTTATTTTAACCCCTCCAGCGCTATTGTGCTATGCATTCTGTGTTCAGAATGCTATTATTTTCCCTTATAACCATGTTATAAGGGAAAATAATACAATCTACAGAACACCAATCCCAAGCCCGAACTTCTGTGAAGAAGTTCGGGTTTGGGTACCAAACATGCCGATTTTTCTCACGCGCGTGCAAAACGCATTACAATGTTTTGCACTCGCGTGGAAAAATCGTGCATGTTCCCGCAACGCACCCACACCTTTTCCCACAACGCCCGTGTGAAAGGGGCCTAATGGTTAGTCTAGGTTGGTGGAGTGAGTATTGTCATTTTGCTTATTTATGTACAGTCAGATTTATCTGCAAATTAATTTTAAAAAGTACATTCAGAGTCAGATCTCTCTAAATCCATATTTCCCTTCACACCGCTGTATATGTGCATTGACGATCAGGTCCCATTGTGGGGGCTTCTATCAGAAAACTGTTCAGCAAAGACTGAGGAAGATGCATTTGGGAAACCCTCTATTTTAGCCCTGTACTGGGCTTTCTTGGACTTTTTTTTACCTGCTTGCTGTTTATTTCTGTCGTTTTTCCCCTGATAGAATAGTGTACCAGTCGCAGTACACACTATGTCTGAGTACTATTTTTGGGTATTCACACTTATACTTTCTAAACCTTTGGTTTAGTAAGGTGATCATAAATGTTTCACAATTTTTGACAATGGTAAATTAACCCCGTATGCACCACAATGTAACTATACATCATTAGTGCAGTATAATTGTAGGGAGAATAAGTTGGTGATGTATGACGTCGCCACTCACCACGCAAGATTTCTCACAGGATCTTCTATCAAGATGGTCACGGCAGCCTCTGGATAAGGCCTCTTTCACACTACTGTTTTTTTTTTCCGTTTTGCGGGCCGTTTTTTGCATTCCGTATACGGTCCGTATACGGAACCATTCATTTCAATGGTTCCGCAAAAAAAACTGAATGTACTCCGTATGCATTCCGTTTGCGTTTTTCCGTTCCGTTCAAAGATAGAACATGTCCTATTATTGCCCGCAAATCACGGTCCGTGGCTCCATTCAAGTCAATGGGCCCGCAAAAAAACGGAACACATACGGAAATGCATCCGTATGTATTTCGTTTCCGTTCCGTTTTTTCTGAACCATCTTTTGAAAATGTTATGCCCAGCCCAATTTTTTCTATGTAATTACTGTATACTGTATATGCCATATGGAAAAACGGAACAGAGCAACGGAAACACAACGGAAGCAAAAAACGGAACAACGGATCCGTGAAAAACGTACTGCAAAACACTGAAATCGACATACTGTAGTGTGAAAGAGGTCTAAGGAGAATGTAATTTATTTATTTTCATCAATTAACCCCTGAAAGCCCTAATATTTTTTTATCCTAGGTCTAGAGATCAATAATGAATGCGGCATCGGGATTTATAGAAAAAAGTTTTTAAAAGTATGTGTAAAAAACACAAATGTAAAAAATTAAAATCAGCCCCTCTCCCAATTTTATATATAAAATGAATAAGTAATATAAAGAATAAACATAATAGGTATCTCCACATGTGAAATGTCCAAACTATTAGAAAATTAAAGCATTTTCCTGTGCAGTGAATGGTGTAACAGATAAAGACATAAAAATTGTTGATTTGGTGCTTATTGGCCACTTCGCCCCTCCGTCCCCCCTAAAAAACAAAAACATTTGAAAAAAAGTGATCAAAAAGTCATATGTACCCCAAAAAGGTACCAGTAAAAAAAAAACAAAGGTCACCCCACAAAAAAAAAGATTTCATACAACTCTGTAGTTAGAAATATTAAAAAGTTATCGATTTATGGCATTTTCTAAGAATATGGTACTGCAAAGAAAAACGTTTTACAAAAAGCTTTTATTTTTTTAAATTAAGCAAATCTTAAAAAACTATACAAATTTAGTACTAATAAGTTTGTCATGTCTTAGTGGCAAATATTTTTTACCCCATTTTCCAATACAAGCTATGGGAAGTTAAATGGTGTCACAAAAAATTGCAATAGGTCCCACATCTTGTCCCATTCTGTTAACAGAATATATAGCTCCTGAAAGGCAAGGAGGGGAAAAAATTGCTGTGTCATGCAGTAGTTAAAACGTTTTCATGAAATTTGAAAAAAAAAAAATCTGTTTTTTTTGGGGGGGGAAGGAAAATAGAAAGTGAGAACCACTTAGGCTACTTTCATACTAGCGTTCGTCGGTCCGCTCGTGAGCTCCGTTTGAAGGAGCTCACGAGCGGACCCGAACGCTTCCGTCCAGCCCTGATGCAGTCTGAATGTATGCGGATCCGCTCAGACTGCATCAGTCTGGCGGCGTTCAGCCTCCGCTCCGCTCGCCTCCGCACGGACAGGCGGACAGCTGAACGCTGCTTGCAGCGTTCGGGTGTCCGCCTGGCCGTGCGGAGGCGTGCGGATCCGTTCAGACTTACAATGTAAGTCAATGGGAACGGATCCGCTTGAAGATGTCACCATATGGCTCAATCTTCAAGCGGATCCGTCCCCCATTGACTTTACATTGAAAGTCTGAACGGATCCGCGCAGGCTACTTGCGCACTTGCGAAATTTTTTAAAGTTATTAATGCAGACGGATCCGTACTGAACGGAGCCTCCGTCTGCATTAATATGATCGGATCCGTTCAGAACGGATCCGATCAAGCGCAAGTGTGAAAGTAGCCTTAACCAGCTTAGATTCTGTATTGTAGACCAGATTCCACCGTTGCAATGGGGAGATGATAGGGAGTTGAGATTGAAGAGACACAAAGTGAAATGGATCAGTAGACCAGGGTGCTTGCACCTCAAGGGTCTCAATACTGATTATTCGCTGAAACTATTTATTATTTATTTATCTAGACTTATGCTTTCAGCCTGCTTTAATTACCTCAGCATGATATGTGTTGAATTTAATTTAATTATTATTATAAATAAATAAAAATTGCCCTTTTAGTTTTGCCAGTCTCCAAAATGGCAGACTTTGACATCTCAAGGCCCTGATGTGCATGTTGATGACATTGAGGACGTTACGTGGTGGAGGTCAGGTAATGCGCCAAGTAGGACGTTCCCCCTCTGTGACATGCACACTAGGCCATTCTCGTTTGACATGCACACTGGGAGTTCTGGGATGCCGCTGCCTGCCGGATGCTAGTACTTCTATGAGACCTGTGGTGTGGCTGGAACCATGGTCATAAGGTTTCTGTCAATAGGGAAATCACCTCCTTCCCTCTTTTACATATTAAAAAATTGTGAGCGCTTCATGAGATGTTTTTAATCTGTCATAAATAGGCTAATAAAGGGTTTATGCACCTCTGCACTTTATGTATACAAGTATAATATAATTGGATGCACATGAACTATGTCAGGATCATGTTTTATTATTATATAGTTTTATGTGATGCAGAATCATGTTTATATATTTTTTTATTGGATTGAATTGATTGATGTTAATTGACACTCACCCTATATATACTATGTTGTATGTGCACTGGAATGCTGCCTTCCTCATTGTTTTTGTGGACTGATGAGAATTTGGATCTGATCTCCCTGGAGGCGTGGACCCATTTTCCTCTTTCTTTTTTATTTTGTAATAAATTTTTTCACAGTGCTGCTTCAATTGTTGTTTGTACAGGGGTTGAGTATCTTGCAGTGAGGGCAGCTGCTGGAGCTTCTTAAAGGGGTTGTCTCACTTCATCCAATGGAATTTATTATGTACAGGAATTTAATACAAGCCACTTATTAATATATTGCTTCCTTTGCTGGCTGGATTAGTTTTTCCATCACATTATACACTGCTCATTTCTATGGTTACGACCACCCTGCAATCCTGCAGCGGTGGCCATGCTTACACACTATAAGAAAAAGTGCCATCCTATGTGAGTTCTCACAGTCCTGGCCACCAGAGAGGTCAATGCTTTTTCTTATAATTTGCAAGCACCCTGGATCGCATGGTTGGTCGTAACCATTGAAACGAGCAGTGTATAATGTGATGGAAAAGGGAATTCAGCCAGCAAAGGAAGCAATATAGACAATCACAATACATTGATAAGTGCTTTATATTAAAAGGGGTTGTCCGAGTTATTTTTTTGTTCTTTCTATGTTCCTAACTAGGCAAATGTAACAGCTTTCCAATTAACTCACTTTATCTGCAGTGGCTGGTTTATCAGATTTGACTGAGGGTCACATGACCTGTGATGTCAGCTTCTCTCCCTGCTCCGATAAAGTTTGTTTAAAAGCCTGTAAACGAGATGTCACTGTGCTGGCCACGCCCCCTTCACTGCTCTCTCCTAGGATTCTTAACCCCTTCAGCTGCACAGACTGGGTAGCTGCAGCAGTGAGGAGAAAATTCCTGGGACAGGAGCTGACAGACTATTGAGAGCATTGCACAATGAGGTAGGGGGAAGATCCTGTGTGTATTAGCAGTCATTATACAGCTGGGACCTGTAGTTCCACACTTACAAGTTGCTGTTGATTCTCCCAGCACTCAGGGCAGCTCTTGTATCCACTCCCTTAGCAGTGTCATTATACAGCTGGGACTTGTAGTTCTACACATACAAGATGCTGCTGATTCTCCCAGCACTCAGGGCAGCTCTTGTAGCCACTCCCTTAGCAGGGGGAGGGGCAGAGATTGTTTTTATTGCATGTAAACAAAGGGCCAGAAGAGAACCAGGGACATAAGGAAATAAAAAAAATTTTTTGCCTGAAACTTGCTTAGCTTAGTTATTTATTGCTGCCCATCAGATTTTCAGTGCTATATTTTTTTTTCATAACTTGGAAAACCCCTTTAACGTTCTCTGATAAATGCCATTTGATGAAGTGAGACAACCCCTTTAAGTGTTACAAGGCATGCATAAAGATCCTGCATAAAGATCATTTAACCCTTAGAATACTGAAGTTTTTTTTTTCTTTTTGTGTTTTCATTTTTGTTCAATATCTTCCTTGAACCATAACTTTTTTATTTTTCTGTTCACATAGCTGTATGAGGACTTATTTTTTGCAGGACAAGTTGTACATTCTAATTCCACAATTTATTATGGCATACAATGTAGTAGAAAGCGGGGAAAACATTCCAAATGGGGTGAAATTGGAAAAAATATATAAACATTATGGGTATTACCATAACCGAAAACTCTTGTACAATTAAAATATCAAAACATTTTTCCAATATGGTGAATGGCTGAATTTTTTATTTTTTTTTTATAAAATGTACTCAAAAAGTCACATACACTACAAAATGGTATCAATAAAAACTACAGATTGTCCCGCAAAAAATGAGGCCCCACAAAATACTGATTGTAGGGTGCTATTGCTATATGCCTTCTTCCACCAAATACTGATTGAGGGCTGCGATACATTTGCTTCCACAAAATACTGATTGAGGGGTGCCATATAACTGTTTCCACCAAATACTGATTGAGGGGTGCCATATACCTTCTTCCACAAAATACCGATTAAGGGGTGCTATTGCTATATACCTTCTTCCACAAATACTGCTCTTCTCTACGGACTTAGGCAAAAGGGTCATTTAGAAAATGACAGGCAGAGGAAGAAGCAGACCGTTCCGACCGTATACTAGGCTGGAGCCTAAGTGGGAATTTGGAGAAGGCGCGTGCGATAACTTCAAAGGACGCACCAGAGTTTGTTGAGTGGCTCACTCAGCCTTCCGCATCCTCCTCATCCTCAGTATCTAGACCCTCCTCACTCTCTGCTGTGTGCCACCACCACAGCCCCTCCACTCGAGTCGGGGGAATAATTTTCCCATCTATTCCCAGACCTTACCAATGCGCAGCCATTCTTGGCATCGGATGAGGAAGAGGAAGCAGCAACAGGCATTATCAGCCGTCTGACGACAGTACCCAGATCAGCCAAAGGAGGGTGTTCCCCCCGGTTGCTGCCTACTCCAATATCTCTAATGTCAGTGGTGTTAAGAGGGACGATGATGACGTGTCAATGAACGTCACGTGTGTGCCCACAAAAGAGGAAGGGGAGGGGAGTTCAGAGGGAGAGACGGAGCAGCAGATAAGGAAGAGAAGGAGGAGAAGCAGGCAGAACTCGCAGTGCACAGGAGGCAAAAAGCAGACTGCAAATGTATCTGGAGCGAGCCATCCACCATGCACGGTCACATCTTGTGCTCCCAGGACGCTGGAACATGGCTCCGCAGTGTGGGCATTTTTTTAACATGTCAGCTTCTGATAATAGTGTTGCCATCTGCAGCTTGTGCTGTCAACGCATGAGTCGCAGTAAGCCCAAAACTCACCTAGAGACGACCGCCTTAAGAAGGCACCTGGCCTCTCATCACTGAGCCCCGTGGGAGCAACGCCGTCAGAGCCCACAAATCAACACTCCCTGTGCTCCACGTCCTGCCTCTTCTCCTTTCTCCTCCCATTTGTCCTCCACCTTTCACCATGCCATCATCACGTTCATCTGGCACAAGTCAGACTTCCGTGGCCCAAATGTTCGAGCATAAAAAATTATAACGCCAGATAATCCACTTGCCCAAAGGCTGACGGCTGGCTTGTCTGAACTTCTAGCCCGCCAACTACTGCCATAAAAATTGGTGGACTCTGAGGCCTTAAGAAAATTTGTGGCTATTGGCTCACCCCAATATAAGGTCCCGGAAGGAAATATTTCTCCCAGAAGGGCATCCCTAAACTATATGGCCACGTTCAGCAGCATTTTAATATATATCTGACACCCAGTGTTGGTGCCAAGACACATCTGACCAGAGACACGTGGTCTAGCAAACACGGGCAGGGAAGGTACGTAACTTTTACTGCCCACTGGGTGAATCTTCTGATGGCCGTCAAGCATGTAACCCGTGGCACCCGTGTGGATTTGGTGTTACCACCACGGATTGCATGCATGCCTGCCTTTTCTTCTCCTCCTTCCTCTACTCCATCCTCCTTCTCCTCCTCGGCTAACTCCTCCATTTCCACTGCTACCGCCTCTTCTGCTGAACACCCCAAGCTCCCCAGAACCTATTTGACGTGCCAGGTGAGACGTTGCCATGCTGTGCTGCGACTTTTGTGCCTGGAAGCCAAGAGCCATACCAGTCCTGCACTGCTTTCAGCTCTGCGGTCATAGGTCGATCAGTGGCTAACCTCGCTCAATTTGACAATTGGTAAAGTGGTGTGCGACAACGGTGCGCTGAAACAGGGCAAAATGAAACACGTGCCATGCATGGCAAATGTCATGAACTTAGTCGTGCAGCGATTTGTTGCCAAATGCCCCGGGGTCCTGGACATCTCGCGGCAGACAAGGAAAATGTCTGGCCATTTTTAAAGATCTTAGACGGCCATGGCTCGCCTTGCTGACGTTTAGCTGTGACACCACTTGCCCGTCAGACATCTGACTGCCCGACATGCTGGAACTCCACCCAGGGCCGGCCTTAGGTGTTCAGGCGCCCTGTGCGAGCTAACCTTGTGGCGCCCCCCCACCCTAAAAAAAAAAAAAAATATATATATATATATATATATATATATATACTGTGTGGCACAGTGTAGGCTATATGTGTATAACAAACATATTTCACATGAACACTTACAGTTACTTGGCTTGGCCCTTGGGGATCTCGGACGCCACTTCAACACTTTGGCCGGGGGCTCGGCGGAGCTGATGAGGTGTTTTATCCTAATTAGAGTTGAGCGAACACCTGGATGTTCGGGTTCGAAAAGTTCGGCCGAACTTCCCAAAAATGTTCGGGTTCGGGATCCGAACCCGATCCGAACTTCGTCCCGAACCCGAACCCCATTGAAGTCAATGGGGACCCGAACTTTTCGGCACTAAAAAGGCTGTAAAACAGCCCAGGAAAGGGCTAGAGGGCTGCAAAAGGCAGCAACATGTAGGTAAATCCCCTGCAAACAAATGTGGATAGGGAAATGAATTAAAATAAAAATTAAATAAATAAAAATTAACCAAAATCAATTGGAGAGAGGTCCCATAGCAGAGAATCTGGCTTCCCGTCACCCACCACTGGAACAGTCCATTCTCAGATATTTAGGCCCCGGAACCCAGGCAGAGGAGAGAGGTCCCGTAACAGAGAATCTGGCTTCATGTCAGCAGAGAATTAGTCTGCATGTCATAGCAGAGAATCAGGCTTCACGTCACCCAACATTGGAACAGTCCATTGGCATATATTTAGGCCCAGCACCCAGGCAGAGGAGAGAGGTCCCGTAACAGAGGATCTGGCTTCATGTCAGCAGAGAATCAGTCTTCATGTCATAGCAGAGAATCAGGCTTCACGTCACCCACCACTGTAAGAGTCCATTTTCATAAATTTAGGCCCAGCACCCAGGCAGAGGAGAGAGGTCCCGTAACAGAGGATCTGGCTTCATGTCAGCAGAGAATCATTCTGCATGTCATAGCAGAGAATCAGGCTTCACGTCACCCAACATTGGAACAGTCCATTGGCATATATTTAGGCCCCGGCACCCAGACAGAGGAGAGGTTCATTCAACTTTGGGTAGCCTCGCAATATAATGGTAAAATGAAAATAAAAATAGGATTGAATGAGGAAGTGCCCTGGAGTCCAATAATATATGGTTAAGGGGAGGTAGTTAATGTCTAATCTGGACAAGGGACGGACAGATCCTGTGGGATCCATGCCTGGTTCATTTTTATGAACGTCAGCTTGTCCACATTGGCTGTAGACAGGCGGCTGCGTTTGTCTGTAATGACGCCCCCTGCCGTGCTGAATACACGTTCAGACAAAACGCTGGCCGCCGGGCAGGCCAGCACCTCCAAGGCATAAAAGGCTAGCTCTGGCCACGTGGACAATTTAGAGACCCAGAAGTTGAATGGGGCCGAACCATCAGTCAGTACGTGGAGGGGTGTGCACATGTACTGTTCCACCATGTTAGTGAAATGTTGCCTCCTGCTAACACGTTGCGTATCAGGTGGTGGTGCAGTTAGCTGTGGCGTGTTGACAAAAGTTTTCCACATCTCTGCCATGCTAACCCTGCCCTCAAAGGAGCTGGCATTGACACAGCTGCCTTGGCGACCTCTTGCTCCTCCTCTGCCTTGGCCTTGGGCTTCCACTTGTTCCCCTGTGACATTTGGGAATGCTCTCAGTAGCGCGTCTACCAACGTGCGCTTGTACTCGCGCATCTTCCTATCACGCTCCAGTGCAGGAAGTAAGGTGGGCACATTGTCTTTGTAGCGTGGATCCAGCAGGGTGGCAACCCAGTAGTCCGCACAGGTTAAAATGTGGGCAACTCTGCTGTCGTTGCGCAGGCACTGCAGCATGTAGTCGCTCATGTGTGCCAGGCTGCCCAGGGGTAAGGACAAGCTGTCCTCTGTGGGAGGCGTATCGTCATCGTCCTGCCTTTCCCCCCAGCCACGCACCAGTGATGGACCCGAGCTGCGTTGGGTGCCACCCCGCTGTGACCATGCTTCATCCTCATCCTCGTCCTCCTCGTCCTCCAGTAGTGGGCCCTGGCTGGCCACATTTGTACCTGGCCTCTGCTGTTGCCAAAAACCTCCCTCTGAGTCACTTCGAAGAGACTGGCCTGAAAGTGCTAAAAATGACCCCTCTTCCTCCTCCTCCTCCTCCTCCTCCTCCTGGGCCACCTCCTCTTCCATCATCGCCCTAAGTGTTTTCTCAAGGAGACATAGAAGTGGTATTGTAACGCTGATAACTGCGTCATCGCCACTGGCCATGTTGGTGGAGTACTCGAAACAGCGCAACAGGGCACACAGGTCTCGCATGGAGGCCCAGTCATTGGTGGTGAAGTGGTGCTGTTCTGTAGTGCGACTGACCTGTGCGTGCTGCAGCTGAAACTCCACTATGGCCTGCTGCTGCTCGCACAGTCTGTCCAGCATGTGCAAGGTGGAGTTCCACCTGGTGGGCACGTCGCATATGAGGCGGTGAGCGGGAAGGCCAAAGTTACGCTGTAGCGCAGACAGGCGAGCAGCAGCAGGATGTGAACGCCGGAAGCGCGAACAGACGGCCCGCACTTTATGCAGCAGCTCTGACATGTCGGGGTAGTTGTGTATGAACTTCTGCACCACCAAATTCAGCACATGCGCCAAGCAAGGGATGTGCGTCAAATTGGCTAGTCCCAGAGCTGCAACGAGATTTCGCCCATTATCACACACCACCAGGCCGGGCTTGAGGCTCACCGGCAGCAACCACTCGTCGGTCTGTTGTTCTATACCCCACCACAACTCCCGTGCGGTGTGGGGCCTGTCCCCCAAACATATGAGTTTCAGAATGGCCTGCTGACGTTTACCCCGGGCTGTGCTGAAGTTGGTGGTGAAGGTGTGTGGCTGACTGGATGAGCAGGTGGAAGAAGAGGAGGAGGAAGCCGAGAAGGAGGAGGTGGCAACAGGATGCAAAGAATGTTGCCCTGCGATCCTTGGCGGCGGAAGGACGTGCGCCAAACAGCTCTCCGCCTGGGGCCCAGCTGCCACTACATTTACCCAGTGTGCAGTTAGGGAGATATAGCGTCCCTGGCCGTGCTTACTGGTCCACGTATCTGTGGTTAGGTGGACCTTGCTACAGATGGCGTTGCGCAGTGCACACTTGATTTTATCGGATACTTGGTTGTGCAGGGAAGGCACGGCTCTCTTGGAGAAGTAGTGGCGGCTGGGAACAACATACTGTGGGACAGCAAGCAACATGAGCTGTTTGAAGCTGTCTGTGTCCACCAGCCTAAATGACAGCATTTCATAGGCCAGTAGTTTAGAAATGCTGGCATTCAGGGCCAGGGATCGAGGGTGGCTAGGTGGGAATTTACGCTTTCTCTCAAATGTTTGTGAGATGGAGAGCTGAACGCTGCCGTGTGACATGGTTGAGACGCTTGGTGACGGAGGTGGTGGTGGTGGTGTTGGTGGTACATCCCCTGTTTGTTGGGCGGCAGGTGCCAACGTTCCTCCAGAGGCGGAGGAAGAGGTCGAGGCGGCAGCAGCAGAAGAGGCCGAGGCGGCAGCAGCAGAAGAGGTAGCAGGGGGAGCCTGAGTGACTTCCTTGGTTTTAAGGTGTTTACTCCACTGCAGTTCATGCTTTGCATGCAGGTGCCTGGTCATGCAGGTTGTGCTCAGGTTCAGAACGTTAATGCCTCGCTTCAGGCTCTGATGGCACAGCGTGCAAACCACTCGGGTCTTGTCGTCAGCACATTGTTTGAAGAAGTGCCATGCCAGGGAACTCCTTGAAGCTGTCTTTGGGGTGCTCGGTCCCAGATGGCGGCGGTCAGTAGCACGCGGAGTCTCTTGGCGGCGGGTGTTCTGCTTTTGCCCACTGCTCCCTCTTTTGCTACGCTGTTGGCTCGGTCTCACCACTGCCTCTTCCTCCGAACTGTGAAAGTCAGTGGCACGACCTTCATTCCATGTGGGGTCTAGGACCTCATCGTCCCCTGCATCGTCTTCCACCCAGTCTTGATCCCTGACCTCCTGTTCAGTCTGCACACTGCAGAAAGATGCAGCAGTTGGCACCTGTGTTTCGTCATCATCAGAGACATGCTGAGGTGGTATTCCCATGTCCTCATCATCAGGAAACATAAGTGGTTGTGCGTCAGTGCATTCTATGTCTTTCACCGCTGGGGAAGGGCTAGGTGGATGCCCTTGGGAAACCCTGCCAGCGGAGTCTTCAAACAGCATAAGAGACTGCTGCATAACTTGAGGCTGAGACAGTTTCCCTGGTATGCATGGGGGTGATGTGACAGACTGATGGGGTTGGTTTTCAGGCGCCATCTGTGCGCTTTCTGCAGAAGACTGGGTGGGAGATAATGTGAACGTGCTGGATCCACTGTCGGCCACCCAATTGACTAATGCCTGTACCTGCTCAGGCCTTACCATCCTTAGAACGGCATTGGGCCCCACCATATATCGCTGTAAATTCTGGCGGCTACTGGGACCTGAGGTAGTTGGTACACTAGGACGTGTGGATGTGGCAGAACGGCCACGTCCTCTCCCAGCACCAGAGGGTCCACTAACATCACCACGACCATGTCCACGTCCGCGTCCCTTACTAGATGTTTTCCTCATTGTTATGGTTCACCACAACAACAAAAATATTATTTGGCCCAATGTATTGTATTCAAATTCAGCGGGATATAAATTTGAGGCCTAGTATTTAGTCGCTGGGTGACCGGTATGGATTTACTAACAGAATTGGACTTGGAAATGCACAGTAGCGTGTGTGTGAAGTTATTCTGAATGACCCTATGTGCACCTTGAATATTATATACCCTTTTAGGGATAGATTTCAAATAGCTCTGATATAGCAGGAACCACTAAATTATGAAATTGCTAAATTGGGAATTGTATTTCAACCCAGAACAAAAAATGTGCTTTGACGGACACTAAATAACTTTCCCAGCCACAACAGGACAGCGGTAACGAGAGATTTAGCGGGATATAAATTTGAGGCCTAGTATTTAGGCGCTGGGTGACCGGTATGGATTTACTAACAGAATTGGACTTGGAAATGCACAGTAGCGTGTGTGTGAAGTTATTCTGAATGACCCTATGTGCACCTTGAATATTATATACCCTTTTAGGGATAGATTTCAAATAGCTCTGATATAGCAGAAACCACTAAATTATGAAATTGCTAAATTGGGAATTGTATTTCAACCCTGAACAAAAAATGTGCTTTGACGGACACTAAATAACTTGCCCAGCCACAACAGTACAGCGGTAACGACAGATTTAGCGGGATATAAATTTGAGGCCTAGTATTTAGGCGCTGGGTGACCGGTATGGATTTACTAACAGAATTGGACTTGGAAATGCACAGTAGCGTGTGTGTGAAGTTATTCTGAATGACCCTATGTGCACCTTGAATATTATATACCCTTTTAGGGATAGATTTCAAATAGCTCTGATATAGCAGAAACCACTAAATTATGAAATTGCTAAATTGGGAATTGTATTTCAACCCAGAACAAAAAATGTGCTTTGACGGACACTAAATAACTTTCCCAGCCACAACAGGACAGCGGTAACGAGAGATTTAGCGGGATATAAATTTGAGGCCTAGTATTTAGGCGCTGGGTGACCGGTATGGATTTAGTGACAGAATTAGACTTGGAAATGCACAGTAGCGTGTGTGTGAAGTTATTCTGAATGACCCTATGTGCACCTTGAATATTATATACCCTTTTAGGGATAGATTTCAAATAGCTCTGATATAGCAGAAACCACTAAATTATGAAATTGCTAAATTGGGAATTGTATTTCAACCCTGAACAAAAAATGTGCTTTTACGGACACTAAATAACTTGCCCAGACACAACAGGACAGCGGTAACGAGAGATTTAGCGGGATATAAATTTGAGGCCTAGTATTTAGGCGCTGGGTGACCGGTATGGATTTAGTGACAGAATTAGACTGGGATATGGCCAAAAAATAACCACACTATTGCTGGTTAAATGCACTTGGTGACGGGCGCAGCTTGCCCCTGATGTAGTATATGGCCAAAAAATGAACAGACTATTGCTGGTTAAATGCACTTGGTGTCACAGCTTGACCAACCACACTACTGAGGGTTAAATGCACTTGGTGATCGGCGCAGCTTGCCCCTGATGTAGTATATGGCCAAAAAATGAACAGACTATTGCTGGTTAAATGCACTTGGTGTGATAGCTTGACCAACCACACTACTGAGGGTTAAATGCACTTGGTGACGGGCGCAGCTTGCCCCTGATGTAGTATATGGCCAAAAAATGAACAGACTATTGCTGGTTAAATGCACTTGGTGACGGGCGCAGCTTGCCCCTGATTTAGTATATGGCAAAAAAATGAACAGACTATTGCTGGCTAAATGCACTTGGTGTGATAGCTTGACCAACCACACTACTGAGGGTTAAATGCACTTGGTGACGGGCGCAGCTTGCCCCTGATTTAGTATATGGACAAAAAATGAACAGACTATTGCTGGTTAAATGCACTTGGTGTGACAGCTTCACCCTGATGTAGGCTTTAGCCAAAAAACAACCACACCATTGAGGGTTAAATGCACTTGGTGACAGGCGCAGCTTGCCCCTGATGTAGTATATGGCCAAAAAATGAACAGACTATTGCTGGTTAAATGCACTTGGTGTGACAGCTTGACCAACCACACTACTGAGGGTTAAATGCACTTGGTGACGGGCGCAGCTTGCCCCTGATGTAGTATATGGCCAAAAAATGAACAGACTATTGCTGGTTAAATGCACTTGGTGTCACAGCTTGACCAACCACACTACTGAGGGTTAAATGCACTTGGTGACGGGCGCAGCTTGCCCCTGATGTAGTATATGGCCAAAAAATAAACAGACTATTGCTGGTTAAATGCACTTGGTGTGACAGCTTCACCCTGATGTAGGCTTTAGCCAAAAAACAACCACACCATTGAGGGTTAAATGCACTTGGTGACAGGCGCAGCTTGCCCCTGATGTAGTATATGGCCAAAAAATAAACAGACTATTGCTGGTTAAATGCACTTGGTGTGACAGCTTCACCCTGATGTAGGGTTTAGCCAAAAAAAAACCACACCATTGAGGGTTAAATGCACTTGGTCGCAGCTTGTGCTGGCGCACCACAAGACACAAAATGGCCGCCGATCACCCCAGAAAAATGTGACTGACAAACGTTCTGGGCAGCCTAAAAACAGTGAGCAATTGAGTATCAGCAGCTCAATGATGCACAGCTGCAGATCGATCAATAATCAAGTACTTTGGAGGAGTTAATCTGCCTAATCTCGCCCTACTGTCGCAGCCGCAACCTCTCCCTACGCTAATCAGAGCAGAGTGACGGGCGGCGCTATGTGACTCCAGCTTAAATAGAGGCTGGGTCACATGGTGCTCTGGCCAATCACAGCCATGCCAATAGTAGGCATGGCTGTGATGGCCTCTTGGGGCAAGTAGTATGACGCTTGTTGATTGGCTGCTTTGCAGCCTTTCAAAAAGCGCCAAGAAAGCATCACAAAGCGCCAAGAAAGCGACGAACACCGAACCTGAACTTTTACGAAAATGTCCGGGTTCGGGTCCGTGTCACGGACACCCCAAAATTCGGTACGAACCCGAACTATACAGTTCGAGTTCGCTCATCCCTAATCCTAATGAGAAAGATTTCATAATAAGGATTTGGAGAAGGGGCAGAGGAATAGCAGAGCAGGGAGAGGCTGGTGCTGCTACTAGGGGGTCATATTATGGGGGAGTAATAAAGCCCACCATAATGCCCCCCCAGTAGTAATAATTCTCCTTATAATGTGACAGTGCAAAAAATACCCCCTTGTAATGCCCCCAGTTGAGCTAATGTCCTCATCGCGCCCCCATAATGTGCCAGTATAAAATACCCCTTTATAGTGCCCCTAGTAAATGACCCCATAGTGCTCCACACCCTCCTTCCTCCTAGTGCCCCCCATAATGTACCAGTATAAAATGCTCCAGTAGATGCCCTCAGTGTCCCCCATAATTTGCAAGTATAAAATACCCCTTAGTGCCCCCCGTAGATGACCCCATAGTACTCCTCTCCCCCCTTCCCCATAGTACCCACCATGTGTCCCAGTATAAAATTGTACTGTACAGAGAGCCCATATAAAATGCCCCTTCTTTATGGCGTCAGTAGATGCCCCTATAGTGCCCCCAATCATGTGTCAGTATTAACAGCCCCCCCCTGTGCCAGTAATAACAGCCCCTCTGTGCCAGTATTAACAGCCCCCCCTGTGCCAGTAATAATAGCCCCCTATGCCAGTAATAGCAGCCCCCAGTAATAACAGCCCCCCTGTGCCAGTAATAACAGCCCCTCTGTGCCAGTAATAACAGCCCCCGCCTTTGCCAGTAATAACAGCCCCCCCCTTTGCCAGTAATAACAGCCCCCCCCTTGCCAGTAATAACAGCCCCCCCCCTTTGCCAGTAATAACAGCCCCCCCCCCTTGCCAGTAATAACAGCCCCCCCCTTTGCCAGTAATAATAGCCCCCCCCTTTGCCAGTAATAACAGCCCCCCCTTTTCCAGTAATAACAGCCCCCCCCCTTTGCCAATAATAACAGCCCCCCCCCCCTTTGCCAGTAATAACAGCCCCCCCTTTGCCAGTAATAGTATTGTACATAATAATAAATAAAAAAATAATAATAAAAAAAAAAAAAACACATACTTAACTCCATGTCAGTGATACGATGCAGGCCTCTTCTGGCCTGTGTCCCACTCTGTATGGCTCAGGCGGCGCGATGACATCATCGCGCCGCCTGCGCCGGCCTCTGATAGGCTGCCGGCCTAGTGCCGGCAGCCTATCAGAGGAAGGGAAAGGGACACGCCTCTCCCTACCGCAGCACAGGCAAGCATCTGTATCGCTGTCCTGAGGACGGCGATACAGATGACTGGAGATGAGCGCTTCCACAATGGAAGCGCTCATCTCCCTGTGCCCAGCCGCCGCCACCATTACACTGTGGGCTGTCGGCCGCCGGCGCCCCTGTTGCTATGGCGCCCTGTGCGGCCTCACAGCCCGCACACCCCAAAGGCCGGCCCTGACTCAACCTTGTATATATGCTCAATAGGCTGCTCCAGCATAAACGTGCTGTTAACGACTACCTGTATGAACTCTGTGGCAGAACAGGTTCTGGGGAGCTTGGTTTCTTTTCACCACGCCAGTGGCTGCTCATGTGCAACGCATGCAGTTTTCTGTGGCCATTTGATGAGATCACCTAACCGGTCAGTCACAGCCAGGGCGCCATTAGTGACATCGTACCTTACACTGAAGCATGCATTGCGTCATGTCATTGATCAAGCCGTCGAAGACCAGGAGCTGGAAGATGAGGAAGTCGCAATGCTGAATGAATTCCCAGGGAGTCTACTCCATCTGAGACAAGTCAGCAGGAGTCTGAAGTGGAGTCAGAGGAGGATGGTGCCCGGGGGGGAGGAGGAGGAGGAGAAGGAGCAAGAAGAGCAGGCTTGAAACTTTTCGGGGATCCCTGGTGCTGTCCGTGGCTGGGGGGAGGAGACCAAGGACGACATTCTCCTGGGAGATGAGCAGGAGCCAGGGCACTCCACCACATCCAATTTAGTGCAAATGGGGGTCTTCATGGTCCAGTGTTTGAAGAGGGGCCCCCGTATAAAAAGCATAAAGGTCAAGGACCTATAATGGGTGGCAATGTACTTAGACCCCCGGTACTAAAAAAATATGGTGAACATGTTACCAGCATCACAGAAGGCTGTCAGAATGCAGCATTTCCAGGCCTTGCTGCGAGAGATGGCACTTTCTGCTGTTGCGGGCACTGGAGGAATTGCCACCCACAGGGGAGGTCGTCAATACATGGCGACCTCCTCTCTCCACCACACTGCTCCGCTGTATACTGGTGCTTATTCTGACACTAGGGCTGTGTTCACATCCTATTTTTGCCATCCATTTAATGCATATCCAAAATGTATGCATTAACAGATGCCTCAGACTGATGCCATACAGTTCCATGGCAGAAAAAAAATGCACGTTGGCCATTTTTTGCAAATCTGACCAGTGTCACTTTAAGTGCTGATAACTTTAAAACGCTTTGACTTACCCAGGCCGTTCTGAGATTGTTTTTTCGTCACATATCTTCATGACACTGCTAAAATTGGGTCAAAAAAGTTAATTTTTTTTACATAAAAAAATACCATATTTACCAAAAATTTTGAAAAGTTTGCAAATTTCAAAGTTTCAGTTTCTCTACTTCTGTAATACATAGTAATACCCCCAAAATTGTGATGACTTTACATTCCCCATATGTCTACTTCATGTTTGTAGCATTTTGGGAATGCTATTTTATTTTTTGGGGATGTTACAAGGCTTAGAAGTTTAGAAGCAAATCTTGAAATTTTTCAGAAATTTACAAAAACCCAATTTTTAGGGACCACTACAGGTCTGAAGTCACTTTGCAAGGCTTACATAATAGAAACCGCCCAAAAATGACCCCATTCTATAAACTACACCCCTCAAGGTATTCAAAACTGATTTTACTAACTTTGTTAACCCTTTAGGTGTTGCACAAGAGTTATTGGCAAATGGGGATGAAATTTGAGAATTTCATTTTTTTGCCTAATTTTCCATTTTAACCCATTTTTTCCACCAAAGCAAGGGTTAACAGCCAAACAAGACTGTATATTTATTGCCCTAACTCTGCCGTTTACAGAAACACCCCATATGTGGCCGTAAACTACTGTACGGGCACACAGTAGGGCGTAGAGGGAAAGGTGCGCCGTATGGTTTTTGGAAGCCAGATTTTGCTGGACTGTTTTTTTGACACCATGTCCCATTTGAAGCCCCCCTGATGCACCCCTAGAGTAGAAACTCCATAAAAGTGACCCCATGTAAGAAACTACACCCCTCAAGGTATTCAAAACTGATTTTGCAAACTTTGTTAACACTTTAGGTGTTGCACAAGATTTAATGGAAAATAGAGATACAATTTAAAAATTTCACTTTTTTGGCAGATTTTCCATTTTAATATTTTTTTTCCAGTTACAAAGCAAGGGTTAACAGGCAAACAAAACTCATTATTTATTGCCCTGATTCTGTAGTTTACAGAAAAACCCCATATGTGTCCGTAAACTGCTGTACGGCCACACAGCAGGGCGTAGAGTGAAAGGTGCGCCGTATGGTTTTTGGAAGCCAGATTTTGCTGGACTGTTTGTTTTTCACAATATGTCTCATTTGAAGCCCCCCTGATGCACCCCTAGAGTAGAAACTCCATAAAAGTGACCCCATCTAAGAAACTACACCCCTCAAGGTATTCAAAACTGATTTTACAAACTTTGTTAACCCTTTAGGTGTTGCACAAGATTTAATGGAAAATAGAGATACAATTTCAAAATTTCACTTTTTTGTCAGATTTTCGATTTTAATATTTTCTTTCCAATTACAAAGCAAGGGTTAACAGCCAAACAAAACTCATTATTTATGGCCCTGATTCTGTAGTTTACAGAAACACCCCTTATGTGGTCTTAAACCGCTGTACGGGCACACGGCAGGGCGCAGAAGGAAAGGAATGCCATACGGTTTTTGTAAGGCAGATTTTGCTGGACTGGTTTTTTTGACACCATGTCCCATTTGAAGCCGCCCTGATGCACCCCTAGAGTAGAAACTCCCAAAAAGTGACCCCATTTTAGAAACTATGGGATAGGGTAGCAGTTTTGTTGGTACTAGTTTAGGGTACATATGATTTTTGGTTGCTCTATATTACATTTTTTGTGCGGCAAGGTAACAAGCTTTTTTGGCACATTTTTGGCTAGGTAACAAGAAATAGATTTTTTGGCACGTTTTTTCTTTTTGTTATTTACAACATTTATCTGACAGGTTAGATCATGCGGTAATTTTATAGAGCAGGTTGTCACAGACGCGGCGATACCTAATATGTATACAATTTTTTTTATTTATGTAAGTTTTACACAATGATTTCATTTTTAAAACAAAAAAATGTTTTAGTGTCTCCATAGTCTAAGAGCCATAGTTTTTTCAGTTTTTGGGCGATTATCTTAAGTAGGGTCTCATTTTTTGTGGGATGAGATGACGGTTTGATTGGCACTATTTTGGGGTGCACATGACCTTTTCATTGCTTGCTATTACACTTTATTGTGACGTAAGATGACAAAAAAAATTTTTTTACACCGTTTTTATTTTAATTTTTTTACGGTGGTCGCCTGAGGGGTTAGGTCATGTGATATTTTTATAGAGCCGGTCGATACAGACGCGGCAATACCTAATATGTATACTTTTTCTTTATTTATTTAAGTTTTACACAATGATTTCATTTTTGAAACAAAGAAAATCATGTTTTAGTGTTTCCATAGTCTGAGAGCCATAGTTTTTTCAGTTTTTGGGCGATTATCTTGGGTAGGGTATGATTTTTGCGGGATGAGATGATGGTTTGATTGGTACTATTTTGGCGTACATGCGACTTTTTTGATCACTTTTATTACCTTTTTTGGGAAGTAAGGTGGGCAAAATTTCAATTTCCTAATATATTTTTTTTTTTTATGGCGTTCACCGTGCGGGGAAAGTAACATGACTGTTTTATAGATCAGGTTGTTACGGACGCGGCGATACCAAACATGTGTAGGGAATTTTATTTTTTTCATTTTTAAATCAGTGATAAATGTGTTTTTTTATTTTTACTTTTTTTTAACTTTTTTTTAACTTTTTTTGACCCAGACCCACTTGGTTCTTGAAGATCCAGTGGGTCCGATGTCTGTATAATACAGTACAGTACAATATATATTGTACTGTACTGTATTTTACTTACACTTTGTCTGAACAGATCTCTGCCTTCAGCACAGATCTGTTCAGCACCATGGACAGCAGGACGCCTGAGACGGCGTCCTGTTGCCATGGGAACCTTCCCCGTCTGCTCAGTACTGGTAAAGAGGGGGGCTCTCTGGGGGCTGTCTCCCTCTCCATCGGGGGGATGCAAAGGCACTGCAGCCCCCCGATGGGAGAGGGAGGGAGCTCCCTCTTACTGTTAACTTTTTCCATACAGCGGTCCGTACGGACCGCTGTATGGAAAGGGTTAAACGGCTGACATCGCATCACCGATGTCAGCCGTTTATACCAGGGTGTCAGCAATGTGCCACCAACGAATTTTCAAGGGGAGGCGGGCGGGGGATCACGATCCCGCCTGCCGCACCGCCCGCCTCCCGCACCGCCCAAAACTCTGGGTGTAAAATCTATGTTTGAGGGACACTAAAGTTTCTGATCCCCGCGGTCAGGGACCGCGGGGATCAGAAACTGCAAAAAGCACAGCAAACCGCAGGTCTGAATTGACCTGCGGTTTGCGGCGATCGCCGAAAGGGGGGGGGGGTCACATGACCCCCCTGGCGTTGTCACAGTATGCCGGCTGAATGATTTCAGCCGGCATCCCGTTCCCATTAACCCCCGCAGCGCCGGAATCTGCATTTCAAGTTAGGACGTACCAGTACGCCCTGAGTCCTTAAGGATTCGGGAAATAGGGCGTACCGGTACGCCCTGCGTCCTTAAGGGGTTAAAAAACATATTTTTGGTGGGAATTTTTGCCAATTACCCCCCTCTGGTATATCACTGTCCATGTTGTGGGACTATTTGTGTTCTTCTAGTAAGTGTTTGCTGCAAATATGACCTGAAGATTTTTCAGTTTTACCTGCAAATATGACCTGAAGATTTTTCAGTTTTGCCTGCCATTAAAGTGAATGGGGCCCACCGCGAAGGCATGGTTCGCGAACATTTGATCGTGTATCGTCCCAGCCGATGTTCGTCCATCACTAATAATAAACAATCAGACCTCCGATAAGAGCCCCATGCCTCTCATCAGTCCCCATATGCTTCTCATTAGCCCCCAGCAGCTTTTCATCAGCCCTTCATCAGCATCTTTGCCTCATTTCAGCCACTCATCAGCCCCCATTGCCTCAGATCAGCCCTCAGCACCCCCTACTGCCTCAGATCAGCCCCCAGCAGCCCCCTTTGCCTCATGCTTAATAAAAATAAAACACTTACCTTTCTTGCTCCGGATGCCGCTGCTCCTCTCTTCCAGCGCATTCCTCTTCATCCTGCCACCGGCTGTGCTGTGAACCGCTGCGCACAGTGTGAGGTCACAGAGCGTCCTCACGCTGTGCGCAGCCACTGCACAGCCGACAGCTCATGGGCCGCAGAGGATGCTATTAAGAAACCTGGAAGCGCAACCGTTACGTGCCTGCATAGACATGTATTAGGACGGAGCAAAAAGGAATATCTCTTAAAGGCTTCCATTTTGCATTCCATCTGGGCATTTCGTTATATTCCGTTATAAACTGAACCTATAATTAAGGATGAGCAAATCGACTATAGATGAAACATCCGAAGTCGATTCGCAGAAAATGTTGTTCTAATTAGAATGTATTGGCTCCGATGAGCCGAAGTTATTGCTTTGCGAGGTCTCGCGGGACTAACTTCATAAATTAAATTGTACTGTAAAAAAACATTTCCCGAACTTGGATTTGGTTCCAAGGTACCACTTGCAATGGAACCCAAGTTTATGAAGTTATTGCGCAAAGCAATAACTTCGGCTCATTTGAGCCAATACATTCTAATACTGTTCGGAGCTCCTGCTCCGTACAGTATTAGAACGAAGCTTTCTGCGAATCGACTTCGGATGTTTCATGTCATATCACTAGTGCGAACCCACCCTTAGCCTCACTAGCATGTATTACTATTGTTTGGATTAGCAGATTTTTGAAAAAGTTTGGTTCATACCCGAATTGATTCAGGCAGAGACTGATTGGCGCCAGTTTCCCTGGAAATTGGCATATAACACCACTTAGTCTCCTAGGACCTAGGTATTTTTTTGAAAACATGTTACCTCTTTTGTGAATTTTGGCTTCTCCACCTCCCAACCCACTCATAAATGCAATGACAGCAATAGTAAATCATGTCTGAGTGACATTGACATACATAGCTATGGGTAAACACATGTTTGATGGTGTTAAAAACACACTGCACTGTGGCATGTGCTATGCTTTTTCATATTCCAAAGTTTCTAAAAATGGTACTGTATCGGAGGCAGATGGTGTTTAAAACACACACAGTGTAACGGGAAAGTTTGATTGTTGGGGTAACAAACATCATGCCTTGACGGGGTCAGAATGCCTGCCCATATAACATGCACAAGTGTAAATTGTCAGAATAAAAAGTGTCTCATAGTGAATGAGCCTACAAAAGTTCTCCCTTTTAATTAGCAGCAGCACAGTGTGAATGTGAAAAGGGCACGGTATTAGAAGCACATGGCTGGTGGTGGCAGGAAAAGCAGCATAGCATGGAACATACAAGGCAGTAGATCGGCTGTCTATGGGTGGTAGCAGTGGAAGATGTTTAGCGTTAATACTGGTGGAAGTAGGGGATTAGCAGCAAGGAGTAGCAGCAATGGTGGTGTCAGCAGCAGCAGCCATATGCTTGCAGGCAGCAGTATGATGGAGGTAGCAGCAGCCATATGAAACATGATGGTAGGAAAGCAGCAGCAGCGGCACAAAGGTGTCAGTGGTATGATAAAGGCAGTTGAAGCAGCAGCCGCCATATGGAACATGTTGGTAGGCAGCAACAGTGGCATAATAGTGGCAGTGGCATGATGGAGGCAGCCACAGCAGCCTTATGGAACATGATGAAAGGCAGGCAGCAATGGCATGACGGCGGTAGTGGCATGATGAAGGCAGCTGCCGCAGCTTTACAGAATATGATAGTATGAAAGCAGCATTGGCATGTGCCATGATGGCGGCAGTGGCATGACAGAGACAGCAGCAGCCATTACCAACATAATGGTAATTAGGACAGCAGGCAGTAACAGTGACAAGATGGGGCAAAATCAGGAAGAGCAGACCTATTCATCAATCTCAGCCAGAGGAGTGTAAAAATCCTATAGATGTGGGTTTGGGTGCCACCACTCCCACTGCGGCACTAAAAACCTTTTTTGAGACGACACTGGGGGCTGGACAAGAGAGAGCATACTGTGCCAATTCTGGCCACTGTTCCAGTCTGCCTGCCCAGAAGTCCATGAGGTCAGAGAACACGGTATGCCCTGGAGAGAGCCCAGAGTCTACATAAGGCTGAACCTGGGTGTTGATTTCCCTCAGCCTGGCATGGCACGTGGAAAGAGTGCTCCATCATGTTGAGGAGACTGAAATGGGTGCTGCTTGTGGTGGTATAAGGTGGGTGAGTCTGTGGAGGGCAGAGTGGAGCCTTCCTTTCAGACATGCTGGCAGCAGATGTCTGCTTGCCAAAAGCTGCAGCAAGCTGCATACACAGTGTTTCTGACCATTTTGACTTGATAGTGAGTCTAAAAGCATGGCTATCCAGTAATCATCAGACTGCTTGATGTCAATGATACGCCTGTCACTGCATAAACAAGCAAGCGTACAGCAAGCCATTCTGGCCAGCGTGCCCAAGGAGCCAGTTCTTTTTGGCTCCACCCCAACAATAGAATGATGGGTGTTGTGGCCAGTGCCATCATCATCATCATCCTCTTGCTCCTCAACCTCAGACTCCTCCTCCTCTTCCAGTGGCAGCTTCTCATTCTCATTCTCCTCAATGGCCACTTCTCCTTGTGGGTCCCAAACAGCTGAAGGGCAGGCAGCAAGATGCGTTAGCTTTTCTTCTTCTACCGTCGTCCCCTGTTGCATGAGCTTCAGCCTCTATTATAAGATAAATATGAAGGGGGTGAGATCATTCATGATACAGTTGTTTCTGCTGACAAACATTGTGGCCTCTTCGAAGGTCTTCAGCACCCAACAAGCATTTTGGATCAGCTGCCACTGCCTGACCTTGAAGCAACACATGCTCTCTGCTGCTGAGGGGGTCTGCTGCATGACAAAATTGTTCACAGCTTTCCATTGCTAGTAGAGATGCTCTAGCATGTGCAATGTTGAATTCCAGCGAGTTGGAACATTGTGGATTAAATTATGTAGCTGCAGACCGGTCTGTCGCTGCATGTAACAATGACTTGAATGTGACTATAGTCTCTTGGACATTGCTCGCACCTTGCTCAAGCCAGTTTACTTTTTAAAAAAGCTTTCCACGACTAGCTTGATCATGTGAGCCATGCAGGGAGTATGTGTTATTTCCACCAGATTCAGGGCGACCACAATGTAGTGTCCATTGTCGCAGACCACCCACTCCAGGGTGATTAGCTCAGACGCAGCCTGGCAATGCTTGACTCAACACACGTGATAGGAAGGAGAGGGAGTGGGAGCAACACTGTGCCCTGCTGCTGTTTGGGTCTAAAGCTTGTCCATGGAGGGCAGATAAGTGCATGGTGTGGGAACCAGGCTGGTCCAATCTTGGGGGGGAGCGGTCAAAAGGACCTTGCCTTGTTGGTGGCCTCTCTGCAGCCATAAAAAGCATTGACCCAGTGAGCCGTGAAAGTATGTGTATTGTCCCATTCTCCACCATGTGAGAATACAAGGCATGGATGGCTTTTTGGGAAAAATAATGGCACCTAGTTATCTTCCAGTGAGGCTGTGCACACACTATAAGCTCCGTAAAGACAGCAGACTCTACTAAACTGTACGGCAGACACTGAACCCCCAGCAACTTGGCCAGGTGGAAATTAAGCTGGAGCACCAGCGGATTGCTGGGTGTGTAAAGTTGTTTAGTGGCCACAAATTTAATTATCAATGACTGACAACGGAGCAAAGGAGGAAGAGGAGGAGTCTGAGCTGGAGAAGCAGAAAGTTATGTTGAAATTTGAAAAATACTGTACTGCCAGTGGATGCAGCCTGACTGCTGCAAGGGATACTGGTAGAAAGAAGAAACTCTTCTTGCAGTAGCTAGGTGCCACCTTTGTTTGTCAATGGGATTAGGTGATGCAGCATTATGTGGTTTGTGAAGATCTGGCTGTGGACTAAAGATCACTGGGCCAATAAACTTAGACTGGAATCCAATGCAAACTTTTTCCAGCACTAAGCACCGGTTATGTTGAGTTTTATTGTTGTGGTTTATCAGGTATATTCTTTTTCTGGTATTTTGAGGAGGGGCACCATGGGAACCACAGTCCATACTTACACATGCCATGCTCATACAGACCTCAGAGCCATGAGGTGAGATGTGCTGGCTGGACCTTAATAAGGCCACACATGATATTTGTAATTAGAGTAAAGCAATCATTCCATTAGCTTTGTTAGTGTCTTGGGGGCCTCAATTAAGTGATTGTTCCGGCCTCAGGGAAATACAACCATCAATGCACAGTTAGCATTGGGGGAAGTGTTCCCAGGAGGAGAAGCTCAAACCTGGGGTCTGCATTGGGGTACATAGGACACTGACTAGGGGATGAGGTTGTTGTTGCTGGTTGGATCCATGCGCTTCGGTAGTGGTGTCCATGGTCTGGATGAAAATCTGCTGTGACTGCGAAATATATTGGCGGTTAATACTAACTACCCGTGGGCTAACCTAAGTTGGAAGACAGTGGGTAGAGCCTGGTACGGGGCAATGGAACTACAGGTCCCAGCCTGGGATATCATGGACTGGGTCTTGGAGGGTGTCCGCCCAAGTGTCAAGGGGTGCAGCTTTTCTGGACAATATACCTGCATTTGCTGCATAACTGTGGATGAAAGAATAAAGATAGTTGCATCGTTATGCTGCCTACATGATTTTCACGACCCACAACTAGGGATGAGTAGTATCTGTGCCACTAACAGATTTGGGCCTAATGTCTTCTGTGAGTTCAAATATGCAAATTCATAAAAAAGATTTCTCAAGTGTAAAAAACTACTAACCTACTATGTCTCAAGTTACTGAGATTAACCCCCCTTCCCCCCACACCAACACTTGAACAGTCTGGAGATGCCCTGACACAGATTTTGTACTAGTATTTCATATGTTTTCACTCAGAGATTTAAAACGCTACCGTCTGTATTGTAAGATACACGTTGCACATGTATTTTGATATTTTAACAACCCCCCCCCCCCCCCAAAAGAAAAAAATTGAACTGGCTTTAGATGCATCGACACAGATTTCAGCCTAGTATTTCACGTTTTTCACAAGATTTTAAATGCTACCCTTCGTATTGTTAGATACACGTTGCACACATTACTATATCGCTATATTTGTTCATCAATATTTAGTGATATAGGCATATCATTCCCAGGAGCTTTCCTATCCTTTACGGATCTTAATGCATTTTCCAGTTCTTCTAACGCAATGTCTCCATCTGGAGTTTTTTTTCAACCCCCCCCTTAGCTTCTTAAATGTCATCTTAATCAAATATCTCTGGAGCTCTTCCTTGTTATATTCTATCTTAGACCTATATAGCATTTGATAGTATCATTGAGTTTTTTTGTTTTTTTTTTCAATTATACTTGCTAACATCCTGCCTGAAGAAACATAGAAGCCCAGACTTTTTTCAAGCTGGTGGTCCCTCACATTTTTTGCACTGTTTCCCATTTATCTACCGTATTTTTTGCTTTTTAAGATGCACCTAGTTTTTGAGGAGGAAAATAAGAAAAAAAAAATAGGGTGTACTTTTGGTAGGTTTTGAACTAATGGTGGTCTATGGATGACACTATTATGGAGGGGACCTGTGGATGACACTGTTATGGAGGGGATCTGTGGAAGACGCACTGTTTTGGGGGCATCTTTGGATGGTGCATTGTTATGGGGTATATGTGGATGACACTGTTATGGGGGATCTGTGGATGACACTGTTATGGAGGGGATCTGTGGATGACCCACTGTTATGGGGGCATCTGTGGATGATGCATTGTTATGGGGGATCTGTGGATCACATGTTTATGGGGGATCTGTGGATAATAATGGTATGCAGGGTAGTAATGTCTCTTTGAGGCACAATCGTGGGTGTAGGGGTACTGTGTATATAATACTAGCATGCAGGGTAGTATTGCCTGAACTGCGCTCAGTGTGGGGATAGTTTGAGATGAGGGGGTATTTTGTGCAGGATAGTTGGGTGTATCTTTCCTTCAGTGTGGGGGTAGTTTGGGGCACAAAAAGGACTTACATGGTAAGTATGGGTGGGTACGGAGAGTAGTAATGCTCATCTTGTGCCCGATGTGGGGGTAGTTTGAGGATGCACGGGAAGGGAGGTATAGTGTATGTTTGGATGGGTAGAGGGAGTACAGTTAAATTTCCCCTGCGATCCCCTGCACTCGGTGACCAGCTATGCCGTTGCGGGCTGCAGAGAGAGGGGGGGTGGGGGATGGAGCCTGTACCTGGAGGGAAGGAGGGAGTGAACAGGGGACTGGGACACACACAGAAGGGACCCGGGGACAGAGACACAGCCAGAGCCGTACTGCGCATGAGGCCCGCCCCCATTCACTTACGAACTCAGCGCTGAGGCTCCGCGTCAGTCACTGCCTGAGTGTTTGTATTATATATTATATACCGGTATGTCCTCCTGTACTGTATGCTGTATATTATTCTGTACTACATATATAATACACGTCAGCCACTGCTGCGAGTTCAACAGCAGTTGCCGGCCTCCAGCCCCTCCTCCCACTCCGCGTGATAGAGGTAAACTGTTACTGGTACATAAATTGCAGCAGAATGAATTCGAAATAAAATAGACGTGAACTGAAATGAATCTCTCTGCTGGAGGCAAAACAATGTCCTCAACCTCTGATATGCTCACCAGGTCATCTCTTATAAAGCTCAGGTCAGATTGTACAGTTCCAATTTGTATGGCTACATTTCCCATTGTACCCTTCAACCTGGTTAGGCCTTTTTCACACGAGCGTGACGGATTAGGTCCGGATGCGTTCAGGGTGCCTTCAGGGAAACTCGCACCATTTTGCAAGCAAGTTCAGCCAGTTTTGTCTGCGATTGCGTTTAGTTTTCTCCATGCTGGTGCAATGTGTTTTGATGTGTTTCTCTGATAAAGAACTGAAGGTTTACAAACAACATCTTTTAGCAACCATCAGTGAAAAGCGCATTGCATCGGCACTTGCGTCCGGATCGAATGCGTTCTTTCACTGAAGCCCCATTCACTTCTATGTTGCCAGGGCTACGCAGAATATAGAACATGCTGCGTTCTTCAAGCAACGCAGAAAGGATGCGTGAAAAAAACGCTCATGTAAACCGACCCATGGAAATGAATGGGTCAGGATTCACTGCGGGTGCTAAGCATTCACATCACGCATTGCACCCGCACGGAAAACTCACTCGTGTGAAAGACGCTTTACCGTATGTCATATTTGTTTAATCATTTTTGCATCTAAATCCGTACCCTCAATCCCACCTCTGCCAGTTCTTCCTTCCTCCTCCACCCTTATAGCTGTTTCAGAATGGGGGTCTCCTTTCCTCATTCACAACATTTTGCCAAAGTTTAGGGGTTTGAGGTGGAGTAGCTGCTGACATATTTAGTTATTTCATTTTTTTTTATTTAATTAGACTCCAGGCCAGCCCCAGACCTCCTAGCATTAGCCCCTTATTCCTCTTTTGTTCTTTGGAGGTATCTCAGCTAGTTAATTCAGTATTAAATCAATATTAAATCACAGTGACCTTTTTTTTTTTTTTTTCAAATCCCCCCCCTTTCTTGCCGTTTCTGTTCATCTTTAGCCTTTAGTTTTATATATAGGTTAAGTATTCAGAGTTAGTGTATTAGCTTATTAACAGGGTTATCCGGGTCTATAAAAATAAAAAAAATATCACTACAGTGGCTTATAATATGACAGACTAGATGAGTACCTGTAAACATGTTTTGATCAAGTAGAACTTTTCTCCCATGCAGCCTCCACTTCCTGCTCCATCTCATCCTAGCTGTGGGAGTGTCAGTTGTGATGAAGCATCCACCCAGTGCCCCTCCTAGCAGTGCTGTTCCACGCCCCCTACTCCTCTTTTTCTTGTTACTCCCACCTACTACACCAACTCAGTCTAGTACTCCAGGGAGCATTCTCAGTTTGTATTTATTTACAGGACTATAAACTTCCTCATTTATACTCTCGTTAGCAAAATTTTTTGCACCTCTATCACACCTGCCCCCAGCCCCATCATACAGTCTCATGTACATCACATCTCCCCCCAGCCCCTTCATACAGTCCCATGTACATCGAATCTTCATCCCAGCCTCCATAATACAGTCCCATTTACATCACATTTGCCCCTAGCCCCATCCAGGGCCGGCGCTACCATAAGGCAGACCAAGCGGTCGCCTTAGGGCGCGCCCTGCGCAGGGCGGAAGAATTGATGAATGTTTTTTTTTTTTTTTTTTTTTTTTATGACTGACTTGTTACTTGAACCTGCTGCGTCCACCCTGCGGGTGCCGGCCGGCGGCCGCGGCGCTCGTCTAGTCTAGAGACAGTAGTCAGGGACAGGGACTCACTTTAGAGCAACAGATATCACTTGCCCCGCCCCCCTCCCCCTGTGTGGACAGTGTGCGAGTGCGGCTGTGTGCTGGCTGGGCCGCCCGGCCGGACTCGTAGTGCTAGTCAGGGCAACATAGCAGCAGCTAGGCACTGGCAGGCAGAGATAGATGAGCACAGATGAATGATAGATATTCATTCATTGGCTCAGCAGCACGCCGCTCTGGCTGCCACTACTAGTGACTGACAACTCAAGTCACCTGACCTGCAGTGCACAGGGGGGCGTGAGTAGACGCAGGCAGCTGCGGAAATTGAAAGATGTTACAGGCTTAGAGATCAACAGTGAGTACAGCATTAGCCAAGTGAAAGGAACTATGTATGTGCTGTTAATACACAAGGCGCATAGATATGTACTGCATTATACTGAAAGGCTGCTCTGTACCATACAGTATATTGAAATGAGCAAAATTCTTCTAGGTCAGATAATAGTAGCTACAATGAAAGTGTTGTATTTCATAATCTGATTAGATCATCTAATCAGATTAATCTGATAATTCTGATTCAATTTCTTGGCGGGCGCGGGCCGCGGCTGCCGTCTGAGGTCTGACTCTGCTGAATATATTATGTCTGAGTGACTGAATGAATTCTGATCTAAGGCTACTTTCACACTAGCGTTCGGGTTTCCGTTCGTGAGCTCCGTTTGAAGGAGCTCACGAGCGGACCCGAACGCAGCCGTCCAGCCCTGATGCAGTCTGAATGGAGCGGATCCGCTCAGACTGCATCAGTCTGGTGGCGTTCAGCCTCCGCTCCGCTCGCCTCCGCACGGACAGGCGGACAGCTGAACGCTGCTTGCAGCGTTCGGGTGTCCGCCTGGCCGTTCGGAGGCGTGCGGATCCGTGCGGATCCGTCCAGACTTTCAATGTAAGTCAATGGGGACGGATCCGTTTGAAGATGCCACAATGTGGCTCAATCTTCAAGCGGATCCGTCCCCCATTGACTTTACATTGAAAGTCTGGACGGATCCGTCCCAGGCTATTTTCACACTTAGCTTTTTTTTGCTAAAATAATGCAGACGGATCCGTACTGAACGGAGCCTCCGTCTGCATTATTATGATCGGATCCGTTCAGAACGGATCCGATCGAACGCTAGCCGAACGCTAGTGTGAAAGTAGCCTAATTCAGTCACTCAGACATAATATATTCAGCAGAGTCAGACGGCAGCCGTGGCCTGCGCCCGCCAAGAAATTGAATCAGAATTATCATCAGATTAGGGTACTTTCACACTTGCGTTTTTCTTTTCCGGCACTGAGTTCCGTCACAGGGGCTCTATACCGGAAAATAACTGATCAGGCATATCCCCATGCATTCTGAATGGAGAGTAATCCGTTCAGTTTGCATCAGGATGTCTTCAGTTCAGTCGTTTTGACTAATCAGGCAAAAGAGAAAACCGCAGCATGCTACGGTTTTATCTCCGGCGAAAAAAACTGAAGACTTGCCTGAATGCATTTTTTTCCATAGGAATGTATTAGTGCCGGATCCGGCATTCAAAATACCGGAATGCCGGATCCGTCCTTCCGATCTGCGCATGCGCAGACCTTTAAAAATGAAAAAAAAACAAAAAACAGATCCGTTTTGCCTGATGACACCGGAAAAACAGATCCGGTATTGCAATGCATTTTTCTGACTGATCAGGCATTTTTCTGACTGATCAGGATCCTGATCAGTCTGAAAAATGCCTGATCAGTCAGAAAAAATTACATCTGTTTGCATACAGTTTGCCTGATCAGGCAGTCAGTTCAGGCAACGGAACTGCCTGCCGGAATCAAACAACGCAAGTGTGAAAGTACCCTAAGATCAGATGATGATTCTTCAGTCAGTCATATATATTCAGGCTTCAGCAGAGTCAGTCAGACCTTCAGACAGAAGACGCACACTGGCACTCGGCAGGCTTTCAGGACTAAACAGGGGTCAGGACTTGTTAGGGTAGGTCCCAATTGAATTTTGAATGTTATTTTATAATAATTAATATGATCATTTGATTTAAAATTAATTCAAAATGATGAGATGAGCGCAAAGCGCTAGGCTAGCTAGCGCACACACAAACTAGCGCCAGAGCAGAGGCGCTCAGGCTTAGCACGACATCAATGACGTGTTTAAAATTTTTTATAACAAAACAACAATCATTAATATTGGGGGGGAAGGGGGGTGTCACACACCCCAACCGCCCCCCCCAATATTAATTGTTGTTTTGTAATAAAAAAAATGTAAACACATCATGCCCTGCTAAGCCTGAGCGCCTCTGCTCTGGCGCTAGTTTGTGTGAGGGTGACATGATGGAGCCTGGAGGGAGGGCCGGGGGGAAAAGGTAAATGTCTGTACTCTGAGTATGTCACTGTATGTGACATGGGAATGGGGCCAGGCCGCCAGGAAGGGTCGGCCGGGGGCCGTGGGGGAATAATGTGCCATGGGGGGGGGGTAAAATGTGACACATTAGGGGGTAATGATGTGATCATGGATGGGGCCAGGGCCGTCCGGGCGGGGGGGGGGGGGGGGTAATGATGTGATCATGGATGGGGGGGGGGGGGCGCCAAAATGTAGCTTCGCTTGTGTTGGCAAAAATCCTTGCACCGGCCCTGGCCCCATCATACAGTCCCATGTACATCACATCTTCATCCCAGCCTCCATCATACAGTCCCATGTACATCACACCTGACCCAGCCCCATCATACAGTCCCATGTACATCACAACTCCTACCAGCCCCATCATAAAGTCCAATGTACATCACGTCTCCCCACAGCCCCATCATACAGTCCCATGTGCATCACATCTCCCTCCTACATATACAGCACTAACCTGCAAGGACCCACTGCTCTCTGATGCAGTCTTTTTCAAACTGTGAGGCTCTAATTGGATAATGACCTCCCCTTTCCTCCTTTATCTGTGTGCCTGCACCACAAGCAGGCACTGTCAGAGATAAAAGCTCTCAACTCTCGTGAGGTAAGCCAGCCATATCTGTGCAGTCAGACAGCCACAGACTCACTGCAGGGTCCTCTGCCTTGCCGGAGGGGGCAGGGCTGAAACACTGCTGAATGGCACTAGGAGCAGAGATGAAGGGAGGCAGGGTATGAATGTGTCTCACTGCTGACTGACACGTTCATTATGGGTGGGAATCAGGAGCCCAGAACAAGTGCACAATGAAGGGGAGGTGTTCTAGGAGAGACTGTACCATGTGACCAGGCAGGGGATTTCAAGCCCTGCACAAAACTGTTACTAAATGTCAATTATAAACTTGCAGCACCTGCCAAGGGGGGGAAGGATGAAATATAATAGTTTAATTTCAGAATACCCCTTTAATTATAGGCTGTGTGTTTTTCTGATGTCATTAGAAGTTAGTCCCTTTCATCTGTGTATAATTATTATAAGCAGTCAGGCCTCATTCACACATACGTGGACCACGGTCCGTGAAAACCCGTCCTGCTGAGTGCACAACATTGGTTGCTATGATGCTGTGGGCTTTGCGCCGCCGCCGCCGCACAGTAATGCACTCGTAGGATCTATCTACCAATGACGCCGTGCGCTCGTGCACTCAGCAGGACGGGTTTTCACGGACCATGGTCCACATATGTGGACTTATAGCAAGACGTAACAGATCATAGCATAGCATAGCAGGTTATGTGGCTATTAGCAGACTATAAGGTAACATACAATAATGTCACCTATCTGGTAGCTTTGCTCCTCTGCTCCCCACTTGTTCTCTTGTATCCAAAGGTAGGTTCTTATACCCGCCACCTGTACCCCTTTCCTCTCCTTTTCACAGAGCGAAAACCCAGCTCCATGCCTCCCTCTCTCACAGATGAGACACAGAGACGGTTCCACCAGTGCAGCCTGCTCTTTTCTGGCAGCTTTACTCCTCAGCTTTCCATGGGTGAATCCACGCTGCTCCACTCCAGCATGTTCAGTTTGCTTGGCATATTCAGCTTATCAGCTCATCATCCAGGGGTAAGCACACATTCACACTGTATGCTCCAGGCTCCTCTTTTCTCCACTTCATAAGTTGACCTCACAGCGGGCTCCATGTCTCCCTCTCTCACAGGAGATGTGGAGACCTCCACTGCTCCATCAACTCCAAGCCACCACTCCAATTAGGCTGGACAGACACTACAGAGGGAGCAGCTAACAGCGAATCTGCTCCTGCTCCAAACGCTCTGGTGACCGTCACATTAGCCTCCAGCTTGGCCCTCTCAGCATTTCAGATTGGCTGGTGGGGAGGACTTTGGGTGGTTGGAGCTAAGCGTCCCTCATCAAATGCTCCTCATGCTTCCCTACAGCTGCAACTTGAGTTTTTATTGAACTCGGACAACTTTTTAAGCCTTGTCATAACAACCAATTTGAAGACCAATTTTTTTTTCTTGAGAGGCCACACCCTCTATCTGACTAGCTGTCAGTAGCAATCATTGCATCTGTGAGGCCAACTTATGAACATAGTTATTTCCAGTATCAGACATTACCCACGGGTGTTAGCTGTGTGACCCTGCCATCTCCCGCCGGCTATAGCACCAACTCAGCTCCTGAGCCGGTGCCATCCTTGAAGTATACCTAAACTTTGAATATAGCTAATTAAAAACTCTTTAAAATGTCATAAAATAAATATATCTAACATACACAGTTATGTTATTTTTAGGGACCCATCTGCAGAAGCCAGCTTAACGACTGGTAGATAGGCCCAACACACGTTTGATCAAAAATGTGCTCAAAGAGCTTCTATTTTTTCTTTTATAGTGGGTATAATACTATTTTAAAGAGGACCTTTCACCACATTTTATTAATTGTACTTGCGTGGTACCCCCCCGCTGATGCTGCCACCCTGCCTGTTTTGTTAAAATAGCGCTCCTACATACAGCGTGCTGTGCTCCCCAGTATTTTCCCCACTCAGTATGCAAATACTGAGCATCGGAGCAACAGGGAGGAGATGCAGTCTTTCTCTGTGGGTGTCTCCTTCTCCCCTGGCTGTAGCGCTGTCCAATCGCATCGGAGGTTTTTTCTATCTGGCTGTGACGCGCTGCGATTGGACAGCACTACAGCCAGGGAAGAAGGAGACACCCACAGAGAAAGACTGCATCTCCTCCCCATTGCTCCTGAACGGGGAAAATTCTGGGGGGGGCACAGCGTGGCGTATGAGCACTATTTTAACAAAGCAGGCAGCATCAGCATGGGTTACCATGCTAGTACAGGTACTCATCTAAATTAATAAAATCCAGTGAAAGGTCCTCTTTAAGTTAGAATGATCCTTACTTCTCAGTCTTATTGTTTGTATGTGAAATATTGTGCTGTCATACCTTTTTTGTTTTCTTCCTGCATGTTAGATTTATAGATATGCATCTGCGATTATGTGCTAGTCTAAATTTTCTTGTAGTTTCTTACGGAATAGGTAACGGAGGTTGAGGTGCCTACAGTGCTTCGGAATCCGTACACTTTTACACCGCTGTCGTGTCAGCAGTGTACGGGTGTATAGATTCCACTGTGGGCAGACATCACTGCTTTTGCCTGTACCAGCACCGCTCTGTTAAAGCCTGATATAGTACATCCGATGTGCTATGCCATGCTATGGTGAAGCTGGTGCAGGCAGGAGCAGCCATGTGCTATGCAGAGCTCCTGGTTGCAATTGCTCTGCTAAAAGCCTCACATACAGCAGAAGTACATGTTAAACTTATCATGTTAAACCTATCACAGAATCATTATAAATGTTCTCAGTATTAAAACAGTGCATATCCACATTTACCTGTACATTCAGCAAGTCTATTTCCACCAACATACTGAGATGTCCATGAAAACCCAGTTTGTCGTCCACATATTTCATACAACCTACTTCTCCTTAAAAATGAAAAATCATAGCCCTACAAAAGGACAAGGCGTTGTTTTAGTTAGTATTCGTGATATATTACTATATAAAACATAATCATACACAAATACAGTTTAGTCAGACATTCTTGCTATAGCACCTATGTATTTGAGTATGTTTTCCTTGAAACTGAGAGATTTATCAAGACTGGTATAAAAAGAAAACTGGCTTAGTTGCCCATAGCAATCAGTCAATCAATCAGATTCCACGGGAGTTCTGAAAAGCTCAAAGGAGCTCTGAAAAATTAAAGGTGGAATCTGATTAGTTGCCATAGACATTTAAGCCAGTTTTCCTTTACACAAATTTTGATAAATCTTCCCCTGTATCTTTTGAAAAATCTAGTTTATGGCCTCATGCACACGACCGTTGTGTGCATCCGTGGCCGTTGTGCTGTTTTCCGTTTTTCTTCGCTGACCCATTGACTTTCAATGGGTCCGTGGAAAAATCGGAAAATGCACCATTTTGCAGCCGAGGCCGTGATCCGTGTATCCTGTCCGTCAAAAAAATATGACCTGTCCTATTTTTTTGACGGACAACGGTTCACGGACCCATTCAAGTCAATGGGTCCGTGAAAGAACACGGATGCACACAAGATTGGCATCCGTGTCCGTGATCCGTGGCCGTAGGTTGCTTTCATACAGAAGGATCCGAAGATCCGTCTGCATAAAAGCTTTTTCAGATCTAAGTTTTCACTTCGTGAAAACTCATATCCGACAGTATATTCTAACACAGAGGCGTTCCCATGGTGATGGGGACACTTTTAGTTAGAATACACTACAAACTTTGTACAAGACTGCCCCCTGCTGCCTGGCAGCACCCGATCTCTTACAGGGGGCCGTTATTAGCACAATTAACCCCTTCAGGTGCGGCACCTGAAGGGGTTAATTGTACTATCATATCCCCCTGTAAGAGATCAGGGCTGCCAGGCAGCAGGGGGCAGACCCCCCCCCCAGTTTGAATATCGTTGGTGGCACAGTGTGCGCCCCCCATTGGGCCCCCCTTCCTCCCTCTAGTGTAATAAATCGTTGGTGGCACAGTGTGCGCCACCCATCGGGCCCCCCTCCCTCTATAGCAGTAACAACATTGGTGGCAGTGTGCGGCCTCCCCCCCCGATCATTGGTGGCAGCGTAGTTCCGATCGGAGTCCCAGTTTAATCGCTGGGGCTCCGATCGGTAACCATGGCAACCAGGAAGCTACTGCAGTCCTGGTTGCCATGGTTACTTAGCAATAGTACAATAGTAGAAGATTCATACTCACCTGCTTGCTGCTGCGATGTCTGTGACCGGCCGGGAGCTCCTCCTACTGGTAAGTGACAGTTCTTTAGCAATGCGCCGCACAGACCTGTCACTTACCAGTAGGTGGAGCTCCCGGCCGGACACAGACATCGCAGCAGCAAGCAGGTAACTATGAATCTTCTACTATTGTACTATTGCTAAGTAACCATGGCAACCAGGACTGCAGTAGCGTCCTGGTTGCCATGGTTACCGATCGGAACCCCAGCGATTAAACTGGGACTCCGATTGGAACTCCGCTGCCACCAATGATCGGTGGGGGGGGGGGAGATGGGAGGCCGCACACTGGCCACCAATGTTGTTACTGCTATAGAGGCAGGGGGGCCGATGGGGGATGCACACTGTGCCACCAACGATTTATAACAATAGAGGGAGGAAGGGGGGGCCCGATGGGGGGCGCACACTGTGCCACCAACGATTTATTACACTAGAGGGATGAAGGGGGGCGCACACTGTGCCACCAACGATATTCAAACTGGGGAGGGGGGGGTCTGCCCCCTGCTGCCTGGCAGCCCTGATCTCTTACACGGGGATATGATAGTACAATTAACCCCTTCAGGTGCCGCACCTGAAGGGGTTAATTGTGGTATCATATCCCCCTGTAAGAGATCGGGTGCTGCCAGGCAGCAGTGGGCAGTCTTGTACCAGGTTTGTAGTGTATTCTAACTAGAAGCGTCCCCATCACCATGGGAACGCCTCTGTGTTAGAATATACTGTCGGATCTGAGTTTCACGATGTAGCTCATATCTGACAGTATATTCTAACATAGAGGCGTTCCCATGGTGATGGGGACTCTTCAAGTTAAAATATACCATCGGATTGGAGAAAACTCCAATCCGATGGTATAAAAGAACTCCAGACTTTACATTGAAAGTCAATGGGGACGGATCCATTTGAAATGGCACCATATTGTGTCAACGTCAAACGGATCCGTCCCCATTGACTTGCATTGTAATTCAGGACAGATCCGTTTGGCTCCGCACGGCCAGGCGGACACCAAAACGACTTTTTTTTCATGTCCGTGGATCCTCCAAAAATCAAGGAAGACCCACGGACGAAAAAACGGTCACGGATCACGGACCCACGGACCCCGTTTTTGCGGACCGTGAAAAAAAACTGTCGTGTGCATGAGGCCTAACTCGTATGTGTCAGTCGAATAGTCAAATGCAGCAGTATGCTTATGTAGTAGAATATTTCTGCCAATATTTCTGATAGATAGATAGATATCTAATACTTCTTGGCCTATATGTTGAATGTTCCCACTAAACAGATTTGGAATGTAGCCTTATCAGTTTATACTAAATGTCTGTAACATTGTATAAAATGTGAGAATGAATACCTGATCACACATTGGTTTGCAGAAGTAAGCGTTATCTAAGTAAGCACACACCAAACCCCCGTTTGTTGGCACTAGCGGCATAGTGCAGTTAGTTGTCCTCACAGTTTTGTCATAAACTTTAGACAAAAAAAAGAAAAGTATTTTAGACAGCAACATCATAAATAGAAGTATGGCACTCCTACACAAAGTAAAGCACTAATGTATACCTTTCGACTGATATCCTTTAAGGCTGTTAAGTGCCTGCTGCGTCCACCAGATAAGTGAGTCAATCTGTGACAGGGTCAGGTTGGTGAGATCTTTATCGAGATCAATGAAGTGCTAGAATTGAAAACCATAGCAATATGCAATACGTTTTAAAGTGAATTTCTGAAGTAAACTTCTGTGGGACCTCATAAATCTCTATTAATTAAGACTTTCCCAGCAGAGATGGGATTCAGTAATCCGATATCAGAAACATGAAAATTAAAAAAAATAAAATAATATAATATTATATATACATATATATATATATATCCTAGCAGAAGGACCCGGCTTAGCACGGGTATATTTCATCTATTTCATTTAATGTTTCTGTGTGTCGTTAAAAAATATCGTCAGTATACCCTATAATAGAGACCTCTACAGCACCCCTCCCCACTGTCTGCTGAGCTGTGTATCTAATCTTATCCTGTGTGATACCATCCGCTGAGCTGTGTATCGAATACTATCCTGTGTGATACTGTCTGCTGAGCTCTGTATCTAATCATATCCTGTGTGATACTGTCTGCTGAGCTGTGTATCTAATCCTTGCTGAGCTGTGTATCTAATCCTATCCTGTGTGATACTGTCTGCTGAGCTGTGTATCTAATCCTATACCGTGTGATACTGTATGCTGAGCTGTGTATCTAATCTTACCCTGTATCATACTGTCTGCTGAGCTTTTTATCTAATATCCTATCCTGTGTGATACTGCCTGCTGAGCTATGTATCTAATCCTGACACATCATATGACTGAATATTTAAGGACCTGCGAACTGCTAAAACCTGTGATCAGTTGTTATGGAAACCTGGAGTAGGACCTGCGAGCTTCTTTTGGCTGATAAGGGACATGTGACTGTGTACATGTCAGTTGGGGGCTTGTATTGGCTTAGGCTACTTTCACACTTGCGTTTGATCGGATCCGTTCATATTAATGCAGACGGTAGCCTGAGCGGATCCGTTCAGACTTTCAATGTAAAGTCAATGGGGGACGGATCCGGATTGAGCCATATGGTGTCATCTTCAAGCGGATCCGTTCCCATTGACTTACATTGTAAGTCTGGACGGATCCGCACGCCTCCGCACGGCCAGGCGGACAGCTGAACGCTGCAAGCAGCGTTCAGCTGTCCGCCTGGCCGTGCGGAGGCGAGCGGAGCGGAGGCTGAACGCCGCCAGACTGAGGCAGTCTGAGCGGATCCGCATCCATTCAGACTGCATCAGGGCTGGACGGAAGCGTTCTGCTCCGCTCGTGAGCTCCTTCAAACGGAGCTCACGAGCGGACAGCAGAACGCTAGTGTGAAAGTAGCCTAATGCAGGTAGTTTTGGGGGAATATCTCAGGAACAGTGCGTCCTAGAAACCTTTCCAGACACCTGATGTACCTGTGTGCCAAATTTGGTGAAGATCGGTCCAGTAGTTTGGTTGTAAATAAAGAAAAGACAGACAGACAAACAATTTTTTCTCTTATATACAGTATATAAAAATGAGTTTCTATCTGTCTGGACGTCTGTCTGTTCTTTATGCGTGACCAAACGACTGGACTGATCTTCACCAAATTTGGCACACATGTACATCAGGTGTCCGGGGAGGTTTTAGACTGGGGCCAGCTCTCTAGGAAGTACCGTTTCTGAGATATTCCCCAAAAAATTACTTGCTTTAGCCAATACAAGCCTGCAAGTGTTTCTCTTCATATGCCAACTGCAATACACACGGTCACATGTCCCTTATCTGCCAATAGAAGCTCGCAGGTCCTACCCCAGGTTTCCATAACAACTGATCACAGGTTTTAGCAGTTCGCAGGTCCTTAAATATTCAGTCATATGAAGTGTATCAGCCAATATAAGTTCACTTTGAATTTACCAGGTTTTCACACAGGATAGGATTAGATACACAGCTCAACAGACAGTATCACACAGGATAGGATTAGATACACACCTCAGCAGACAGTATCACACAGGGTATGATTAGATAAACAGCTCAGCAGACAGTATCACACAGGATAGGATTAGATACACGGCTCAGCAAACAGTATCACACAGGATAGGATTAGATACAAAGCTCAGCAGACAATATCACACAGGATAGGACTAGATACACAGCTCAGCAGACAGTATTACATAGGATAGGATTAGATACACAGCTCAGCAGACAGTATCACACAACATAAGATTAGATACAGAGCTCAGCAGACAGTATCACACAGGGTATGATTAGATAAACAGCTCAGCAGGCAGTATCACACAGGATAGGATTAGATACACGGCTCAGCAAACAGTATCACACAGGATAGGATTAGATACAAAGCTCAGCAGACAATATCACACAGGATAGGACTAGATACACAGCTCAGCAGACAGTATTACATAGGATAGGATAGGATTAGATACAGAGCTCAGCAGACAGTATCACACAACATAAGATTAGATACAGAGCTCAGCAGACAGTATCACACAGGGTATGATTAGATAAACAGCTCAGCAGTCAGTATCACACAGGATAGGATTAGATACACAGCTTAGCAGACAGTATCACACAGGATAGGATTAGATACACAGCTTAGCAGACAGTATCACACAGGATAGGATTAGATACACAGCTTAGCAGACAGTGGGGCGGGATGCTGTAGAGGTCACTGTTATTGGGATACTGTTGATATCTTTTAACAACACACAGAAACATTAAATGAAATAGATGAAATATACCAGTGCGAAGCCGGGTCCTTCTGCTAGTATATGTATAAAAGATATATATATATTAAATGCACCTAAATGAGAGGTATTTTGTAAGACTAATCAGGCACAATACCCCATATATCGTCATTGCGGAGGGGGAGAGGTCACTTGATTAACCTTTATTTTTCTTAGGGCACACAAACATACTTTCTTTTCGTGTCTGTTCCATTTTTTTGCGGACCGTATGCGGAACCATTCATTTTAATAGGTCCGCGAAAAAAACTGAAGTTAGAACATAGAACATGTCCTAAAATTGTCTGCATTATGGACAAGAATAGTACAGGTCTATTAGGGGTCAGCTATTCTGTTCCACAAAATACGTTATGCACATGGACGTCATCCGTATTTTTTGCAGATTTGTTTTTTGTGTACTGCAAAATACATATGGTCATGTGCATGAGCCCTTAGGCTGTTGCACATGGAGGCACACAGGGACATTGATCATCTATAATACAGAGTTAGAGCAGTGTGTCAGGGGAGCATACCTACATTGTACAGTATCAGATACATAATCTGACAGAACAAAAATCTGTATACCTCTGTATCAGATTGGGTGCAATGGGAGGTACTGTAGGACTCCAGAAACTGGATGACATATTAGACTTCTACTCAACTTGGATGTTGCATAGAGCCGTAATACAGTCATGTGCATTGTCCATAAAGGTAATCATTCTAAATAACTCAACTGGAATTTTTTCTTAATACCTTTAATTTCTTTTGCAGAGATTTGTAAGACATATCTTTGGGGTTATCCCTATTCTTGGCCAGTTCTGAAAGAAAAGGTAAATAATAGAACTTTGTGGAAATAACTATAACCAGCTACAAGCCAGATTCACACAGAGCAGTTTTTTTTCTTAACTAAAATATGGAATGGATGCAATAAAAAGAGGGAAACAAGTTCATATATTAATACGCCTTTGAAGATTAGCTAAGGGAAAAGTAACATAAACAAAACTGCATTAAATTGCCCTGTGTAAACCAGAGTGTAATACTTATATGTATATTATTATATTACATGAAAGTTTCCATTCTAGTTATATAACAGGGCTGCCATATTCACACAGTTGTACAGACAATTGTATAGACATCTTTCTCTACCTTACTACACCTCATAGATGATGAAAAAGTACATACACCAACATTTTGCTTAAAAATGGCTTACTTTAATTTCGGTTTATTGTACCTTCACTTAGCCATGTCATTTACTTCACAAAAACGTTATGGTAGGTGTAAAAAATGTTTAATGTGTAATACATTTCACAGCAATTACAAATTTATGAACATACTGCATACATTCTACACACAATAATGTAATTTTCACATGTGGAACGAATTCAAAAATTCTCCAAAATTGTCTTAAAATAAATGGGCTGATAAGAGATAAAATCGACACTGTGGCGCATTGAAAATTCTGTAAAAGTAACTAATCAGTTATTGATCAACTCTTTTTAAACTTACCTGTACCTTGTGTGTTGGATACCTCCAAAAGATCATTTTCTAAAATGAAAAAATATATACAAATTTTTGCAAAATTTTGCAGAGCTTAACAAAGCACTTACAGATTTTTTTTATTTATTTTTGCTCCAGTTGTAATGTTTACAAGGTAAATACTAGCTAGTCTCATAGGAATGAATAGAGTGACACACTTCTGGTCCAGAATAAAGAGGCTATATGATTTGCAGAGTCAGAGTGCTATCACATCATATAAATGCTCAAAAACAAGGTCAGAGCAAGTAGATCTCCTAAATAAAAGCAATAGGGAGATGGCCACTGAGGATCAGAATAAGGTAGACACTAAATGGGCTCATCAGTTCTATCTATACAATAGGAAAGAGTAATGGATATAGCTAGTGCCAGTACTGTTAATACAACTAGCAATATTACTTATGTACTTAATGCATGAATGTAGACATGGTACAAGCTAAACAAAGCTACATAAAGTATATATGAGCAAAGTACCGGGTCCAGATGGACTAGTGATGAGCGAAATGAAGTCCACCAAGTGGACTTCGTTACGAATTTCAAGATAAATCTCCTTGTGCTTCGCAAAAGCGAATCAATTTAAACTGAAATAGTGTAAAAAAAAACTAAAGAAATCATACCTGATCCATTTTCTCACGACAGGCCAGCCGCCACCATCTTGCTTGAAGATCTCAGCCAAAATCCTGTGCGCGGTGACGTATGAAGTCACCACTCAGCTGGCATGATAACGTCATCTAAGGCCATGCAAGATTTTGCACCAGACCTTCAAGCAAGATGGCGACAGCTGGCCCATCATGAGAAAATGAACCAAGTAAGTAAGATTTATTTCTTTTTTTATAATTTTACACTGTATTATTCCTATCAGATGTTGGGATCAGCTATGAACTTGGCATCTGAGGTGTACAATGACGGGAGTGGTGCAAACCTTGTCATTGCACCCACTACTTACAAAGAAATGCGCTTTGTGACAAAATAATTAACTACAAAGCTGATTTTTTTTTGTGAAATTCAGCAAAACTGTGGAATCAAATTTTACAAAGCTTCGCTCATCTCTATTGATGACCTATCCTCTGGATATTTCATTAGTATCTGATCGGTAGAAGTCGACACCCGGGGCTCCCACCGTTCTCGCTGCTTTCCCTAGGCTGGATGACGACATATTCATCGACCACATGGCCTAGGCACAGCTCAGCCCCATAGAAGTGAATGGGGCTGAGCTGCGATACCAAGCACAGCTGCAATACAATGCACGGCACTTTGCTTGGTGAGCACAGAGAAGGAGTACCAATGCCTTCTCAAAAGTTGGATCGGCCGGGGTCCCGGGTGTCGGATCACCACTGATCACCAGAGGATAGGTCATATGCAGAGGATGGGTAATCAGTATTAAAATTTCAGAAAACTCTTTTAACTTCCATTGTGGGAAAAATGTTTGAAGGACTATTAAGAAACTATATACAGGAGTATATGACTGCATGGGGTTACCAAGGACAGAATACTAACCTGATTTGTTTGAGGATGTAAGTAGATGCCTGGGTAGAGGGCTGACTGTGGATATAATGTTCTTGGATTTTGCCAAGGCATTTAATATTGTCCTTCATAGATGCTTAATTGGTTAAATAAGGTCTGTAGGCTTAGTAAGCATAGTTTGTAATTGGACTGTAAACTAGCTGAAAGATCATATCCAGAGAGTTGTGGTCAGTTTTTCCTATTCTAAATGGTCACCTGTTATACATGTAAGTGGAAAGTGGTGTTGCCGAAGGTTCAGCGTTTGCTCCAGTATTGTTTAACTTATTTTTTTAATGACATATGTGAATGGAATAATAGATGATACCAAGCTATGTAGTACAGTGGATCTATGGAACATGTAAATCCATGTGGAAAATTAGATTTAAAGGGTTAAATGACCCAGATCAGCGATTCTGCTCACCCGGACCACTAGATCAGGGGAAACCTGTGCAGCTTTTATTCTAGATGCCTGTAAAAAAAGGCACTGGCCTAGAATAATGCCAATTAATGACCGCCATAAAAACACAATTAGCGGTCATTAAGGGGTTAATGGGGATAAATGTATGTATCTGAATACTAGCAATCTACATGTAACATATATCTTAGGGGGAGTAACACTGGGAGATTCACTTTTGGAGAAGGATTTGGCTGTCCGTGTAGATCATAAACTAAATAACAGCATGCTATGTCAATCAGCTGTTTTTAATGCCAGCAAAATACTGTCATGCGTTAACCCCTTATTGTCCAGTGCCATACATGTACAGTGCTGGTCAGGTTTTTAAAGATGGACATCTTAATTCAGAAATTTTTTGAAATTTGGGCCTTATCTCTTCTCGTCTGTAATATATTATTGTAATGTTTGTAAATAGGATACCTATTGCTAAAATAGACGTCGCTATAGAAATTGCTACTTCATTTCAGAAATGTGAATTCACATTTAAAGTGTAATGTATCTCCAAATACAAACAAGTTTACATGAATCAGTAGTGCAAGAAAGATAATAAAACCCATCAGAGAAAAATGCAGGGGAGATGGCTTTTCAGCTTCATTAAGAGATCAAGTTACATGGTGCAGAAGGAAGCTGGGGACTAGTTGCTATGATGTCTTCCATACACAGCACACAAAGGAAGCAGGGGATTCTGCTTCCCTTTCTCTCTGTAACACACCATCATGCGATAAGTAGCATCATGGAAGTAGTACTGAGTAGTGTACTTCAGAAGTATCTCTGTGTTTCTCCCTGTCCCTCTGACACTGCAGCTGCTTCTTTCATCCTCTGTCATTTCTATAGACTTCTATGGGCCCCATATAACCTGATTTCCCCTCTCTAGAGGCAGATTTGATCAGTGAATTGAGAGTGAGTGAACATTTAGAGAGTGAGATGTGCACAGTGAAGTCTTTTTTCGCACCAAACTTATAAAGTATCTAAGTATGTTCACTCACTAACAGGAGGGTACGGTACTTTTAAAATGTTGCAATAAAGATTAACATACTGTACACATGCTTGACAGTTATGTCACTCACCGTGGGGCTAGTGTAATCGTGTAGGTTACAGTCTCTCAAAGGCATTCAACCATTTACAGTCTATAAGTACTAAAGAGAACCTTCCTAAGCCAGGGAATATGGCAGCTGTTATACTTGCCTTAGCCTCTAGTCCCTCTACAGGAGCTCCTGCATGAGACAGGGCATGTGTTGTTAGGGAAACTGCAGTCACCATGGCTGTCCTCCCATGAACACTGCAGGTTGCCTTTGGTATCACTGCTCCATGTTCCTATCCAGGAACTCCACTTAGGTGGTTTGCTGCCTATTCTGCTGGGCCTGATATGGGTCACTATTTCTTTGTGCGTGCCTGGCTGGCTTCTGGTACTATCTCGCAACGTTTTCCCATGTATACTTGAAGGAGGGAGACTCCCTCTCCTCCTGCACAATGGACATTGATTCCGATGTGTTGCAGGATTTGCTGCAGCAAGCCTATTCCAGCTCTTAGTCTAGTAGCCCTCATTCTAATATGGCATCACCATTCCTTATAAGGAGGCCCCCTGCCTACTCCCTCCTTTGAGTGGATTATGTGCTAGCCATGTCAATGCTCGTGACTGGGATAGGCTAAAACTTAAATTGCTGAAGTGGAATCTCCACTTATATTCTTCTAAAGGACCCAGACTCTTCTCTCTGTAGCGCTGGAGCGGCAGAACCACTTATTTCTTCAGACGTGAAGCAGCAATGCTGCAAGCTTTAATTCCAGTGTACTCCAGACACACCTTACAAACAGTTAAAGAGGCAAAGAGCATGGGAAAAAAGAGCTTGATAAGGGGAGATAGAGGCATTTTTTCTAATAAGATATATTACCAAATTTAATTTCTTCAGTTACACTATAGATTTCTTATAACTGAGGTACACTAAGACAATGACACAATAAACTATATGTACAATGTGTGCAGCAGCATAAATGCCCAGTAGGTTAGAGGGCCCGATTCCAGCTTAAATGGCGATAATAAGAATTTTATGGCTCACAATTACTTGTTGATTTTTAGAGATATAATGACAGCTCTACAATGACAATGTAGAGATCAAGGTGCCTGCATACTGTCCTAAGATAGGGTGCTTCTGCTGTCTTAACTTTTTTTTTCAAAATTTTTATTAGAAGAATAGAAAAAAAATCACAATTATTACCATACAAGAGTTAGTCATCGACATTATTACTTTTCTTCTTTTTACCCCATTTAAGCCTTACCCCCACCCTTATCTACCCTGCCTTCCCATTGCGATGCGTCTCCTAGCCCCTCCATCATCAAGACGGGGTCGGGATATCGATGAGGTGGAGGTGAGGAAGCTTAAAGCTTCCAATTCCCCATATCTTATTCCATTTCTCCTCCAATGTTTATTTGCTTATATAGAAAATTTTCATATCTCTTAATCTTATTAACCAAATTTAACCATGTATTTACACTAGGTGTATTTTGTGAAAACCAGACTTTGTAATCAAGAGTCTCGCCAAAAACATTATTTTAATTAACAGAATCTTTGTATACTTATAACAATTAACCTGGGAAAGATCACCAAGTGTCCAGTATAGTTCGATAAACGGAATCACTACTTTTAATTTTCTGGGTAATACAGTTGTTAATTGCCCTCCAATATTCTATTTATTCTCTACAGGACCAGAACATGTGTAAATAATCCACTCCATGTGAATCACGCCGTGGACAATTGGAAGTGTTTCTCAAACCACGTTTGCTAAGCCATTCTGGTGTGATGTATATTTACTGTCTTTACTTTCTAATCTGTAATAGACAAATGCCAGTTGTAATAGGGTGACAACTATGGAACACAGTCCATGCATATACATTTCACAAGAATGAGAGAGGACAGATATAATGACTCAAACACTTACCTAAGCCGTGGATAGTTACTTTGAAATAAATAACTGCGAAAATGAAAATGACAGATTTCTGCATGGCTCCCTTCGAGACAAAGTCGTACCAGGATTTGTATTGTGTACCAGCATACTATATTTACTGGCTTATTTGAACTGATTGCTCAATTGCTGATACTGCAGGGAAAGTTAAGGTTTCCTGTAAATGTTTCAAAATTGCTGATAAAGAGGTGCTGATAAACACATGACACGAACAGTGAAAATATGAAAGGAATGTATCAAGTATTTATTTTTACATGAAGTAATTATTCTCATTTTATAAAATCATGGCATATTACTAGGGTATGCCATCATAAAAAATAAAATAAAAAGATACAAAATCTGATGTAAGTGCATTGATAAATTACTTCTATTGTGTAAAGCGTGATGTAAATTGGGAAATTTGAGCCATAAGTTTGGCATTGATGAAATTTGGAATGTTTTAGAATTATCTTGGTGAAATGGATGGTAACATAACATGTAAAATATCACCCAAAAATGTAAAAAATAAATTGTAAATAAAACCTGTACCAAATCGTATGATATGTCAGTCCGTGTTATGTCATGTCCAGGGACGTACATAGAAATCATGGGGCCCCATGGCAAAACTTTTTGTGCCCCTCCCGGGGTGGGATATAAAGTACAAGTTAAATATTTTATACTTTTGATGCCTATATTGAGTAGAGTGTGTGCCCCAAGCAGATGCCTCCCACCCCCCGACCATGAACTCTGCTTGCTTCTGATGCTTACTGTGCACCAGGAAGAGTTCATGGGGAGGGGGGCTGCCTAGGGCACACTCTCCTCTATATAAGCAGCAGTAGCAACCAGAAAGTATTTGGGCAGGGGGCGGGTGTTCTTTGGGCACACTGTTCTCTCTATGATATGCATCAGCAGCAAAGAGAGTTCATTGGGGGACCCCTCCCATGAACTCTGCTTGCTACTGATACTTATATAGAGAACAGTGTGCCTTCCCCATCCAAATAAGCTCTGGTCCCTGCTGCTGTGGAAGACAGAATCACTGCCCCCCTCCTCCCCCACCACCAGGTTAACTTGCAGTGCAGCGAGTTACTCACTCTCTCTGTGAAGGGAGGGTGGCAGTGACACAAGTTCTTGTTGCCGGTGACACTGGGGGCTGGAGTCCAGTTGCTGACTGAGCCACGCAGTAAGCATGTCCCGCCTGCTCAGTTATTTCCCCTGTGGCTGTGATATACTAGTCAATCAGCGGCAGGAGCCTAGTACTGCGAAAAGGTGATTGGCCAGAGGAGAGCAAGTGGCATGCTCACCTGGCTGCAGACTAGTGCTGGCTGTCAGGGTTAGGATGGGACATGGCCTCCGGTCCATGCATTGTCTTTGTAGTGCACACAACATAGTTTATGTAAAAGAGGAGGGCGGGAGGTTCTGAGCCCAGGAAAAGCAGGGCCCGCCCATGCTCCAGATAAGGACTTGCGATGGAAGATGAGCCATGCTGCAGATATTGCAGGGAGCGGGGTATTCCACCCACTCTGGGCCGCCCCGCCACAGGCCCCGTAGCAGTTGCATGGTCTGGCGCTATTGGTGGTACACCACTGGTCATGTCCATGACATATTAATGTGTTTTATACCTTGGACTGATGGCAGTTATTGATCTAGGAGTTGAGTCCATTTCTAAATCCCTGCTGAATTTTCCACCCTTTAGGGTATGGCTACACATAGAGCAAACACTGCAGACTTTTCACAGCAGAATTACATGAGGAAACTTCCCAGCATATGCATGAGCAGCAAAGTGAATTACATTTTCTTATCTACACACTGTGGAAATATCCTGCAATAATATCTGCATGTAATTTGACATGCAATAAGGATTTTAAATCCTTAGCACATTAATTTATGCTGTGGAAAGCTGTCACATATTTAAACCTTTGCAATGATATGCTGCGGTATTAATATTCGATCCACAGCAGATCCACTATGTGCAGCCATTTCCATAATCGGACCACAGACTAGTAACCTATCATATATTTAAACAGAAAAAAAAAATTGTAAATTCCCAGAGGAACAATCTTTTGTGTTTGTAGGGCCTTTATGGCTGCCAAACCACCTGAATTAGGCTACTTTCACACTCGCATTTTGGCTTTCTGTTTGTGACATCCGTTCAGGGCTCTCACAAGCGGTCCAAAACTGATCAGTTTGCATTCTAATGCATTCTGAATGGAAAAGGATACGCTCAGTATGCATCAGTTTGCATCAGTTCAGTCTCCATTCCGCTTTGGAGACGGACACCAAAACGTTTTCACTGACACAATCTGGCACAATAGAAAACTGATCCGTCCTCCATTGACTTTCAATGGTGCTCAAGACAAATTCGTATTGGCTATGTTAAAGATAATACAAACATATCCGTTCTGAATGGTTGTAGACAGCTGTATTATCTGAACGGATCCATCCATGACGGGTCTGCACAAAACGCAAGTGTGAAAGTAGCCTTAGAGGACATCAAACTCATTGTTATTAAAGGCTATGTAGGCTATTTTCAATTGGTGTGTATTAACAATATGGAATCCTTTTTTGCATACATAGCTGAAATGCTCTACAAGCCGCCTGTGGATTTATTGTTTTTTCCGTCATCTGGGGAGCAGACTGACTTCTTATCTTTGCTCTCTGATATTATAAACAGTCATTAAAACTCACTCCTTATCTTAGGAATGTGGCTTAAATAAGTGTTTATGACCTCTTAGTACAAACCGGATTCCCAAAAAGTTGGGACACTATACAAATCGTGAATAAAACCTGAATGCAATGATGTGGAGGTGCCAACTTCTAATATTTTATTCAAAATAGAACATAAATCACGGAACAAAAGTTTAAACTGAGAAAATGTACCATTTTAAGGGAAAAATATGTTGAATCAGAATTTCATGGTGTCAACAAATCCCCAAAAAGTTGGGACAAGGCCATTTTCACCACTGTGCGGCATCTCCCCTTCTTCTTACAACACTCAACAGACGTCTGGGGACCGAGGAGACCAGTTTCTCAAGTTTAGAAATAGGAATGCTCTCCCATTCTTGTCTAATACAGGCCTCTAACTGTTCAATCGTCTTGGGCCTTCTTTGTTGCACCTTCCTCTTTATGATGCGCCAAATGTTCTCTATAGGTGAAAGATCTGGACAGCAGACTGGCCATTTCAGTACCTGGATCCTTCTCCTATGCAGCCATGATGTTGTGATTGATGCAGAATGTGGTCTGGCATTATCTTGTTGAAAAATGCAGGGTCTTCCCTGAAAGAGATGACGTCTGGATGGGAGCATATGTTGTTCTAGAACCTGAATATATTTTTCTGCATTGATGGTGCCTTTCCAGACATGCAAGCTGCCCATGCCACACGCACTCATGCAACCCCATACCATCAGAGATGCAGGCTTCTGAACTGAGCGTTGATAACAACTTGGGTTGTCCTTGTCCTCTTTGGTCCAGATGACATGGCGTCCCAGATTTCCAAAAAGAACTTTGAATCGTGACTAGTCTGACCACAGAACAGTCTTCCATTTTGCCCCACTCCATTTTAAATGATCCCTGACCCAGTGAAAACGCCTGAGCTTGTGGATCTTGCTTAGAAATGGCTTCTTCTTTGCACTGTAGAGTTTCAGCTGGCAACGGCGGATGGCACGGTGGATTGTGTTCACTGACAATGGTTTCTGGAAGTATTCCTGAGCCCATTCTGTGATTTCCTTTACAGTAGCATTCCTGTTTGTGGTGCAGTGTCGTTTAACCCCTTAAGGACCGAGGACGTACCGGTACGCCCTATTTCCCGAGTCCTTAAGGACCGAGGACGTACCGGTACGTCCTGACTTTAAAATCGGCATTCCGGCGCCGCAGGGGTTAATTTGAACAGGATGCCGGCTGAAATCATTCAGCCGGCATCCTGTTAAAACGGCAGGGGGGGTCATGTGACCCCTCCATGTCGGTGATCGCAGCAAACCGCAGGTCAATTCAGACCTGCGGTTTGCTGCGCTTTTTGCAGAAACTTTAGAGTCCCTAAAATCGATATAGTACACCCCCCCTGCACCCCTGCATGACTTGATGGCGGCGGGTGGTGCAGGGGGGGTGTCGCAGGCGGTGGGGGCGTTGCAGGAGGCGGGCGGTGCGGCAGGCGGGATCGCGATCCCCCGCCCTCCTCCCATTGCGTAATTGTTGGTGTACAGTGGGTATACCAGGGTGCCAGCACATTGCTGGCACCCTGGTATAAACAGCTGACATCGTTGATGCGATGTCAGCCGTTTAACCCTTTCCATACAGCGGTCCGTACGGACCGCTGTATGGAAAAGGTTAACAGTAAGAGGGAGCTCCCTCCCTCTCCGATCGGGGGGCTGCTGTGCCTTTGCAGCCCCCCGATGGAGATGGAGAGAGCCCCCAGACAGCCCCCCGCAGCCCCGTGCTCACCCTTCCCCGTCTGCGAAGTTCTGAGCAGACGGGGAAGGTTCCCATGGCAACAGGACGCCTGCTCAGGCGTCCTGCTGTCCATGGTGCTGAACAGATCTGTGCTGAAAGCATAGATCTGTTCAGTGTAAGTAAAATACAGTACAGAACCCTATATAGGGTTCTGTACTGTATTTTACAGACATCAGACCCACTGGATCTTCAAGAACCAAGTAGGTCTGGGTCAAAAAAAAAAAAAAATAAGTGAAAAAAGTTAAGATTAAAAAAAAAAACATTTATCACTGAAAAAAAAAAAAAAAAAATACACATATTAGGTATCGCCGCGTCCGTAACGACCTGATCTATAAAACGGTCATGTTACTTTCCCCGCACAGTGAACGCCATAAAAATAAAAAAATAAAAACTATGAGAAAATTGAAATTTTGCCCACCTTACTTCACAAAAAAGGTAATAAAAGTGATCAAAAAAGTCGCATGTACGCCAAAATAGTACCAATCAAACCGTCATCTCATCCCGCAAAAAATAAAAAATGAGACCCTACCCAAAAACTGAAAAAACTATGGCTCTTAGACTATGGAGACACTAAAACATCATTTTTTTTGTTTCAAAAATAAAATCATTGTGTAAAACCTACATAAATAAAAATAAAGTATACATATTAGGTATTGCCGCGTCTGTATCAACCGGCTCTATATAAATATCACATGACCTAACCCCTCAGGTGACCACCGTAAAAAAAAAAAAAAAAAAGTGTAAAAAAAGCAATTTTTTGCCATCTTACGTCACAAAAAGTGTAATAGAAAGCGATCAAAAAGTCATATGCACCCCAAAATAGTGCCAATCAAACTGTCATCTCATCCCGCAAAAAATTAGACCCTACTCAAGATAATCGCCCAAAAACTGAAAAAACTATGGCTCTTAGACTATGGAGACACTAAACAATTTTTTGGTTTTAAAAATGAAGTTATTGTATAAAACTTACATAAATAAAAAAAATTGTATACATATTAGGTATCGCTGCGTCCGTGACAACCTGCTCTATAAAATTACCACATGATCTAACCTGTCAGATGAATGTTGTAAATAACAAAAAAAAACGTGCCAAAAAAGCTATTTCTTGTTACCTTGCCGCACAAAAGGTGTAATATAGAGCAACCAAAAATCATATCTACCCTGAACTAGTACCAACAATACTGCCACCCTATTCCGTACTTTCTAAAATGGGGTCACTTTTTTGGAGTTTCTACTCTAGGGGTGCATCAGGGGGGCTTCAAATGGGACATTGTGTCAAAAAACCAGTCCAGCAAAATCTGCCTTCCAAAAACCGTGTGGCATTCCTTTCCTTCTGCGCCCTGCCGTTTGCCCGTACAGCGGTCTACAACCACATATGAGGTGTTTCTGTAAACTACAGAATCAGGGCCATAAATAATGAGTTTTGTTTGGCTGTTAACCCTTGCTTTGTAACTGGAAAAAAAATATTAAAATAGAAAATCTGCCAAAAAAGTGAAATTTTGAAATTGTATCTCTATTTTCCATTAAATCTTGTGCAACACCTAAAGGGTTAACAAAGTTTGTAAAATCAGTTTTGAATACCTTGAGGGGTGTAGTTTCTTAGATGGGGTCACTTTTATGGAGTTTCTACTCTAGGGGTGCATCAGGGGGCTTCAAATGGGACATGGTGTCAAAAAAACTGTCCAGCAAAATCTGGCTTCCAAAAGCCATACGGCGCACCTTTCACTCTACGCCCCGCTGTGTGGCCGTACAGTAGTTTACGGCCACATATGGGGTGTTTCTGTAAACGGCAGAGTCAGGTCAATAAAGATACAGTCTTGTTTGGCTGTTAACCCTTTCTTTGTTAGTGGAAAAAATGGGTTAAAATGGAAAATTAGGCAAAAAAATGAAATTCTCAAATTTCATCCCCATTTGCCAATAACTCTTGTGCAACACCTAAAGGGTTAATGGAGTTTGTAAAATCAGTTTTGAATACCTTGAGGGGTGTAGTTTATAGAATGGGGTCATTTTTGGGCGGTTTCTATTATGTAAGCCTCGCAAAGTGACTTCAGAGCTGTAGTGGTCCCTAAAAATTGGGTTTTTGTAAATTTCTGAAAAATTTCAAGATTTGCTTCTAAACTTCTAAGCCTTGTAACATCCCCAAAAAATAAAATATCATTCCCAAAATAATTCAAACATGAACTAGACATATGGGGAATGTTAAGTCATCACAATTTTTGGGGGTATTACTATGTATTACAGAAGTAGAGAAACTGAAACTTTGAAATTTGCTAATTTTTCCAAATTTTTGGTAAATTAGGTATTTTATTATGTAAAAAAATTAATTTTTTTGACTTTATTTTACCAGTGTCATGAAGTACAATATGTGACGAAAAAACAATCTCAGAATGGCCTGTATAAGTAAAAGCGTTTTAAAGTTATCAGCACTTTTTTTTTATTTATTTATTTTTATTAAATTTTATTTATTGTGATACAAAAACTTAAATACATATTACATAATTAACATTATAAAATCCATAAGTCCGCCAATTCTAATCTGTGAACGTGGTTAGCAATAATTTCATACGAATATACATAATAGTGTCAACATTTGAACCTTCACATTCTACATCTATGGAATAAATGCTGAAAAGCCGGACAGATAGCATTTTCCCCATCTCTTCCCACCAACCCGCCACCCCCCACCCCCCCACCCTGCAGGGAGAAAAAAAAAAGAAGGGGATCCTAATTAATTAGCCGTGTCCCAATCTTTCCATAGACTATTCCACTTTGAGTAGGATCCTCTTTGTTTGTACAGGATCCTCTCATAGCTTTTCACTTTCTCCACCAAACCCAGCCAGTTCTTACAATCTGGGGCAGAAGAGCAAAACCAGGATCTAGAAATCAGAAGCCTCGCCAAGAACATCACCTTGATCAACAAGTGACTTTTTATGGGTTGATGATTGACCTCAGATAAATCTCCCAGGACCCATATCCTAGGAGACAGAGGAACAACAATTTTAAGTTTACGCGTCAGATTTTTTTGGACCAGGCTCCAGTACCTCCTCACCATTGGGCAGTCCCAGAACAGATGTAGATGATCTGCCCCGGGATCGCCGCAGCGGGGGCAGTCAGAGGAGGTCCGGAGTCCTCTTCTGTATAGCCATATAGGTGTCGCATAAATTTTGTGCAGAATATTAAATTGAACAACAATGTGATTAGAATTGTGTGAAACCAATTTTAAGCTTTCCCCTATATTCTCCCAGTTATCAGCACTTAAAGTGACACTGGTCAGATTTGCAAAAAATGGCCTGGTCCTTAAGGTGAAAATGAGCCTGGTCCTTAAGGGGTTAAGGGCCCGGAGATTACGGGCATCCAGTATGGTTTTACAGCCTTCACCCTTACACACAGATTTTTCCAGATTCTCTGGATCTTCGGATGATGTTATGCACAGTTGATGATGATAGATGCAAAGTCTTTGCAATTTTTCGCTGGGTAACACCTTTCTGATATTGTTCCACTATCTTTCTGCGCAACATTGTGGAATTGGTGATCCTCTACCCATCTTGGTTTCTGAGAGACACTGCCACTCTGAGAAGCTCTTTTTATACCCAATCATGTTGCCAATTGACCTAATTAGTGTTAATTGGTCTTCCAGCTAATTTACTTTTTCCAGCCTCTTATTGCTACTTGTCCCAACTTTTTTAGGATTTGTTGACACCATGAAAATTTGAATCAACGTATTTTTCCTTTAAAATGATACATTCACTCGGATTAAACGTTTGATCTGTCATCTACGTTCTATTACAAATAAAATATTGACATTTGCCATCTCCACATCATTGCATTCAGTTTTTATTCACAATTTGTTTAGTGTCCCAACTATTTTGGAATCCGGTTTGTAGTTTAGAGATAAAGGTTGTTAGATGACGGCACAAAGTGAAAGTAAAAGTACCAGTCACACAGCCAGAAAAACTGTTTTAACCCTTTGTGGCAGAATGGTGCAATATTTTTAATAAAGGCCAATTGAAAATATGATTTTTAGCCAAATATGTTTAAAATGCAATCATGAACAAAAATTGCCCCCAAAGGTGTACATAGCCTTTAAGGCATATAATTATTTGAGAACCAGATTCATGTATAGGAAGATAATCTGTACTCAGTACTTTTCTGATAGGCGGGCATTCGGTGGCCGTAAGTATATGAACGAACAATCTACAGTCTGTGGGGAGGCACAGTCAGCATAAAGAAAGATGCTAGTACACATGGGAGAAAACATAATTCATATCTATGTCAGAATAATTAAGTACGGGTGTAGCTAGGAGAGGACTGCAGCCAAAGTCACTCTGCCTTGCTAAGGGTATTGAGATACAGGGCTAGGGCAGTAAAATCTTGAACCAAATAAAGGAAAGCCTAGTTATATATAACTCCATCAACTATATGGTCACTAAAGGGGAAATAGTAAAATAACATATGTAATACAATGGTCTCTTGAGTTAAAATATTTTGTATGTTGAGACCATTGTAACTTGAGTTCATATTATTCTGTGTAAAACCTAGCAATTGATTCCAGTGACCAAAAATATTGTCTCAAAATGAAGATGTAAGAAGAAGATTCAGATAAAATATGTCTTACACATAACAGCAAGGAATATATATTTTAAGCTGTGAATCCCTTTCTATGAGAAGGACAGAAGAATCTTCAAGGTTCTGTGATTGTATCCTGATGCTATTGAATCTTGGGGGACCCCTGTGTACATGTTTTACTTTTTCATACACCTTTGACAGTATAGCCTGTGAGATAATAGAGAAATCTGACATGTGTATATCCGTTTCACGTGTAGAGTTACTCCACCTTATTGTGTGTACAATCACATGTACAGTTTTGTACTGCAAAGTATCTAACTTAACTTTTCTGATTTGTAATCCCTTGAAAACAGTATGTTTTCGAGAATCTAGTATTTGTTAAGAACCAGTGTGCTGAGTTTTCCACTTTACATTCCAGGTGATTGCATTTATAATTCTCTATTATACACTCAACAATACTTGAGTTTCTATTTTCATACATGAAGTTTCTGATAAGTACACTCTGGTGCACAATAAGCCTCATAACAGTTCTCAATATTTTGCAAGGATATTTAAGAACATCACGTTTCTTGGACACAAGACAAGAGACATTTTATTGTCATTTCACCATACAAGAAGCAAAGGAAGTGAAATTATGAGAATACAATTCAAGTTAAAAGAAATAAATAGCACCCTAAAAACAATACATATCGAAATAGAAAATAATAAAGGGCCTACCAATTCATCTCATTATTTAAAAATCTACTTGCTAACGGATAAACATTATTTATATATCAATTTGTGCTACATGGTAAGCACCTATACCTGCATCTTAAACAGACTGTGGCAGGGGTTCAATAAATCTCCATAATGCTTCTTGTTCTGTCTTCTTACACGTTCACACAGTGTGCAGTCGGACAATCAGCATAAAACATTCCTGCCTTCCAAATAAGAGGACTGTTCTTTGTAGTCTAACTTGTTTATTGGTCAACAGGTTGTATATATGTGATTATATACGATGAATTGATTGTTAAAACTACAAGAATACAAATAACATGTATAAAGCTAGTTTCACACTAGCGTTCGGCTGTCCGCTCGTGAGCTACGTTTGAAGGGGCTCACGAGCGGACCCGAACGCTTCCGTCCAGCCCTGATGCAGTCTGAATGGATGCGGATCCGCTCAGACTGCATCAGTCTGGCGGCGTTCAGCCTCCGCTCCGCTCAGCAGACGGACACCTGAACGCTGCTTGCAGCGTTCGGGTGTCTGCCTGGCCGTGCGGAGGCGTGCGGATCCGTCCAGACTTACAATGTAAGTCAATGGGGACGGATCCGTTTGAAGATGCCACAATATGGCTCAATCTTCAAGCGGATCCGTCCCCCATTGACTTTACATTGAAAGTCTGGACGGATCCGTCTGAGGCTATTTTCACACTTAGCTTTTATATGCCAATATAATGCAGACGGATCCGTTCTGAACGGAGCCTCCGTCTGCATTAATATGATCGGATCCGTTCAGAACGGATCCGATCGAACGCTAGTGTGAAAGTAGCCTAAGTATTAAAGGGGTTGTCTCATCATAGACAATGGGGGCATATTGCTGCTTGCAATATGCTCCCATTGTCTATGATGAGACAACCCCTTTAAGTATAAGATAGCATGTACTATCACATTAACAGTCATCAGTAAAGTAACATGGTAAAATGGCTCTCTATACACAGGATTGCATGACTAGCTAACTGTAACAACTCCCTGAGTAACAATTACAACTCTGCATAACATAATGTCCCTGAAACAGAGGCAGATCTCTTACCAGGTATGATTTTGCAAGGATTGTGGAGTTTGAGAAGGAGACATGCATAGGACAGCTCCGATGATGTGTCCTGGAGACTGGAGACTGAAGACTGGAGACTTCTTTTTCCCACGATGCTTTGCACTCCCACAATGCAGTGCACCACCCCCAATGCAATAGTCTTTGTAACAGGAAAACAAATCGTAATACAGCTTAACACCACTAGATCGTGCTATAACCACACTAAACACTTCAGAAATACCCTGTAATAGACTGTAATGAGTTTCTAAACCTGTTGGGCAGAACACTTCTCATTTATGAGCCACCCATCTTTCAGCCACATTCTTAATCCTCGGCATAGAAGGCCGAATAATTTTCTCAGTGACCTTTACCACTTTTTGCAATGCCTTTTTTCTATACTGGTACAGCCTTCATACCATTAAGTAATACTATTACATAATGAGCTTTCTACCGTACTTCAATAAAAAGTGCTAAGTACAGTGGAACTAAAAGAAGCTCTCTTTAATTGCTGGAGAAAAAACAGGCATTGATTCGCCATTTTAACCAATGCTGAGGTATGCCAAGACCACACAGCAAGTGGCTCAATTAATCTTACTTAAGTCCAACTCAGTAAATGAGAAACCAACTAAGAATTAACATTTACAAAAAAAAAAAAACTTGATGACTCCAAATACTAATGCAATAATGTTCTGTAAACTCTACAGATGAAAGCTAATTATTTTGGCAGACATGATCTGATGGTGTAAAATTATAAATTCTACACTCTAACACAAAATACTGAAGGAGAATGTCCAGTCATCAAAATAAAGCAGAAGAGCAAGTCCACTTTTGAATGCCTCAAAAGAAGCCCTGTAAGTACTGCCCTACAATGTAGCAATAAAAAGTTAGGCCATTACACTAACATCTCCAATTTTTAGAGCATTTGGTTGCAGATGTCCATGTATGAGATTGGTGATGGATAAGTTTTACCCTTCAATAACATAATCATGAAATTAGCATTTAAAGGCTTTACTTCCTCATTTGTCTTCCATAAAATTTTGTTTGGATTGTAACAAATATGCAAAACTAGACACAATTCAAAAGGGTTCAAAAGCCAATGTTCAAACTACCCCAAATGTGTCCAACAATCTTTGCATTCAGAAAAGATGGCAAATATTTTTCATCAAAATGTGTTCAAAACTTGTGTAAAACTTCTGCTTAGCAAAGCTCATCGAGTGAGTTGCAGTAGCTTGTGCATAGTCTGAATGTCCCAAAAAATAGTATATTGACTTTTTCTTTAAATGCATTTTATCCATAATAATTTTTCTTTGCCTATTATCTTATGCAATGTGTATTCCTCTTGGAATGTTCCCTTTAGTATAGTAACTGAGTGACATTTATTGAATTTTGTCCCCCTCTGGTGGACATAATTCATAATTACTTACAGAATATCACAGGCAAGTCTAGTTTCCTGTAATTAAAGGGCTTCTTCAGGACTACAAAAAGGTAGCTGCTTTCTTCCAAAAACAGCACCACACCTGTCCACAAGTTGTGTTTGGTCTTATAGCCCAGCCTCATTCACTTTAATGTTGTTGAGCCACAATTCCATGCACAACCTGTGGACAGGTGTGCTGCCTTGTTGTAGACCTGGAGAACCTCTTTAATGTTTAACTACTCAGAAATATGGTTTTTCTTTACTAAATGTAAAATTATGACATTTATGTCTTTCTTTTCTTTTATTCTGTCTCAAAATACAATCAAAATAAATACACAGCTTTGATAAACTAACATCTGTCTGCATTTGGAGACCATTCAAAGTAAACCCTTAGTGAGCCCCCAACTGAAATGGAGAAAGCTCAAACCCTGTTCTCTCTGAAAAATGGATAATATTGTTACCTCGTTAAAGGGGTTGTCCCACTACAACAACCTATAGGGAGTAAGTGTCTGATAGGCAGGGGTCCAACCACTTGGGCCTTGTCGAATGGAAGCCTGTGTTCCCCCACTTGAATAGAGCAGCGGACATACTACCACTGCGTAGGGCTGCTGGAGAAAACCAAGCACTTGTACTTGACGTGTTAACCCAAACCAACCTGGCCCTATGTGAAAAAGTAATTACCCCTAAACCAAATAACTGGTTGTGACACCCTTGGTGGCAACAGCTTCAATCAAGTATTTGCAATAACAGGCAATTATAGTTGAGCGAACCCGAACTGTAAAGTTCAGGTTCGTACCGAACTTTAGGGTTTTCAGCACCCGAACCCGAACATTTACGTAAAAGTTCGGGTTCGGTGTTCGGCGATTTTTATGGTGCTTTTTGAAAGGCTGCAAAGCAGCCAATCAACAAGCGTCATACTGCTTGCCCCAAAAGGCCACCACAGCCATGCCTACTATTGGCATGGCTGTTATTTGCAAACTGCAGCATGTGACCCAGCCTCTATTTAAACTGGAGTCACGTAGCGCCGCCCATCACTCTGCTCGGTTTAGTGTAGGGAGAGGCTGCAGCTGCTGTGAGGGAGAGATCAGGGAGAAATCTTATCAAGAACAGGTTTATCTACTCAGCGATCTACAGAAAAAGTGTTTTGTGGGTGCAGTGCACAATTTTTTCAAGCCTGCCCTGAGCCAACTACTGCTGAAAACAAACTTTTTTTTTCTTCAGTTAGTCAATACATGATCGGCAGACATTTTATGCAACTGTACATATATACTGCACATCTTGGATTAGTCAAGCATAAGTGACTGTCACATTTAGGACAGAAATACAACTTTTTGGTTAGGGTGAAAATACCCTCTAATATATTGCACATCTGGGATTAGTCAAGCATAAGTGACTGTCACATTTAGGACAGAAATACAACTTTTTGGTTACTGGGGTGAAAAAAAGCCTCTAATATACTGCACATCTGGGATTACACATGCATAAGTGACTGTCACATTTAGGACATAAATACAGCTTTTTGGTTACTGGGGTGAAAAAAGCCTCTAATATACTGCACATCTATGATTACATGTGCATAAGTCACTGTCACATTTAAGACAGAAATACAGCTTTTTGGCTAGGGTGAAAAAACCCTCTAATATACTGCACATCTGTGATTACACGTGCATAAGTCTCTGTCACATTTAAGCCATAAATACGGCTTTGGCATACTGGGGTGAAAAAAGCCACTAATATACTGCACATCTGTGATTACACATGCATAAGTCACTGTCACATTTAGGCCATAAATATGGCTTTGGCATACTGGGGTGAAAAAAAGCCACTAATATACTGCACATCTGTGATTACACATGCATTAGTCACTGTCACATTTGGGACAGAAATGCAGCTTTTTGGTAAGGGTGAAAAAAGCCTCTAATATACTGCACATCTGTGATTACACGTGCATAAGTCACTGTCACATTTAGGACAGAAATACGGCTTTTTGGTTACTGGGGTGAAAAAAGCCTCGAATATACTGCACATCTGTGATTACACGTGTATAAGTCACTGTCACATTTAGGACAGAAATGCAGCTTTTTGGTTACTGGGGTGAAAAAAAGCCTCTAATATACTGCACATCTGTGATTACACGTACATAAGTCAATGTCACATTTAGGACAGAAATACAGCTTTTTGGTTACTGGGGTGAAAAAAGCCTCTAATATACTGCACATCTGCATATCGGGGAACCTGTCTGTGTCTCAAGTCATGCAGCAGTCTCTTATGCTGTTTGAAGTCTCTGCTGGCAGGGTTTCCCAAGGGCATCCACCTAGCCCTTCCCCAGGGGTGGAAGACATAGAATGCACTGACGCACAACCACTTATGTTTCCTGATGAGGACATGGGAATACCACCTTAGCATGTCTCTGATGATGACGAAACACAGGTGCCAACTGCTGCGTCTTTCTGCAGTGTGCAGACCGAAAAAGGAGGTCAGGGAGGAAGACTGGGTGGAAGACGATGCAGAAGAAGATGAGGTCCTAGACCCCATATGGAATGGAGGTGGTGCCACTGACTTTCAGAGTTCAGAGGAAGAGGCAGTGGTGAGACTGAGCCAACAGCGTAGCAAAAGCGGGAGCAGGGTGCAAAAGCAGAGCAGCAGCCACCAAAACAGTTCACCTGCTACTGGCCACCGTCAACAGGGACCTAGCACACCAAAGGCAGTTTCAAGGAGTTCCCTGGCATGGCACTTCTTCACACAATGTGCTGACGACAAGACCCGAGTGGTTTGCACGCTGTGCCATCAGAGCCTGAAGCGAGGCATTAACGTTCTAAACCTTAGCACAACCTGCATGACCAGGCATCTACATGCGAGACACGGGCTGCAGTGGAGTAAGCACCTTCAAAACCAAGAAAGGACTCAGGCCCCTCCTGCTCCCTCTTCTACTGCTGCCTCGGCCTCTTCCTCCACCTCTGGAGGAACGTTGGCACCTGCCGCCCAGCAAACAGAGGATGTGCCACCAACAACACCACCTCTGTCACCAAGCATCTCCACCATGTCACACGAAAGCGTTCAGCTCTCCATCTCACAAACCTTTGAGAGAAAGCCAAAATTCCCACCTAGCCACCCTCGATCCCTGGTCCTGAATGCCAGCATTTCTAATCTGCTGGCCTTTGAAATGCTGTCATTCAGGCTGATGAAGACGGACAGCTTCAAACAGCTCATGTCGCTTGCTGTCCCACAGTACGTCGTTCCCAGCCGCCACTACTTCTCCAGGAGAGCTGTGCCCTCCCTGCACAACCAAGTATCGGATAAAATCAAGTGTGCACTGCGCAACGCCATCTGTGGCAAGGTCCACCTAACCACAGATACGTGGACCAGTAAGCACGGCCAGGGACGCTATATCTCCCTAACTGCACACTGGGTGAATGTAGTGGCGGCTGGGCCCTAAGCGGAGAGCTGTTTGGCGCATGTCCCTCCGCCACCAAGGATCGCAGGGCATCATTCTTTGCCTTCTGTTGCCTCCTCTTCCTACTCGGCTTACTCCTCTTTTTCTACCACCTCCTAATCCAGTCAGTGACAGACCTTCACCACCAACTTCAGCACAGCCAGGGGTAAACGTCAGCAGGCCGTTCTGAAACTGATGTGTTTGGGGGACAGGCCCCACACCGCGCAAGAGTTCTGGCGGGGTATAGAACAACAGATCGACGAGTGGTTGCTGCCAGTGGGCCTCAATCCCGGCCTGGTGGTGTGCGATAATGGGCAAAATCTCATTGCAGCTCTGGGACTAGCCGGTTTGACGCACATTCCTTGCCTGGCACATGTGCTGAATTTGGTGGTGCAGAAATTCATTAACAACTACCCCAACATGTCAGAGCTGCTACATAAAATGCGGGCCGTCTGTGCGCGCTTCCGGCATTCTCATCCTGCCGCCGCTCGGCTGTCTGCTCTACAGCATAACTTCAGCCTTCCCGCTCACCGCCTCATATGCGACATGCCCACCAGGTGGAACTCCACCTTGCACATGCTGGAGAGACTGTGCAAGCATCAGCAGGCCATAGTTGAGTTTCAGCTGCAGCATGCACGGGTAAGTCGCACTGCGGAACAGCACCATTTCATCACCAATGACTGGGCCTCCATGCGAGACCTGTGTGCCCTGTTGTGCTGTTTCGAGTACTCCACCAACATGGCCAGTGGTGATGACACCGTTATCAGCGTTACAATACCACTTCTATGTCTCCTTGAGAAAACACTTAGGGCGATGATGGAAGAGGATGTGGCCCAGGACGAGGAGGAGGAAGAGGGGTCATCTCTAACACTTTCAGGCCAGTCTTTTAGAAGTGGCTCAGAAAGAGGATTTTTGCAACAGCAGAGGCCAGGTACACATTCGGCCAACCAGGGCACACTACTGGAGGATGTGGATGAAGCATGTTCACAGCGGGGTGGTATCAAACGCAGCTCGGGCCCATCACTGGGGCGTGGCTGGGGGGATACGGAGGACGCAGACGATACGCTTCCCACAGAGGACAGCTTGTCCTTACCTCTGGGCAGCCTGGCACACATGAGCGACAACATGCTGCAGTGCCTGCGCAACGACTGCAGAGTTGCCCACATTTTAACGTGTGTTGACTACTGGGTGGCCACCCTGCTGGATCCCCATTACAAAGACAATGTGCCATCCTTAATTCCCTCACTGGAGCGTGATCGGAAGATGCGCGACTACAGGCGCACGCTGGTACACGTGCTCCTGTGAGCATTCCCGACTGACGCCGTGGGACAAGTGGAAGCACAAGGCGAAGGCAGGGGAGGAGGAAGAGGTCGCCAATGCAGCTGTGTCAGCGCCAGCACCTCAGAAGGCAGGGTTAGCATGGACGACATGTGGAAAAGCTTTGTCACCTCGCCGCAACAACCGGCCCCAACTGCTGATATGGAGCGTGTTAGCAGGAGGCAGCATTTGAACAACATGGTGGAACAGTACCTGTGCACACGCCTACACGTACTGACTGATGGTTCTGCCCCATTCAACTTATGGGTATCCAAATTGTCCACATGGCCAGAGCTTGCCCTGTATGCCTTGGAGGTGCTGACCTGCCCTGCAGCCAGTTTACTCTCTGAATGTGTATTTAGCATGGCAGGAGGCGTCATTGCAGACATTACAGCCAATGTGGACAAACTCACGTTCATTAAAGTGAACCAGGCTTGGATACCACAAGACTTGTCTATACCTTTTGCAGAATAAACATTTATTTTTCGTTATTTTATTTCATTTTTAGTTATTTCCCTATCCACATTTGTGTGCAGAGCAGTTGCCATGCTCTAAAGCACATTTTACTGCCTTTTACATTCCTCTAGCCTTTTCAAGGACTATTTTAGAGCCATTTTAATTTTAAAAAGTGCCAATTTTAGTGCCCTAAATTGAAAAAAAAATATTATTTTCAATTGTCTCTCCGTTCTCTCAAAATCCTCTGTTCTATCGCTGGGTGACAAGATCCCCCTTCTGCCGTGAATGAACCCCTGCTCTGCATTGCTGACAGGGGCTTAAATCTCTCAAAATCCTCTGTTCTATTGCTGGGTGACATGAACCCCCTTTTGCCGGGAATGAACCCCTGCTCTGCATTGCTTAAAGGGAACAAAATTTTGTGAAAACATCTGTTACTGACCGGAAGATGTGCGACTACAAGCGCACGCGGTGATGATAGCATTCAAACCTGACAGCGGGGGCACAGTGGAAGCACAAGGTGAAGGCAGAGGTAGCCAACGCAGCTGGGGCACCACCAGCACCTGAGAAGGCAGGGTTAGCATGGCCAAAATGTGGAAAAGCTTTGTCAGCCTTGGAGGTGCTGACCTGCCCTGCAGCCAGTGTACAGTCGTGGCCAAAAGTTTTGAGAATTACATAAATATTGGAAATTGGAAAAGTTGCTGCTTAAGTTTTTATAATAGCAATTTGCATACACACCAGAATGTTATGAAGAGTGATCAGATGAATTGCATAGTCCTTCTTTGCCATGAAAAAAAATCTTATTTTCAATTGTCTCTCTGTTCTCTCAAAATCATCTGTTCTATTGCTGGGTGACAGGATCCCCCTTTTGCCGTGAATGAACCCCTACTGTGCCTGGGTGACAGGGGCCTAAATCTCTCAAAATCCTCTGTTGTATTGCTGGGTGACATGAACCCCCTTTTGCCGTGAATGAACCCCTGCTGTGCCTGGGTGACGGGGGCCTAAATCTCTCAAAATCCTCTGTTCTATTGCTGGATGACAAGCACCGCCTTTTGCCGTAAATGAACCCCCGCTGTGCCTGGGTGACAGGGGCCTAAATCTCTCAAAATCCTCTGTTCTATTGCTGGGTGACAAGAACCCCCTTTTGCCATGAATGAACCCCTGCTCTGCATTGCTGACAGGGGCCTAAATGTCTCAAAATCCTCTGTTGTATTGCTGGGTGACATGAACCCTCTTTTGCCGTGAATGAACCCCTGCTGTGCCTGGGTGACAGGGGCCTAAATCTCTCAAAATCCTCTGTTCTATTGCTGGGTGACATGAACCCCCTTTTGCCCTGAATGAACCCCTGCTGTGCCTGGGTGACAGGGGCCTAAATCTCTCTAAATCCTCTGTTCTATTGCTGGGTGACATGAACCCCCTTTTGCCGTAAATGAACCCCTGCTGTGCCTGGGTGACGGGGGCCTAAATCTCTCAAAATCCTCTGTTCTATTGCTGGGTGACAAGAACCGCCTTTTGCCGTGAATGAACCCCCGCTGTGCCTGGGTGACAGGGGCCTAAATCTCTCAAAATCCTCTGTTCTATTGCTGGGTGACAAGAACCCCCTTTTGCCATGAATGAACCCCTGCTCTGCATTGCTGACAGGGAACTAAATTTAGTGAAAACATCTGTTACTGATCGGAAGATGCGCGACTACAAGCACACGCTGATGATGGCATTTCCACCTGACAGCGGGGGCACAGTGGAAGCACAAGGTGAAGGCAGAGGAGAAGGAAGAGGTGGCCAATGCAGCTGGGGCACCACCAGCACCTGAGAAGGCAGGGTTAGCATGGCCAAAATGTGGAAAAGCTTTGTCAGCCTTGGAGGTGCTGACCTGCCCTGCAGCCAGTGTACAGTCGTGGCCAAAAGTTTTGAGAATTACATAAATATTGGAAATTGGAAAAGTTGCTGCTTACGTTTTTATAATAGCAATTTGCATATACTCCAGAATGTTATGAAGAGTGATCAGATGAATTGCATAGTCCTTCTTTGCCATGAAAAAAATTCTTATTTTCAATTGTCTCTCTGTTCTCTCAAAATCCTCTGTTCTATTGCTGGGTGACAAGATCCCCCTTTTGCCGTGAATGAACCCCTGCTGTGCCTGGGTGACAGGGGCCTAAATCTCTCAAAATCCTCTGTTGTATTGCTGGGTGACATGAACCTCCTTTTGCCATGAATGAACCCCTGCTCTGCATTGCTGACAGGGGCTTAAATCTCTCAAAATCCTCTGTTGTATTGCTGGGTGACATGAATCCCCTTTTGTGCCGTGAATGAACCCCTGCTGTGCCTGGGTGACAGGGGCCTAAATCTCTCAAAATACTCTGCTCTATTGCTGGGTGACATGAACCCCCTTTTGCCATGAATGAACCCCTGCTGTGCCTGGGTGACAGGGGCCTAAATCTCTCAAAATCCTCAGTTTTATTGCTGGGTGACAAGAACCCCCTTTTGCCGTGAAAGAACCCCTGCTGTGCCTGGGTGACAGGGGCCTAAATCTCTCAAAATCCTCTGTTGTATTGCTGGGTGACAAGAACCCCCTTTTGCCGTGAATGAACCCCTGCTGTGCCTGGGTGACATGGACCTAAATCCAATAAAAGCCTCTGTTCTATTGCTGGGTGACATGAACCCCCTTTTGCCCTGAATGAACCCCTGCTGTGCCTGGGTGACAGGGGCCTAAATCTCTCAAAATCCTCTGTTCTATTGCTGGGTGACATGAACCCCCCTTTTGCCATGAATGAATTGTTGAGAGGGAACTAAATTTAGTGAAAACATCTGTTACTGACCGGAAGATGTGCGACTACAAGCGCACGCGGTGATGACAGCATTCCAACCTGACAGCGGGGGCACAGTGGAAGTACAAGGCGAAGGTCAAAATGTGGAAAAGCTTTGTCAGCCTTGGAGGTGCTGACCTGTCCTGCAGCCAGTGTACAGTTGTGGCCAAAAGTTTTGAGAATTACATAAATATTGGAACAGTTGCTGCTTAAGTTTTTATAATAACAATTTGCATATACTCCAGAATGTTATGAAGAGTGATCAGATGAATTGCATAGTCCTTCTTTGCCATGAAAATTAACTTAATCCCAAAGAAACTTTTCCACTGCATTTCATTGCTGTCATTAAAGGACCTGCTGAGATCACTTCAGTAATCGTCTTGTTAACTCAGGTGAGAATGTTGACGAGCACAAGGCTGGAGATTATTATGTCAGGCTGATTGGGTTAAAATGGCAGACTTGACCTGTTAAAAGGAGGGTGATGCTTGAAATCATTGTTCTTCCATTGTTAACCATGGTGGCCTGCAAAGAAACGTGTGCAGCCATCATTGCGTTGCATAAAAATGGCTTCACAGGCAAGGATATTGTGGCTACTAAGATTGCACCTCAATGAACAATTTATAGGATCATCAAGAACTTCAAGGAAAGAGGTTCAATTCTTGTTAAGAAGGCTTCTGAGCGTCAAAGAAAGTCCAGCAAGCGCCAGGATCGTCTCCTAAAGAGGATTCAGCTGCGGGATCGGAGTGCCACCAGTGCAGAGCTTGCTCAGGAATGGCAGCAGGCAGGTGTGAGCGCATCTGCACGCACAGTGAGATGAAGACTTTTGGAAGATGGCCTGGTGTCAAGAAGGGCAGCAAAGAAGCCATTTCTCTCCCAGAAAAACATCAGGGACAGATTAATCTTCTGCAGAAAATATGGTGAATGGACTGCTGAGGACTGGGGCAAAGTCATATTCTCCGATGAAGCCTCTTTCCGATTGTTTGGGGCATCAGGAAAAAGGCTTGTTCGGAGAAGAAAAGGTGAGCTCTACCATCAGTCCTGTGTCATGCCAACAGTAAAGCATCCTGAGACCATTCATGTGTGGGGTTGCTTCTCATCCAAGGGAGTGGGCTCACTCACAATTTTGCCCCAAATCACAGTCCTGAATAAAGAATGGTACCAAAACACCCTGCAACAGCAACTTCTTCCAACAATCCAACAAAAGTTTGGTAAAGAACAATGCATTTTCCAGCACGATGGAGCACCGTGCCATAAGGCAAAAGTGATAACTAAGTGGCTCGGGGACCAAAACGTTGACATTTTGGGTTCATGGCCTGGAAACTCCCCAGATCTTAATCCCATTAAGAACTTGTGGTCAATCCTCAAGAGGCGGTGGACAAACAAAATCCCACTAATTCTGACAAACTCCAAGAAGTTATTATGAAAGAATGGGTTTCTTTCAGTCAGGAATTGGCCCAGAAGTTGATTGAGAGCATGCCCAGTCGAATTGCAGAGGTCCTGAAAAAGAAGGGCCAACACTGCAAATACTGACTCTTTGCATGAATGTCATGTAATTGTCGATAAAAGCTTTTGAAACGTATGAAGTGCGTGTAATTATATTTCACTACATCACAGAAACAACTGAAACAAAGATCTAAAAGTAGTTTAGCAGCAAACCTTGTGAAAATTAATATTTGTGTCATTCTGAAAACTTTTGGCCACGACTGTATGGAGTGAACGTGTGTTTAGCACGGCAGAGAGCATTATCACAGGCCGCAGCCAATGTGGACAAGCTTACGTTTATTAAAATGAACCAGGCATGGATTCCACAGGACTTGTCCGTACCTTGTGCAGAATAGACATTTATACCAGCCTCAGCCATCCATTCTTGTACTCAAGTGCACTTATTCTTTGTTTTATTTTGTTATATGTCACAATATTTTGGGGGATACCCCAATTTAAAAATTCAAAATAACACAAATCAGTGTTGGCTACCTATTCCTCCTTCACCGCCGCTTCCACCTACACCGCCACTTCAACCTACACCGCCACATCCACCCATCCACCACCTCCTCCACCTCCTCCTCCTAGACCCAGATTGTTATTTTTAATTTTTCGGTATTTTATGTTATTTTAAGTAATTTCCCTATCCACATTTGCCATGCTCTTAAGCACATTTTGATGCCTTTTGCAGCCCTCTAGCCCTTTCCAGGACTAATTTAGAGCCATTTTAGTGCCCAAAAGTTCGGGTCCCCATTGACTTCAATGGGGTACGGGTTCGGGGTCAAGTTCAGGTCAAGTTCGGGTCCCGAACTTTTTTTTCAAGTTAGGCCGAACCTGCCGAACACGAACATCCAGGTGTCTGCTCAACTCTACTGGCAATGTGTCTTTTACATCCATTCCCGCGCATAAGTCGCGGTAAGCCCAACACTTACCTAGGGACGGCACCTGGCCTCCCATCACCGAGCCCAGTGGGAGCAATGCCGTCAGAACCCACAAAGCCACACTTTCTGCACTCCATGTCCTGCCTCTTCTCCTTCTCCTCTCTCCTCCCATTTGTCCTCCACTCCCCCTTCCACCATGCCGTCATCACGTTCATCCGGCAAAAAGCAGACTTTCGTGGCCCAAATTTTCGAACATAAAAAGTCGATGATGCCCGATAACCCTCTTCCCCAATGGCTGACCTCTGGCTTGTCGTAACTGCTAGCCCGCCAACTACTGCCATATAAACTGGTGGACTCGGAGGCCTTTATTTGTTCCCATTGGCCTTTATTTGTTGCCATTGGCACACCGCAATGGTTGGTCCCCAGAAGGAAATATTTCTCCCAGAAGGGCATCCCAGAGCTATATGGCCATGTTCAGTGGCAAGTGAATGTATCTCTGACACATAGTGTCTGTGCCAAGATACATCTGACCACAGACACGTGGTCTAGCAACACGGGCAGGGAAGGTACATAACCTTCTGACGGCTGTCAAGCATGCAACCCGTGGCACCCATGTGGATTTGGTGTTACCGCCACGGATTGCATGCAGGCCTGCTTCTTCTTCCCCTCCTTCTACGCCATCCTTCGTCTCCTCATCGGCTGACCCCTCCTTTTCCACTGCTACCGCCTCTTCCGCTGCACCCCCCCAAGCTCCCCAGAACCTATTCGACGTGCCAGGTGAGATGCTGCCATGCTGTGCTGTGGCTGTTGTGCCTGGAAGCCAAGAGCCACAACGGTCCTGCACTGCTTTTAGCTCTGCGGTCACAGGCCTCTTAGTGGCTAACCCTGCTCAATTTGACAGTTGATAAAGTGGTGTGCGACAATGTTGCTAATCTGCTGAGCATGCTGAAACAGGGCAAAATGACACATGTACCATGCATGGCACACGTCCTAAACTTAGGCTACTTTCACACTCGCGGTTTGGGCGGATCCATCATGGATCTGAAAAAACGGATCCATTACAATAATACAACCACATGCATCCGTCATGAACGGATCCAATTGTATCATCTTTAACATAGCCAAACTGATGCATTCTGAGCGGATCCTTTTCCATTCAGAATGCGTTAGGGCAAAACTGATCAGTTTTAGACCGCTTGTGAGAGCACTGAACGGATCTCACAAACGGAAAGCCAAAAAGAGAGTGTGAAAGTAGCCTATGTCGTGCAGCAATTTGTTGCCAAATATCCCGGGGTCCAGGATGTCTTGCGGGAGGCCAGGAATCACTGGCCATCTTAGAATATCTTACATGGCCATGGCTCGCCTTGCTGACGTTCAGCGGCGAAACCACCTGCCCGTCAGACGTCAGATTTGTGACAGCCCGACACGCTGGAACTCCACCTTGTATATGCTTGACAGGCTGCTCCAGAAGCAACGTGCTGTTAACTACTACCTGTGCAAACTCTTTTGCAGGACAGGTTCCGGGGAGCTTGGTTTCTTTTTGCCAAGTTATCAAATTTCACCTATTATCATTTGGGGCTTATTCAAGAGGGCGGATTTCATTAGCCATGTTTTTAATCCAATTTCATATTTTTGGTTCTTTTAAACATATGTATTTGACATGTATTTGTACTGGCCCACAGTAAAATTGTTATCCAATGACCATCTAATATACCTCCAGCCACATAATCACTTATTCTTTTATGTCGGGTGAATGACTAATTTTTGGGGCCCGTATTCCCGTAGCCTAAAATAAGTTTTCTAGGCTCCAGCAGGGCACATTTTTGAGAATTTCCCTTTAAGATGCATAAAAATGGCCCCTGATTAAAATACATATTTTTTGTGGGAATTTTTGTCATTGATCCCCCCCTAGTATGTCACTGTCCATGTTGTGGGACTATTTGTGCACTTCTAGTAAGTATTTTGTGGCTGCAAATATGACCTGTGTTGAAGAAATTTGCTTGCATCAGATTCACATATCCAAACTACACCAACCACAAAGAATTTCCCCATGCTTAAAAACACATGTATCAAGCTCCTTTGTGTAAAGGCAAGGTAACCCTCTTCAAGCTTCGGTAGCGTCCTGGCTGCCATGGTAACCGATCGTAGCCCCGCGATTACATTGCTGGGGTTCCGATCAGAAGCGGTCACTGCCACCAATGAGGGGAAGGGGACCCTGTGGCCACTGCCACCAATAAAGAGGAGTGGACTCTGTGGCCACTGCCACCAATGAAGAGGAGGGGACCCTGTGGCCACTGCCACCAATGATTTTAATACTGGGGGGGTTGAGAGGGGCAGGTGCACTGTGCCACCAATGATTTTAATGGGGTGGGGGGTTGAGGGGGGTGGGCGCACTGCGCCACCGATGATAATTAACCCTTAATACAGGAAGCGGGTACTGGCAGCAGATTAGCGGCAGTTAACTCCTCAGGTGCCGCACCTGAGGGGTTAACTGCCGCTGATCGCAGCTCCCTGTCAGATGCAGGGTGCCAGCTATGCCGGCACCTGCCTCCTGTATTATGTGTTACAGAGCGGCACCCAGAGATGTCCCTGCACCTATTATTCCTGGGCTCTGCTCCGTTCGCCAGCTGTGCCCCATTACTGTCTCCTGCTCCATATGCTAATTACTATAGGAGCAATGGAGAGGAGACATCAGCTTCTCTAGTGGGCGTTCCTTCTCCCTGGCTGTAGCACTGTCCAATTGATAGTAATTAGCATATGGAGCAGAAGACAGCAATGGGGCACAGCGGGCGAATAGGGCGGCACCCAGGAATAATAGTAAGTGCAGGGAGATCCATGGGTGCCGCTCTGAGTAGCCTGCTACTTAAAGTCTGGACCCAGGAAAAGTCCTATCATTGGTGGCGCAGTGCGCCCGCCCCTCTCTTCTCATTGGTGGCGGCGGCAGCAGCACAGGGGGGAGGGAGAGACTGCTTCCCTCTCCCCTGCGCTGCTGAGAGAACATGAGCACGCCAACAGCGCGCGCTCATGTTCTGTGATACTAGACTGCGCAGCAGCACAGCCCAGTATCGAAAAAATGGAAATCCCAGTATCGTATCGATATTGGGACAAAAGTATCGATTGGGTATCGACATTTCAATACTCTCAACAACCCTAGTCTATGGGTGTTATTAAAGAGATCGGGGGTTTCATTAGTAAGGTTGACCATTATACCTTCCTCACAACTGGAGGATCCCACAAACTTATGACCTTTACCCCATCTACAGGCCGCCTAGCTGCCCGGACACCCATACAGGATTAACAAGCGAGGAGCCTATAGCTAATATTACCCTTTAGGAATGTATCGCTATGTGTTATCAACAAATGTCTCCTTGTGGCCCTTGCTTGTTTGAGGTGCGTTCCCCCCCCCCCCCTAAAAACTAAACTGAAAAAAAGTAATACTCTTCATTCTTTGACGTAGTTGAGCAGCTTCTTGCAGTGACTGGTGTGGATCCAGTTGTTTCGTCCCTCAAACTTCAGAGAGGTTGGCATCATCAGCATCACCTAGAATGGCCCAACATATCTCAGCTCTAGTCCTGTCCTCGGATGTTTCTTTAGCACGACCCAATCACCTGGTTGACTAGAATGAACACTGGTTATTGAGTCTGGGTCCGGGAGAGACTCCCGAACCCGGTGGTGGACATCGGGTGATAATCCATGGGGCTGCCTGGGGGCATCCCTGATGGAATAAAGGGCTACAGCGGAAAAGGAGTGTAAAAAGGAGAAAAAAAAAAACAACAACGTAGCCTTCTCAAGAATACAAAAACGCTCAAACAATAACATTTAAAAATAAAACACCACTGAAGCACATTCTCTACCAAAAAAAAACTTCATTTACAGGAAGTCTTTCTATATACATTGAGATTCAGCAAAAAGTAAAATTTTAACTTAAAACCAAAACTGAAATACAAAAAAAACTAAAAACTTTGGAACACAAACAATTGTATCGGACTGAATTAACACATCAATGCCTTGGAGGGTTCGCCTGAAACCTTAAACCCTGGCAAGAGAATTTCTTCCCACCCAATCATTGAAATGCTAATTTGCCCAGCCCCAAACCAACTTCAGATTCATTTTACCGAAAAAGCAGGATTTAACATTACGAGGTCCCCAAATCCGGTTTCCAGGGAAAGGGAAAAGTCAATTTAAATTAGGTCTTAGAGTTCCTCCATTTTTTTTAAATGCAAACAGTAAAATGGTTTGCAAAGACCTCTATAACATCTCTTAATTTACCCTTCTCTGGCACACAAAATTAGAAACTCTGCTAAATTGCAGGAACCAATCTCTATCCTCTCTAAGTTTCACATTTTCACATTTTAACTGTTCCTATTGGGGTTTAAAATCTGCTTCCTGGATCCATGACCTTGGCTGTCCATGGCTTCTATGTCTTTGCAAAGAACCATGTCTGGGACCATTACCCTACCTTGCTGAATAAACTACTTTACTTCTAGGTGTGGTTCTGGGGTACTTAACATACCTGTGTCTGTTGCCATTAGCGATGTCACAATATTTTGCAATGTGCCCAAATTCCCTGCATGCAAAACAATGAACAGCTTGTCTCCCTGCACAATACCTTCTCTGGGCACATGGTGATCTTCCTTGTTGCACAACATTAACCACCCTAGCATGAGTAGATCGCACACTACCATCTGTATTGAGTCCTCTTACCACAGACTTATTTGAGGAATCTTCTGGCATTGTATTAATACTTCCGACTCCAGGGTCAGACAAATTGTCCATCTCCATCCCCGAGTCGGTTCCACTATCAGACTTCTCCATGCTTACAGCCCATAAGTTGCCTCTAACCCCAGAAACATTACTCTCTAATGGTTGTTTCAATGGCTGCACTAAGCACTGAGAATGTTCAACTTCTGTCCTCCTGCTGAGATCAGACAAATCCCTTACAGCCCCCTGTGTGTGCGTCAGGCTTTCAGACAACCATTCATTCTCCTTGGGCAGCTCAGTATTACACCTAACAGTACATTCATAATTAGTGCTAGCTTCAGCTGCCTGCTGGACAAGAGCTGCCTGCTGGACAATTTACCAATTTCCACTTTTAAATCTTCCACTTCTCCTTCCAAACTCCGCTTCAGCCTACAAGACTCAGAGCATACTTGCCTTTTCGTTTGCTTCATTTTCTGGTACCGATCAGGTTTGCTACACAATTCTGAGCCTGCAGCCATGGATCAGTAGATCACTGCATAGCTTGAAGAATAGCCGCTGTGTCCTTCAACTTCGCAACTTCTTTAAAAATCCTTTCCATTGTACAGGAATACAAACACCACAATGGTTGCAAGAAAAAAAAGCAAAAACACTGGTACCGATCTCTAGGAGTTGTCCCAATGCTTTTGGCACAGAACTACAAGCACCTCCTTTCTACACTGTAGATAGCCGACAAAACCACATGGCTTGACACACAAAGGAAGACAAGATGGTGTCTACAAAATCCAGCAATAGAAAAACCAAATTACACAAAACAGTTTCTCTATTCCCTGTGCCCCACCCCCGAAGCCACAGCAAACCTCCACTCTAGGGGTGATTTGCAGGCTAACAGTATTAAAATCCTCTCTAAATGCATCCTTCATGTAACAAACATCCAGGAAGTGATGATATACAGGAAGTGATGATACAGGAAGATGAGAAACCGCCATAATTTAAAATAACAAAACACTTGTATACAATAATCTCTTATTACCACTGGAGTGAACTTTACCCAGCCTTGCTCAGTGATCAATACCCAATAAAGTTACTATGATCCTCATGCATGTTTATTTACAGGACAACGTCATTATCTCTAGCGGCTGATCAGGTGCACTAGAGACAACAAACGCACGTTCCTTTCATATATTGTTCTCTTAACAAATGCATCCATGCCAAGCCAATAAATCCACGTCTTGCGCGGGGGCCCTAGCCGGCGTAAATACATTCGCCAAGAAAACACTTCTCCGCTGAACACATCAGTTTCCCCCGGCCTATAGCCCAGCGCATAGCACATGGACCGTTCGCTGACAGAGACCTCTGCGCCCAGAAGCTGTGTCTCCACATACACAGTAAGATATCCACTCCAATGGTTTACCCTGACATTGATAGACATGATGACAATACACAATATATTAAAAACACATCCTAATAAAATTTCCACAACACCTGAAGGTTTTCCCGGTTTGCCTGCCATTAAAGTGAATGGGGTCCGCCATGAACTTGTGGTTCAAGAACATTTGATCGCGTTCGCAAACCGCCCCGGCCGATGTTCATCCCTATTCAGAAGCTTGCTGTATTTTAATGCAGCGGTCTCCTCCACTAGTGATTAGCAGATTGTTGAGAAGGAATCCTTCCTTCCCGACAATCTGCTTGTACATCATCCTGTGTAAAGGGACCTTAAGTGTGACAAATGTGCAAAAACAAAATAAATCTGTAAGGGGTGTAGGAGAGTACCTGGGGTGGTAGTAGATGGGAGGTACGTGCCACCGGGGGTCCTGGCCCCGGTGGAGTAAGAGCCAGAAAAGTGCATTTTGCAGCGGTTATGCTGTTACCACAGCGGATCCGGGCCGGCTCTTATTGGGAGCAGGCATATATGCGGGCGGGTGCCTGTCTCCCCACGGTCCAGGCCAGGTTTTGCAGGGAAGGGTTAAAACCTGACCAGCAACAAGGGTGTGGTGTGCAATGTGAAGCTTCTGTGTTCTCTGGCTGTGAGGGTGAGAAGTGGAGGTGAGCTGGGCTGTGTGCTGAGGCCTGTGGAGGACTGTGCAGGATCCTGCAGCTGAAACCAGGAGGGATCCGTGTCCTGTTGCTAGAAGCAAGACCCATGGACTTACTTCACCAAGGAGAAAAAGGTGACATTACTCCTGGCTTTAAATAGACTTTGCTTTATGTGACTGAAACAGGCCTCAAGTAGCCTGCAGCAGGGACTTGCTGTGTTTGAACTATTATTTTGCTGTTGTGTGTGACCACCCTCCCTATGAACTGCACCGTCTTTCACAAATATGCACCGTGTGAATAAACAAAGCATCGTGTTTTACACCAAGACCATTCTGTGTTGCCTCTATACTGCACTCGCTACCACTGCCTACCAGAGCGGATCCCCACAGGGGGCAAATGTTTTTTTCACAGCACTCTATATTTCACACCAGTGCTGGATTAACAGAGCACAGTGCATTACCACAATGTCCTCCATGCTGCTTCTAATTCCTCTATTATTGCCAGAAAACACATGACACCTACAGAGATCTTATGCCTTGACAGGCAAGGGCTGTATTACACCAACAGATTATCTGACCAAGGGGGGCGGAGCTAGCAAGGAATGGTTGTGTGAACTGAAGCTCCACAGACTTCTCTATACCCTATCAATATCAAATCCGGGCAGAAATTGTGAAGATCTTCAATGAGAAGACTGGAGATAACCCCCAGCTCAACAACACCTTGTCTCCGAGGGCCAGGGGTTCCGCATGGGCAGCCTGATCATAATCTTTTTGCTGCCTCTCCCGAACAATCTCCATACGTCCCTGGACGATCTCCTTAGAATTGAGGAGACGCCTTTGGTGTTCCACTACCCAATCAGTCCTGGGCAGTGGGTTGATCACATCCGGCACTTGTACCCCCAGGGAGTGATCCGCAGGTAATCTCCCTTGTCGCCCAAACATCAGATAGAACGGGGTGTAACCGGTGGAACAATGGATGGTATTGTTATAGGTGTACATGAGCTGCGGCAACAGAGTAGGCCAATCTCCCCTCGTCTCAGGGGGTACTGCTTTCAGCATTTCAATGAGAGTCTTATTCATTTTTTCACAGAGTCCGTTACCTTGCGGATGATAGGCGGTGGTCCGGACTTTCTGGCAGTTGTGCAGCAGGCACATCTCATGGAACAGCTGCGACTCGAACGCAGACCCTTGGTCAGTGAGGATCCTTTCTGGGCAGCCGTAGGGCAGCAGGAAATGCTTCCAGAACGCCTCCGCTGTAGTCTTAGCTGTCAGGTCTTTCACAGGCACTGCTACAACGAACTTGGTGAAGTGATCAATTATAGTCATGGCATACGTATACCCTGAGCGACTCGGCTCCAACTTTACGTGATCAATAGCAACAAGTTCTAAAGGAGTCTTACTTACAATAGGATGGAGAGGCGCCCTCAGGTCATGGCGTTCAGTTTGCCCCACAGCACAGGCAGTGCATTCTCGGCACCATTTCTCAATATCTTCTCTCATCCCAATCCAATAGAATCTTCTGCGAATGGTAGCCTCAGTCTTTTGCACACCGAAGTGTCCGGACTGGTTGTGATACATATCCAGCACCAGGCTGGCATCCCGACGTGGCAGGAGAATTTGGTACACTATCACAGGACACTGGATCCAGACTCCTTCTGAGCAACAGGCCTCTTTGAAGGAATAGTTGGTGGCGATGTCTCCACAGTCTCGCTAGTTCTGGGTCTGCACTCTTCCTGCGGATTCTCTCAGGAATTTTTCCACTGGTAAGGAAGTCGAGCAGTTCACCGAGGACTCTACTTTAGGACTGGAGCTTAATCCATCTTTCTTGTTCGCCTCTGGACTCAGGACCATCTGATGAGGAAGGATCAGCAGCAGGGAAATCTTCAGTATGGATATTATCCTGCTGGGTAAATTTATTGTAGAACGCTGGCATTTCCACTTCTTCCCAGGCATCTTTTAGTTCATCTGGGGCCTCTGTAGTGGGAAGCCGCGACAGAGCATCAGCATTATCATTGGAGCGGCCTGCCCGGTATTTCACAGTAAAGTCATAGTTGGCAAGGCGGGAGGCCCATCTTTGCTCCAGTGCCCCTAATTTGGCTGTATTCAGATGCGCCAGGGGATTATTGTCCGTGAAGGCAACAATTGGTGTGGCAGCGAGATAGTCTTTAAACTTTTCGGTCACAGCCCACACTAAGGCAAGAAACTCCAGCTTGAAAGAACCGTAATTCTGGTTGTTCTTTTCAGCTCCCTTCAGGGATCTTCTGGCGTAGGTAATTACCCTTTCTTTGTTATTTTGCACTTGAGCCAACACGGCCCCCAGGCCTCTTTTACTGGCATCTGTGTAGAGGTGGAATGGCTTCTGATAATCTGGGTAACCCAGAACAGGGGGTTCAGTCAACTTCTTCTTTAGGAGTTGAAAGGAAATTTCCTGTTCTTCATTCCATTCAACAGGAATAGGAGTTTTTTGGCTCTTCTTTGGATGCCCCCTCAAGAGTTCCTGGATGGGATCCTGCAATTTCTGCGAAATGAGGGATGAAACGCCTGTAATACCCTGCGAAACTGAGAAAGCTTCTCACCTCTTTCACGGTCGTAGGAGTAGGCCAGTTGCGGACAGCAGCAAGTTTATCAGGATCAGGCTGTACTCCTTCGGCACCGACAACGTGCCCGAGGTATTTGACCGCTGGTTTCAGCGGGTGGCACTTGGATGGCTTGATTTTGAGGCCATATTTAGTAAGAACTTGAAACACCTCACCCAGGTGCTTTAAATGGTCCTCATACGTCTTGGAGTATATAATGACGTCATCCAGGTATAATAGTAAAGTCTCAAAATTCCTATGGCCTAAACAACGTTCCATCAGCCTCTGGAACGTTCCTGGAGCGTTACACAGTCCAAACGGCATATAATTGAATTCAAACAGGCCCATAGGTGTAGTGAAAGCAGTCTTTTCTCGATCTTCTGGGGCCATGGGTACCTGCCAGTACCCACTGGTTAAGTCCAAGGTGGAGAAATAGGCTGATGACCCCAGGGCAGTCAAGGACTCTTCAATGCGTGGCAAGGGATATGCATCTTTGTGGGTGATTTGATTAATTTTCCTGTAATCCACGCAGAACCTTATGCTGCCATCTTTTTTCCGGACAAGTACTAGGGGCGCAGCCCAGGGACTATGACTGTCCCAGATTATATTAGAGTCTTTCATCTCTTGTATCATCTCTTTCACAGACTGAGGTGGTATGGGTCTGTGCCTCTCTTTAATAGGAGAATGAGAGCCAGTGGGTATGGTGTGTTTGATTACACTGACCTCTCCGTATTCCGTCGAGTGTTTGCTGAAAGCCTGGTGGTGCTCCTTCACCAGCTTCAGGACTCCCTCTATTTGCTTCTTTGGGGTGGATTCGTTCCCCACATGTAGTTCTTCCCACCAGGGTGCCGTTGGGGTGCTGCTGCTCTGTGTGGTCTGGAACACCTCCGTAGCAGGCAGACGGATCCCATCCTGGAAAGACACCTGGAAAAGCTGAGCAACGGGGCAGTGTTTAAGGAGAGTAACGGGATGATCACCAAAGTTAATTAAACGGACAGGCACTTTACCTTGAGACACGGTCACCAGGCTCTTGGCTGTCCGTATGAAGGGATGATCTTCAATGGGAATAGGTTCCACTAGGGCTTGATAGTACTGACCCTGCATCCCTAATACAGCACGGCACCACAGGATGATCTGGGAATTTGGAGGCAGAATTACCGGCCGGTTATCCCGGATCCGGACAGTACAAATTTCTCCTTTCTTGTTGGCGAACCTTTGTTGAGCACACAGCACACTAATAGTCTTTTAAATAACTCTTCTGGAAGCAGGTGAGGCTGAAGATATGGTTTGAGTGAATGCTTCAAGCACTTCGGAGTAACAATTTTTGAGAACGTTAGTCCCTAAGATCACAGGGTGTCCTCCTTTATCTCCTGCTTGTACCACAATTACGCCTTGCTGTGGCAGGGTGGCTTCTCCCACCTGAAGGGTAGGTTCCCAATACCCATGCACTTTCACTGGCTTACCGTTGCTGGCGATAATATCCAGCCAGGACTCTGGTGGCTGGGTGAGGAGACTTGGATCCCAGAATTTGTCAAAGGCAGGCCGTTGAATGGTGGTGACCTGTGACCCAGTGTCCAACAGGGCTTCAAAGGGTATCCCGTTGATACTTATATTAATTTTCGGACGGGATCCTACATACTTAGGCATCCAGCTTGGATCCTTTGGACCTACTGTTCTACCTCCCGAGGGGCGGTCCTCTGCCTCAGGGGCTGCCCGTTTAACTGCCAGCACATTGATTCAGTATGTCCATATTTCTTGCAGTGGTGGCAGACAGGCTGTTTTCTACTTCTGGGCCGGTACCTCGGTCTCTCATCAGGCTCTTTTGGATATACATCTCCATATGCAGGTGGGAGCCTTGGAGGAAAAGGACCTTCATCTTCTAGTAACAATGGTCTCTCCCACTCCTCCATTTTCTTGCACACCTTCTCTAGACTTAGAGTAAGATAGTTCACTTGCTCCATTAGTGCTGCCACTACATCCGTGACTGGAGCTTGGGTGGCCTGACCGACTCCTGCAGACCCCACATTAACGGTCTTTGGGTGACAAGCCTGAGGTTCTGGGAAGGCTGCTGGCCCTGGAGCAGGGTTCTGGCCTAATATACTGATGGTCAATTCCTTAAAGTCCAAAAATGTACAGTGGGGATGTTGGGCTGACAACATGCGTAGCTGGCCCTTTAAATGCTCAGTACCTATGCCCGCAATGAATTGCTCTCTAAGAGTCCGGTCCTGGTCCTCAGCTTCTTTAGGATCCACTTGGACTACAGCTCTCAGTGTCTCTTGTAAGGACAGGGCAAAATCGCGGAGCGACTCTCCAGGCTGCTGCTTTCTGCTGAAGAAACGCATTTTAACTTCTGACACCGTTCTGGCCTCAAATGTGGTGCCCAAGCGATCAAAGATCTGTTCCAGGCTACTCTTCTCAGAACGGGGCCATGACATGACTTACCTGCGGGCGGCCCCTTCTAACTGAGCTAGGAGGATCTCCATTTGTTGTTCAGCAGTTATGGGATAAAGCCGGAACAAGGCCAGCATCTGCTCCCTAAAGTCCTTTAACTTGTGGGCTTCCCCTGAATAACGTGGGAACCAGGGGGCCCCAAAATAATACGGCATGGTTAGCGGCATCAGGCTTGGCGGTGCCGCGGCGGCAGGGGCCCTGGAGTCGGATGTGGGTACTTCGGAAGGCACGACTGGGGCCGCCTGTCCGATTTCCTCAGGTGCGGACATGGCGTTGCTAGGTGGGTATGGCCCTTTAAATGTAGCAGAGCGGACCGGAGCGGCAATGGTAATAACTTTTTTCACAGAAAAGTCTTTGGTTACTAACGGGGGTCCCTCCAGTGCCCTGGCAGGGGTCGGGAAGGTTCCGGTAAGGTAATCGGAGGAGCCAACAAAAGTTTAAAGTCTGTACTTACTCCGGTGGTGCTTGCTCCAGGTCTCGCGAGATGCGCGGCTACGGGTGTTGAGCGTCCTGCGTACCGCGTCAGCAGGTGGGCGCGGCCTCTCGTAGCTCCGGGACTCAGGTAGGCGGCACCTTTTCCTCCAGACAGGGTGGCGTTCTTCCTCCTTGTTGGCTGGGCGATGACTCCGGCTGGTTCTTTTCGCGCCAAAGTCCTCTTTTTCGCGCCAAACAGTTCCACAAGGTGCACTTGTAATCCAATCAGGTTAAGTGGGCAAAATCGCTGTCTATTCACTGACAGCAAACGGTGGCTTAACTCGCCAGCAAACAGTCCATACAATATAATCTTCACACCGCAATTATTACAGTTCACTTTGGCCCAGCAATTTTCAATAAAGCTAATAGGGCTTGTCACTTTAAGGCAATTAACAGCACACAGTTTTTGTATCTGCAATGGTGCAGGAATGATCGTATCCTGTTCGTGATGCCAATTTATGCAGCACGCCAGACCTGCAGGGTCACGGTATGGGCAGTCGAGGGTTACTCACTTTTTGGAGGACCCTGGGCAGGCATGCGACAGTGAATGAGAGGCAGACACTAGTTCCTCTGGGGCACACTCTGGGTGTAGAGACCTGGCCTGATGTTGGGTGAGTTGCCCTGGTTCTTGCAGGTGTTTAGAGTGCCTGAGGCAAGGTCCCTTTAAGGATCGTGACGCCAGTGCCTTTAATGGTGGCACACCGGTTGGTAGGAATAGTAATTGAGGTACACAGATTGTTTGCTGAACCAAACGTTGCTTTACTTGAAAAAACAGTCCAACTTTGTACAATCAATTACAATGATTAATGAAGATGCAGTCCCTTGAACAATATGTCCCAAGCAGGCTTACTTCACAATGATGGCAGGTATTAATCATGCAAGATACTTGGAGGGCAAACAGTTAATGCTTTGCAGTGCAATGCTGCTCTATCCCCTCAGCTATTCTAGCTGGCTGGATCCGAAGGCCCGGATGCCTGAAGAGGGAATTGGCTATATGCTCAGTCCCTTATCCCCACATAATACGTAACTCTCTCCCAGCCCCATATAAATGACCACACAACACAACTGCTTGGATGTAATCGGCCACAGCAGCCGTTTATTAAATAAATACATAACATAACTTAAATAAATTAACCAATGACGAGGGAGGTCCTAGAAGCCCCAATGACCTCATAAACACCGTAACAAACCTGCGACTCCATCTTGCCCCCAGCCGTTGAACCCAGCTCGGAGGCAGCAACTGATGGACGCCTAGTTCGTTAGTACCGGCTCCTCCATGAGAGTCCAGCCCCTACCGCGGGGCCCTCCCATCCTCAGATACCACCATATTTTCCACTTCCAGGACCTCCCCCGCCTCCAAGAACGCGCAGCTTGACCTCCTCAAGCCTGCGTGTCCCTCCACATCCGTAACGCTATCTCCACTCCATTTTGGATCCCCAAAGACTACAGATCAGTCCCCACCGCATTCAAATGCACCCCATCCGCCCTCCAAAATGCACCAACTCCTTTCTCCAACTCCTCATGACGTACTGCCACAGCCCCATTCCGTGCCATAACCCTGCCCACTGCCCTATTCACCTTGATCTGGGCTGTGTTAATGCTCTCCACCGACCTGGCCTCCCTCCATGACTTACGCGGTACAATGTCAGACCACACTGTAACAACACCCGGAAATAATGCCCAAATCCTCAGCAGGTCGAACTTCACATCTCGCACCAACTCCCTAAACGGCCGCCTCCCTAAGTCGTTGCCCCCCACATGAAGTACCAACACATCCGGAGGCCTGTCCAACCGCGCAAATCGCTGCACCTCCCGCAAAACCCCTCCCCACAACATTCCTCTGACCCCTAACCACCTGACCGTAGCAACCGCCGAGCTCAACCCCAGCTGGTGGCCATTCGGCCTAACATCTGCTCTAATCGCCCCCCAGAACACATATGAATGTCCTAAAATCCAGACCAAAGCCACCAGAAAACCTGCAAACAAACAAAAACAAAAATTAACACAGCCCCCCAACTACTAATCAACAACTACAGAAGACCCAGCCTAACATAGGACCTAAATCGCGCCGAATCCCAACGCCCAATCCTCATAATAACCTCATCACTGACCCCCAATCTTGCCGCCTCAGTCGCAGCACCAATCCGGATTGAATGACCAGAATAATCCTTATCATGCACCCCCAAACTCCTCAAACATTTCTTAAACACCGCTAAGAACTGAAATCTCGACAGAAACTAACCGTCCTCATGACGAAAAAACGGCAACCCATCCGTCACCCTGCCTGACCAGTACCTCCCTAAACACTGAACAGGGCACATACCACAACCCGTAACAGAAAACAAAGTAACATGTCGACCTCTGCCCTCCTGATCCGTCTTAGACCTGCGAATCCGCACAATGACCCTATCCTCCCTAATCTCCACGTCCTCACTAAGCAATCCCCCCGCACGACAAACACTGCCGCTCACCAACTCACCCAACCTGAACGCCCCAAAAAACGCTAACGCAAATGCCGCCCTAAACAACTCCAACTCCCATCCTGAGCTACACACCACGCACAACTTCTCCCCCATCTGAACCAACAATTCAAACTACACCGGTCTCCTACTATCTGTCACCCTACCCGCCCCCCTACGCCAGCCTTTCAAAACCTGTCTCACTAAAAAACATTTAGTTAAATCCACCAATCCCCGCAGCCGAAAACCAAAAGCTATACCTGCAATCAACCGACTGACTTTGGACACCGACCACCCCTCCCCTTTCAAATGCCCTAACAACATCACCAGCTTGACCCCCCCATCTTCCCCCCCCGAACCCCAGTTACCAATCCACCTCTCCCAGATTTCCCACTCCTTCCCATATTCCTTCCACGTACCAGGGCTCAGCGAATCCCTAAGCAACCCCATCACCTCTCCTCCAAGATCCCCCACAGCCATGACGGACACTCCAGACCCTCCAACTCCGCTTCTGGCACAAGAAGCCGGAACCGGTCCCACTGTAAACGAGAAAGAGAGTCTGCCACAGAATTAGTCACTCCCGCCACATGCTTCGCCACCACCCAAACATTAATTGACAAACACCGCAACACCAAAAACTGTAACAGCCTAACCACCAGAGGGGAGGATGCTGACAAGCTGTTAATAGCCTGAACAACCCCGAAATTGTCACAATTAAAGCGCACCTTCCTATTCGCAAACCTATCCCCCCACAACACCACCGCCATAACAATAGGAAACAACTCCAACAGTGCAATATTCGTCACCCAACCGCGCTCCACCCACGACTCCGGCCATCCGCCCGCACACCACTGCCCCTGACACTAAGCACCAAAAACCACACCCCCTGACGCATCCGTATACAACTCAAAATCTGCAACATCACAAACCTCCCCCATAACCAACGTCCTACCATTATAACGCTCCAAAAACTCCGCCCAAACCCTTAAAATCGCCTTTCAACTCTTTTCGCAACCTAACAAAGTGATACGGCGCAGCCAGCCGTCTACAAAAAATCCTCCCCATCGGCATAATCTGACATGCAAAATTAAGCTTCCCCAATAATGACTGCAGCTCCCGCAACCTAATCTTCTCCCTCCCTATGGCCTGACTGATTTCGCGCCTCAAATCCAGCAACTTGTCCGCCGGAAGCCGACACTCCATCCTTACCGTGTCTATAACAATCCCCAGAAAACACAACTCGGTAACAGGACCCACCGTCTTCTCCATCGCTAGCGGCACCCCGAAACGCGCAAAAACCGACTGAACCGTGTGTAACAACAAAGAACATACCCGAGAATTTGCCGGCCCCAAACACAAAAAGTCATCTAAATAGTGAATAACCAACGCACAACCCGAAACATCTACCACCACCCACTCCAAAAATGAGCTGAACGTCTCAAAATACGCGCAAAAGAGAGAGCACCCCATAGGCAAACACCTATCCACAAAATACTCCCCACCCCAATAACATCCCAACAAACCCATGCTCTCCACATGAACCGGAAGCAGCCGAAATGCCGCTTCAACATCAACTTTTGCCAACAACGCCCCCTGCCCACACCGTCTCACCCACCTAACAGCCGCATCAAATGACGTATACACCACCGAACACAATTCAGGATCTATACCATCATTGACCGACGCACCTTTCGGGAAAGACAAATGATGAATGAGCCGAAACTTATTCGGCTCCTTCTTGGGCACCACCCCCAAAGGAGACACTCTTAGGTTCGAAAGCGGCGGCACCTTAAACGGGCCCGCCATCCGCCCCAACGCAACTTCCCTATTCAACTTCTCGGTCACCACATCCGCATGCTCAAGCGCAGACCTAAGATTCTTATGAACCACAGGCCCCGCCGTTACCTCCGCCGGGATGCGAAAACCACATCTAAAACCATCCCCCAATAGCCTGGCCGCCGCCCGGTCCGGGTACCTATCTAGAAATTCCTGCATCCTTTCCACCCGCACCGGTGTCCGACCCCTTTCCAACACCATTCCCCCCCCCTCTGCCTTCCGCCCCTAAAGCAACGGCTAACCCCATGCGCCCCTCCACACCCTGAGCATTCATGCTTGAATTTGCACTTAGCTCCAAATCTGCAGTTCCCCTCATTAAAGAGAAAACATAACCCTTTTGCGGATGCTGCCGCCAATGCCCCCGGTGACGATCCCCCAGGCTCTGCCCGAAAGGACTGCCCAGCCCTAGGCGGTGCAGTCACCTTCAACCACAACCCAATGTCTTTGTGGTCCCACCGTATATCTGACCTAACCGCCTTACGCTGCCGAAACTGCTCGTCGTAACGGAGCCACCCCACACCGCCGTATACCCGATACGCCTCCCCTATCGCATCCTGGTAACAGAACAACGCCGAACAACATTCCGGAGCCTTCTCCCCAATGACACTTGCTAATATGGCAAACGCTTGCAGCCAATTAGAAAATGTGCAGGGAATCAACCTATGCCGCCGCTTCTCCTCATCCTCTTTCTTTCCCTCATCCTTCTTCCCCCTATCCAAATTAAATCGTTCCAAAGGAAGCAAGGAAAAAATCTCCACATATTCCCCTTTCCAGATTTTTTACCTCCTGCTTCAAATGGGCCCCCAACGGGCCCTCAAAGCACACATACACCTCCCCACGCACTCTATCATCCAACCTCTGCCCCTCTTCCTCACCCCCAACTTGCGTCTCCACCGACACCGCTCCCCCACTCGACCCGGCCACCGGTCCCGGCAACACCCCCCACGCCGGTAATGGCGACCCGCCCGCGGACCCCAAACTAGCCAACCACCCCGCAAAACCCCCCAGCAACTGCCCCAAACCCTTTCCTAAATCACCCATGGCCACCCCCCCCAACACTTCCCACCGGGAAACCCTGCGCTAATAAGGGACCCCAATTAGTCTCACCAGGCACCACGGGCGCTGTGATTCCCGCTGCCGCAGATCCTGACTCCCGCCGCTCATCCTCTACTTCGGTGCTCCTCCTGGACGTAGAAGGCGACTCCTCCCGGACGACTTGAACTGCCCGCTGTATGATGCTGACTGGCCTCCGGTCCACTGCCGCAGCTCCCGCTCCTTCACTGGGCCTGCACAGCTCCTCCCGCTCCGACTGCGCAACCCGCCGCACGTGGATCTCCTCACACCGCTGAGTAGACCGCCCGCTGGGACCTGGACTGGGCCGGTCCATCGTTCCTGGTCCCGCATCCTCAAGACTAGCAGGTGAGAGTGGGGGAAGGGGCGTCCCACTCCACTCCGGGCCCCACCGTGTACTGGGATTCCTCCCGCGACGAGAGCGCCCTGCTGAAGGCTGAGCAGACCCTCTCCGCCGCGGAGGGTCCCTGGAGGGGCTCCCCACTCGGCGCCGGACCCTGGGGGTGCAGTCAGGACTAAGGCGCGCCGGTGGGATACCCCAGCCGCGGCCGGACAGCCCTCACAGTGGGAGTGGCTGCAGAAGCAGGGGCAATAACGCACGCACCCACCTGCTCCTGCAACCAGCCAGGCCCCCGCACCTCCGCCTCCCTGCGCAGCAACTCCAGCATCTCCTCCACTGATAACGGCAGCTCCGACATGATCCTGCAGCTCCGTTTGCTTTTCCTGGCCGAATGCCTCTGCCCCCCGCCGCCTCCTCACTCTGACCAGCAGCCCCTCCCCCTGTTCTCATGACTACCCACACCCTTTCTAACTTCTCTGCACCTTAACCCTTCACTCACCTGTCCCCTCTCAGCCAAACACTCTTCATGGCCGGCCTCCCCTTACCGCTGCGCTTCTTGTCCGGCCTCACTTAAGTGCTGGCTGATATCCTTGGTATAAATTCCTTCCTCCAGTATAGACCCTTGCTCTTCACTTTATAGTGTTTCTGCCCATCAGGTTACTTATCTGCGCTTGGTTGTATTCTCCTCTCTTGGTAGGGAAACTGCAGGTTGCTCCCAGGAGGTGCTCTCCTACTACTGGGGTATCTCGACTGAGCTAAACTTAGCCTCAGGAGCTTCAGGCTGACGAGGTGACTCCTCTAGTCCCCTGGAATACACTGCCTATCTCCTGTCTGGGCCATCTTATATATAACTAGGGCTCTCTAGCTCCTCTAACGCCCGGGAGGCTAAACTGCACCCTGACAGGCCTGACACCCAGTTAACAACAGGGAAATACATGTACATGACATTCAATGCAATAAAACACATTAACCCCTTTTGTGTAGTGCCCACCTTTACCTTGTGGGACACTACACTAGCAGCTCCGAGCAAGGTCAGTGAGGAAGGGCCTGACACTTCAGATGGAGACAGCGAAACTGAGGACGCCACAAGCCACCAGGGCCTACCAATATCCTGAAAATACCTGAAACAGGCTCCATTTAAAGCCCTAGAACTGGTGCTACATGAGAGCCTCCCTCTGCCTATATGTAAGACACATAGGGGGACTAGAGACTGTTCAGACTGCACTACTGGAATTCCAGTCAGCCACCTGATGCTGCTTTCAGAAGTGCCAAGCCCATCTAAACGCCATGAACAAGGCCCTGAAAGACCAGGAGAACCGAGGCCTGTGAAACAACTTAAGGTCCTGGGGGAAGAAAGGGGGGGAGTTTGTAGGCGGAGACTTATGCTTGGAGATCTACTGTACCTGCAGTTATTTAATCTGTCTGCTCCACCTTATAAGGCCTGGACTAGAGGTGATTTTAGAAAGGGCTCACTGGGCCCTCTGTCTTTGACCTAAACTGTTGGTACCCCCAAGGGACTTTGTTTGCAGGTTCCTTAATTACCAGGATAAAGGGTCTGTGCAGGCTAAATCTTGAAAGGAGGTCTGCTACAGGAGGCATCGGATCTATATTTATCAAGATTTCACTCCTGTTACATTAAAAAAAGCACTGGACATATCCCTTTGGCTTATCTTTTTTTTTTTTTACAACAGTCGTCACCTAACAATTACTACCCATGCTGATCTAGGCGCTGTGTTAGACCACCTGGAAATCTCACCTATGGAGATTGAAAATTGGGAGACTGTTCAAGATGTGACAGTGTTGCCAGACAGTCCTAGGATGGCCCCATTTGAATTCCATCACCAAAGACTCAATGTATCAAGAAGAAGACCTCATCACTGACCCTGCATAGTTGTGAATAGTGTTGCTCACGAATATTCGAATTGCGAATTTTAATTGCGAATATCAGCACTTCGAGAATTCGCAAATATTTCGAATATCGCAAAATATATTCGTAATTGCGAATATTCGATTTTTGGGAAAATACCAGTTCATGCAAATTTTTATGCGAAAATGTTAATGCGAATTATATGCGAATTTTCGCAATCAAGAAAATAATGCCTGGAGATCATGAATTCGCGAATTCTCGAATATTTGGCGAATATTCGCCCAAATATTCGCGAAATATCGCGAATTCGAATATTGCCCCTGCCGCTCATCACTAGTTGTGAATGGTCCATTAATGGAGATATTGCCTGAGTTAGCAGTCTTATCATTCTCCATCTGGGAGTGCTGGAATGTGCCCCTACTTATTTGCTAAACATCAGGACACATCGGACCCGCACCCGCATGGAACCATACTTGTTCTTACTCTCTGGGAGCATCTTTGCTCTCATGTCACCAACTTTTATTACTGGTTCCTAGAACTAATATTGCTTACGTCTTTAGTACTTATTAGAGGCTGCCTTTCTTGTACTTCTATTCTGGTATCCGTTTCTTATTTTATTCCTTCTCTTTACTTCCTTTCTTTATTGTATTTACTCTTTTTTGCCTTCTCTGTCCTCTGTATTTTACAAGTAAATGCTGATAATACCTCAGCCCTAAGATGCATTGTAACCAGAGTAGAATGTGTGCCTGGATTCTCTAGGTTTTTTGAGGACTCTCCTTCGGACACACCGTTCTACAAACAAGCCTGACATTGAGTAGAGACTAGAGATGAGCAAATTGAAGTTGACGAAGTGGAATTTGATACGAATTGCAGGAAAAAATGTTTTTGCACTGAATCCAAAATTTCCTCACGCTTCGTAGTAACTATTTGCATTACACCCCAAGAAAATATTTCTACGTTTTATTTGCCCTTGTTCAGTGCAGTTATATGTCCTAAAGCATTTTTGGGCTTGTATTGGTGAGGAAAAAAGGGCTTATTAGCCGTTGTGTGGTGAAGTGTGAAAATTTAAGCCCATTTTGTCGTGTATTAGAGGCAAAAGAAAAATATATTTGCGTTCAGCGGTACAGTTATATACACTTATGGCTTTAGAACATATAAGTGGAAAAAAATAAGGGCCTATTTGCCATTCAGCAGTGCAGTTATATGTAGGGTTGAGCAAACCCAAACTGTAAAGTTCAGGTTCATACCGAACTTTAGGTTTTGGGTTTGGTGTTCAGCGCTTTTTTAAAGGCTGCAGAGCAGCCAATCAACAAGCGGTTAACTGTCTGACCTTAGAAGCCATCACAGCCATGCCTACTAATGGCATGCCTGTGTTTGGCCAGTGCAGCATGTGACCCAGGCTCTATATAAGCTTGAGTCACGTAGCGCTGCACGTCACTCTGCTGTTACAAGTGTAGGGAGAGGATACTGCTGGACTTGTGAATTCAGGGAGAGAATAGGAGAGAATCTAACTCAGCGATGTACCGAGAAATAGTTGTGTGGGTGCTGGGCACAATCGTTTTACCCTGCCCTAAGCCCATTGACCAAAAATATAAAAACTTTTATAATTCTGCTAGTTAGGTGGGCGGTGGCGGCCATTTTATGCAAGCTCAGTGCACCAGCACGGCATCTGAGCTTTTGGAACATTGCAAATTTTTTTGGGCAATCTATAACATCTGGATTAGTCAGTGTGCAATTTAAGCTATAAATACACCCATAATTTTCTGGGGTTTTAAAAACACACTTTTTTGACAAAAAACACTATTTTCAGGCCTTGCAGCATCAGCACATGTGAAATTACAGCCTTATATACTGCTGTCAAATTTTGCAGCCATTTTGGGCAAAGAAATATTGAATTCAGGCCTACACTGGTTCAGGCTCTGTGAGATACACTCTTCACATACAGGGGTTTGATTTAGAAATTTAAAATACAGCCATGTGAAATACAGCCATTTTGTGCAAAGAAATATTTAATTCAGGCCTACACTGGTTCAGGCCGTGTGAGATGCACCCTCTACATACAGGGGTTTGATTCAAGCATTTGAAATGCCGCCATTTGGTGCAGCAATATTGAATTCAGGCCTACACTGGTTCAGGCCATGTGAGATACACCCTCTTCATACTGGGGTTTGATTCAGGCATTTGAAATACAGCCATTTGAAATACAGCCATTTTGTGCAAAGAAATATTTAATTTAGGCCTACACTGGTTCAGGCCCTGCGAGATACACCCCCTGCATACAGGGGTTTGATTCAGGCATTTGTAATACCGCCATTTGGTACAGCAATATTGAATTCAGGCCTACACTGGTTCAGGCCGTGTGAGATACACCCTTTACATACTGTCGTTCTATTCTACTATTAATTAAACACCCATTTAGGGCAAGATCCTAAATTTGAAAAATATGAGGAGAGCATCAAATAAGGGACGTGGCCCAGGTCGTGGTGCTGCTGATGGAGCTCCTGTTGCAGGGAGAGGACGTGGTCGATCTGTGCCAACTACACGCACAAGTGAAACCCCTTCCTCGGGTGCGAGTAGGCGACAAAACTTGCAGCGGTATTTGATCGGGCCTAATGCTGCTCTACGAATGGTGAGGCCTGAACAAGTACAGGTGATAGTAGATTGGGTTGCTGACAGTGGATCCAGTTCCTTCACATTGTCTCCCACCCAGTCTCCTGCTTAAAGACCACATGTCATGCCCTGCTCTGACTATTTGCGGAGGTCGGCCAGAATAGCATCACGTGTTTAGTTTTTTGTTTTGGAGCCGTGCTGGATCTGCCTCCCATCAGGTGCACTGGGTGGGGTCATTAGTTTAAATAGCACTCTATCCCAGTGCTCTGAGCGGGTTATAGAAATAATTCTGGCCTTGGAGGCAAGGAAGGAAGGTTGTCTGTTCCTGCTCAGAAAAGATAAGTGTGATTTCAGTTTTTGTTGTTTGCTGTCTTGATTGTGTTGGTGTCATCTCTCCCATCCAGGTTCTGTGCGAGCAGGCTGCTCCTATTCCCCTTTTCACCATCTCAGGGAATCTAGGGTGTTTTAGCCCAGGCACGAGGACACTTCATTCCTACCATTAAGGTCTGAATGTGGGCTGAGCAGAGCAGGGAGAGAAGTCAGGGATTTGCTAGGAGGCGACTCTTCCTCTGCTTCTCGCCTAGACCCTGGTTTGCTGGTTTATCTGTATGTCTGATATCCCGTCTGCTGTGATACCACAGTTGGCACCTGCAGTCGATGTCCATCAGTCTTTCAACTCACCCCCTTGCAAATCAGCCAAGCAGTCTGAGCCCCAAGTCATGCAGCAGTCTCTTCTGCTTTTTGATGACTCTGTTAGCAGGGTTTCCCAGGGCCATCCACCTAGCCCTGCCCCAGAAGTGGAAGAGATTGAGTGCACCGATGCCCAACCACTTATCTTTCAAGATGAGTACCTGGGAGGACCATTGCAGCACATCTCGAATGATGACGAAACACAGGTGCCAACTGCTGGGGTTTTCGAAAGTGTGCAGACCGACAAGTAGGGCAGGGGTGAAGACTGGGTGGAAGATGATGTGGAGGACGATGAGGTCCTCGACCCCACATGGAATCAAGGTCATGTGAGTGACCTATGTAGTTCAGAGGAAGAGGCAGTGGTCGCACAGAGCCAACAGCACAGCAAAAGAGGGAGCAGGGTGCAAAAGCGGAGCGGCCATCCTCTAGACAGTACACCTGCTACTGCCCACCGCAGCAAGGGACCGAGTACACCGAAGCCAGCTCCAAGGAGTTCCCTGGCGTGGCAGTTCTTCAGACAATGTGCTGACGATAAGACACAAGTGGTTTGCACGCTGTGCAATCAGAGCCTGAAGCGAGGCATAAATGTTCTCAACCTGAGCACAACTTGCATGACCAGGCATTTAAGTGCAAAGCACGAGCTGCAGTGGAGTAGACACCTCAAAAACCAAGAAAGGTCTCTGACTCCTCCTGCTGCAGTCTCGGCCTCTTCATCCACCTCTGGAGTGACAGTGCCACCTGCCACCCCGCAAACAGAGGATCTGCCAGCAACACCAACATCTGGGTCACCAAGCATCTCCACAATGTCCTACGGAAGCGTTCAGCTCTCCATCTCCCAAACGCTGGAGAGGAAGAGGAAGTACCCCCCTACCCACCCGCGATCCCTAGCCCTGAATGCCAGCATTTCTAAATTACTTGCCTTTGAAATGCTGTTATTCCGTCTGGTGGAGATGGATAGTTTTAAAGGCTTTATGGCGGTGGCTGTCCCACAGTAAGTCATGCCCAGTCGCCACTACTTTTCAAGAGGAGCCATCCCTTCCCTGCAAAACTGAGTAGGGGACAAAATCAGGTGTGCACTGTGCAACGCCATCTGTGGCAAGGTGCACCTCACTACGGATACGTGGACCAGTAAGCACGGTCAAGGCTGTTATATCTCCATAACAGCACACTGGATAAATGCAGTGGTGGCTGGGCCAGAGGCGGATAGCAGTTTGGCGAATGTCCTTCCACCACCGAGGATTGCAGGGTGCTTCAGTTTGCCTCCTGTTGCTTCCTCCTCCTACTCTGCTTCCTCATCCTCTACCAGATCCTCATCCGGTCAGTGTAACACCTTCACCACCAACATCAGCACAGCCAGGGGTAAACGACAGCAGGCAGTTTTAAAACGTATCTGTTTGGGGGATAAACTCCACACCGTGCAGGAGCTGTGGACAGGCCTTGAACAACAGACCGATAAGTGGTTTGTGCCAGTCAGCTTCAAACCTGGCCTGGTGCTGTGCGATAATGGGCAAAATCTCGTAGCAGCTCTGGGACTAGCCGGTTTGACGCACATCCCTTGCTTGGAGCATGTGCCGAATTTGGTGGTTCAGAGATTCCTTAAAACTTATTCCTATATGTCAGAGCTGCTGCATAAAGTGCGGGCCGTCTGCGCGCGCCTTCAGCGTTCTCACCCTGCTGCTGCTTGCCTGTCAGCGCTGCAGCATAACTTCGGCTTCCCGCTCACCGCCTCATATGCGACGTGTCCACAAGGTGGAACTCCACCTTGCACATGCTGGCCAGACTGTGCGAGCAGCAGCAGGCGATAGTGGAGTTTCAGCTGCAGCACGCACGAGTGAGTCGCTCGGTGGAACAGCACCACTTCACCACCAATGACTTAGCCTCCATGCCAGACCTGTGCCAGACCTGTGTTCCTTGTTGCGCTGTTTCGAGTACTCCACCAACATGGCCAGTGCCGATAACGCCATTCTCAGCGTTACTATCCCACTTCTATGCCTCCTTGAAAAAACGCTCCTGGCGATGATGGAAGAGGATGTGGCACAGAAGGAGAAGGAGGAAGAGTGATCATTTTGTAGGGTTTCCGGCCAGTCATTCACAAGTGGCTCCGAGGGTGGGTTCCTGCACCCACAAACCCAAGGTATACAATTGTCCAGCCAGGGCACAGTTCTGGAGGATGAGGAGGTGGAGGATGAGGAGAAGGAGATGAAGGAGGAGGAACCTTGTTCACAGCAGGGTGGCACCCAGACTAGCTCATGGCCATCACTAGTGCGTGGATGGGGGGATACAGAGGACACAGACGATACACCTGCCACAGAGGACAGCTTTTCGTTGCCTCTGAGCAGCCTGGCACACATGAGCGATTACATGCTGCAGTGTCTCCGCAGCGACCGCCGAGTTTCCCACATTCTAACTTGTGCTGATTACTGGGTGGCTACGCAGCTAGATCCCCGTTACAAGGACAACTTACCGTCCTTAATTCCCTCACTGGAGCGTGATCGTAAGAGGCGCGAGTACAAGCGCACGCTGGTAGACGCTCTGCTGGTGGCATTCCCACCTGGCAGCGGGGGCACAGTGGAAGCACAAGGCGAACACAGAGGACGAGGAAGAGGTCGCCAACGCAGCTGGGGCACCACCAGCACCTCAGAAGGCAGGGTTAGCATGGCCAAAATGTGCAAAAGCTTTGTCAGCTTGCCACAACAACCAGGACCACCAGCTGATATGGAACGTCTTAGCAGGAGGCAGCATTTCACCAACATTGTGGAGCAGTATGTGTGCACACGTCTACACGTACTGAATGATGGGTCTGCCCCCTTCAACTTCTGGGTCTCCAAATTGGGCACATGGCCTGGGCTTGCCCTTTACGCCTTGGAGGTGCTCGCCTGCCCTGCAGCCAGTGCATTATCTGAACGTGTGTTTAGCACGGCAGGGGACGTCATCACAGACAAGTGCAGCCGCCTGTCCACAGCCAATGTGGACAAGCTCACGTTCATTAAAATGAACCAGGCATGGATCTTTCAGGACTTGTCCGTACCTTGTCCAGAATAGACATGTATACCAGCACTAACCAGCCATTGTTATACTGCAGCGCAATTGCTCATGTTTGTATTTTGGATATTTCGCACTCTTTTGGAGTGCACCCTTTTTATTTAAAAAAAATAAAATTAAAACAAAAAACCTGTGTTGGCTACCTCGTCTTCCTCCACCGCCGCTTCCACCTACACAGCTGCGTCCACCGCCTCCTCAAACTCCTACTCCATATGGAACTCCACCTCATAAATAATTTTTTTTATTTTTTATTTGTACATATTTTATTTTATATTATTTCACTACATTGTCATTAACATTTTCGGGTGAAATTCACCAATTTTTGGGTGTATAGTACCACTGCTACACCTAATAGGCCAGTTAAAAAAAAAATGTCATTTACATTTTAGGGTGAAATTCACTAATTTTGGTGTGTATAGTACCACTGCTATACCTAGTAGACAGGTTAAACAAAAAAATTGTCAGTTAAATTTTTGGTGAAATTCACCAATTTTTGGGTGTAATATACCGTATTTTTCGCCCTATAAGACGCACTTTATCCCCCCCCCCCCCCCAAAGTGGGGGGGAAATAACAGTGCGTCTTATGGGGTGAATGCTGCTGATTTTGCCGAATTTTCAATGATACACCCGCTGCCATGCCGCGCGGCGGGTGTATCAGCTGTGAGGGAGAAGGGGCTGGGGGCCGGCATCTGCTTTTATGACAGCGGGGCCCATGCAGTGACTGTATTCTACTACACGGACCCCGCTCACTGTATAATCGTATCTGTAATAGTTAATTGTTATGTATATAATCGGGTATTCAGCGCCTGTAGACTTACAACTACAAGCGCTCGGTAGGTAGCAGAGAGGAGGGAGGAGGCAGGCCGGAAGGACGGGCGCTGGCCTCTCTGCTACCGAGCGCTTGTAGTTGTAAGTAATACAGGCGCTGATTACCCGATTATATACATAACAATTACAGATACGATAGTATACAGTGAGCGGGGCCCGTGTAGTAGAATACAGTCACTGCACGGGCCCCGCTGTCATTATAAAAGCAGATTCGACCCCCACCCTCTGTATTGAGGGTCATTCACTACAGGGACACTATTATGGAGGGGATCTGTGGAGGACACATAGCATACACAGATCCCCATAACAGTGCCATCCAGAGACCCCAATAAGAGCCACCCACAGATCCCCCATAAGTGTCACCCACAGATCCCCCATAAGTGTCACCCACAGATCCCCCATAAGTGTCACCCACAGAGCCCCCATAACAGTGCGTCACCCACAGATCCCCCATAACAGTGCGTCACCCACAGATCCCCCATAACAGTGCACCACCCACAGATTCCCCATAACAGTGCGCCATCCACAGACCTCAATTAGTTCAAAACATTTTTTTTTCTCATTTTCTTCCTCAAAAACCTAGGTGCGTCTTATGGATCGGTGCATCTTATAGGGAGAAAAATACGGTACCCCTCCTCTACCTAGTTGACAGCTTAATAAATGCCAATAATTTTTTTGTTACATTCTTGGGTTGAGATTATACAATTTTAGACGTGAATAAACACCTGCTATGCATAGGTGACAGGGAATAAAATGTAATATATTATTCAGTAATTAATGCGCCACATCCTTTCATTCAATGCTTAAACTTTGAAAAGTTGTCACACTTTTATGCTTTAATAATTTCTCCCATATTTCAACTCTATAATTTTAAAATTTGAAAAAAATGAATCCTCCCTTGGATGTGGTCTCTCTTTCTCATTGGATCGTGAACATCACGGGGACGTGCGACATGATGGGGCAGTAAGTGGGCACACGCCTACACGAACTGACTGACAGGGGTCAGCCCTTGCAATTTCTCGGTCTTCAAATTGGGCACATGGCCTGAGCTTGCCCTTTACCCCTTGGAGGTGCTGGCCTGCCTCCTCCTCCACCGCCACTTCCACCTACAACGCCACATCCACTGCCTCCTCATCCTCCTACTCCTTATGGACCTGGTCCTCCTAGAGCAGTGCTTCTCAAATAGGGGGCTCCGTAAAGGGGGGCTCGTTTGACCTCGGCAAACACTGTCATATTGGATGTCCAGATCGGATTATCCGACTCACTCGCAAGCGGCGTCCCACACGGCGTTGGTTGCCTAGCAACTCTACGGCTGGAGAGAGGGAGCAGTGCGGTGCGATCACTGGAGATTGTCCCAGCGCAGCCCCAGTAGCAGCCTGACGCGGAGGACCACGTGACCGCCAACGCACGTGACACATGCAGAGGACCCGTGGAGACATACAGGAATCAATACGCCCGTTCCTAGTGCCAATCACAGAGGAGAAAGAGCAGGACGCCGGCATGTCATCAAGGCAGAGTCGCAAAGATACATCCGCAGAATCACCAGGTGGGAAAACAAGAGCTGAAGCACAGAAAGAACATAAAGAGCAGGGGTCAAGGAGAGGAGGTAGGACAAACACAAAATCTGATAATAAAACTGAAAAGGGGAAAATAAATAGTAACCAGGGGATGGAGGAGGAAAAAGTATACGAACTAGAAGGCAGTACCCTGGATCAAAAGGAGGAGGGGAAAGGTGCAAAAAGACGCTCTGCTAAACTAAGCCCTGAAGGTAACCTAGTTAAAAAAGCGCATAATAGCAGGAATGCAGGAGTGGAAGGGGTACAAAGCACACCGCAGGAGGATACCATTAATAAGGTGTACTATAACAATTTTATAGACAAATGATACTATTTACAGTCGCGCGGGGGGCGCAAAATGTTTTCTTCTTCCTAGGGGGGGCATGACAGAAAATAATTGAGAAGCTCTGTCCTAGAGCAAGATTATTATTATTATTTTTTACGTATTTTATGTTATTTTAAGTCATTTCCCTATCCACATTTGTTTGCCGAGCACTTGCCTTGCTCTTAACCACATTTTGATGACATTTGCAGCCCTCTAGCTCCTTCCATGACATTTTTACAGCCATTTTAGTGCTCAAAAGTTTGGGTCATGTCAGGGTCCCGAACTCGAACTTTTTTCTGAAGTTTGGCCAAACCCGAACATCCAGGTGTCCTCTCAACTCTGGTTATATATTCTAAAGCCTTTTTTGGCGTGGAATAGTGGCAAAATAAAAAGTATTTGCCGTTCAGCAGTGCAGTTATATGTTCTAAAGTCCCTTTTGTTGTGTATTAGTGGCAAAAGAAAAATATATTTGCCGTTTGCGGTGCAGTTATATGTTCTAAAGCCCTTTTTGCTGTGTGTTAGTGGCACAAAAAAAGTATTTGCCTTTGTGTGGTGAAGTGAGAAAATTACAGACTTTTCTGGGGTGTTTTAATTTCCTTTTTATTTATTTATCTGATCTAACAGTATGTCAGACAGAGAAGTGTCAGGCCCTGCACAGGGGAGTAGGAGACGCCTAAATGTTTCTGGCGCAGGCACAGGTCGCAGCAGAGTAAGGGGCCGTGGCAGCAGGGGTCACTTCAAGAGCTCTGAGGTCCCAGTGTCAGTTAGCGGTCATATCATGACCAGCAACCCAGCGGTTCTTGAATGGTTGACGCGGTCATCTCTGTTTTGGATCCACTCCTGTTTGTTTTTTTTGGGGCATTAGTAATACTGATGGATTACTGACCAAACGCTGACCGAGTGAAGGCGGATGCTCAACAAATAGGATCCGTTTTTGGGGGGTTAGTGTTCTGACGGATCAGAGGAAAGGCAAAATAATCAGTGACGTCAACGCAAACTTACTGCTGACACCCTCTCCACTCTGTATGGAGGCTCTACTTGTATAAGTGTTTAATAGAACAGGTTCTGTAGACATCTATGTGGAATCAGCTGACGACGGTGTAAAAGGTGTGCGCTTCTTCTTGACGCTAAACGACCCTTAAGGCTGAGTTAATAGTTATTTGGTCAGTTTTGGCCCCGTTTTGGCCCCCAAATAAGTGAAGTGTGCAGTGATTCTAAGAGCGACCCCTGTCATCTGAATGTCATACTGACACTCAGTATTATTTCACTACCACAGCAGACTTCCTATCAGTGTTACTGTAAGACACAGTGTTTTACACCACTATAAAGGCTCTCTGCAGACAGGAAATAGCTGTTTATTTACGCGATTCGCTGCAAATAAATTCGGATCTAATCAAATTGTTTAAAAAAAATAAAATTGGCGAACCGGCCGAATAATTTTTTGTTTTATTTGCTCATATCTAGTAGAGATTAAGTCATTAATGGTCTTATATCTTATTCCCCCCCTTCCCTAAACTCTTAGGAGAAGCCTCAATTGAGATCAGAGGCCCATTTTTCATTGCATATGACACATCACTTGTTTGCGTTTTTTTTTATGTTTTTGTTTCTGCCAAACACAGGTCGCCACTGATTCACTTATTATATTTTGTTTATTGTGTTGGGGGTGTTCTGGAGACACAGTGCCATCTTCGGAAGGATAAGTACCTTATTGGCTCATTTCAACACACTACCTCTATTTACACTTCCTCAGCTGACTCCTCTCTTAAGCTGAATGATAGTTGACATAAGGGTTGCCTCATACAATGTTTGTGGCATTAATTCCCCCTCAAAACGTCACCAGATATAGACCACACTGAGGAGAGATTGTGCCACTTATTTCCTTACAAGAAACACACTTCAAATTTGATCACTACCCTAATCTATCCTTTTCTACTTACTCACAGTGGAACCACTATGGGGCTAACTCCTCGAATTCCTGGGGGTGAGCATCAGGCTTTAGAGGAACATCCCCTTTAGGCTTCTAGCGCAGATTTCAGATGTCGGGGGAACATACTTAATGATTAAGGGGCAAATGGCTTCACAGATCTACACATTCATCAGTTCATATGCCCCAAATGTCGAACAGGCTCCTTGGTTTATACATGTTCTGTCCCTTGCTGACTCCTTTAGAGAGGGCATTACTGTCCTTGGTGGAGATGTCAGCTTGGTATTAGATACTTTGATGGATTCCTCTTCTCAAAAATCTGCTCAAATTGAATAGAGCTCTATACTCTATCAAATCCAAACTGTGGGATAGGCATCTTGTGGATGTCTGGGTCACACTGCACCCTAGTGCTGCAGATTACACGTACGCATTACATGTACAAAGAACACGGCTCTTATCAGCGCCTGGATTACCTATTTATTCCTAAAATAAAAACACCTCCGGCTGTGTATGCGGATATATGCTCTATTCTTAGCCCGGAACACTCCTTATATACATGTCTATCTTGATGCCTCGACAGCCCAATAGACTGATGAAGTAGCATCTCAATCAATCTATTTTGGGTAACCTTCACACAAAGTCACGTCTTTCCACACTAATTTAGGATTACTTTTCCCTTAATAAGACACCGGACATCAATCTTCAAATTCTGTGGGAGGCCCATAAAGCCTACATAGGAGGCCAATGCATTAGTATCGGAGCACACATTAAGAGGGAAAGAGATAAACACAGACTCTGTCTATTCTAAAATACACAACTTGAATCTGTCCACAAACAATCCTTACTAGCTGGACAACAAACTGACCTGTCCAGCCTGTGGGCCAAACTCAAGATGCTCTTGAATATAGCCTCAGCTAAATACGATCTGCATTTGCAACATACGATTATTTGCGCATGACAGAAAAAAGCTTTGAAGTTTGCAAAGGATACAAAATCGAAGATGGCGAACTATGTTCATCAATTGAGGGGGCTCTCGGACAGGATGGTTTACGCAACTGCATCAATAGTGTCACTCTTTTGAGATTATTATAAGTCACTATATGACCTAGACCTCACAAGCTCTGATACAGGAACACCTCAGATCATGCTAGGATAAGCTCTTATCTAGAAACCCTCTCCTGGCCTACTCTATATGACTCCCACAGACAACTGCTGGCAGCCACCTTTGCTGGAAAATAATTTTTAATGGCCATTAAACAATCACCTAAGGAGAAAAGCCCGGGCCCCGACAGATTACCAATACTCTATCATTCATCCTTTCAACATCTATTGGTGCTTTATCTATTACCCATCTGTAATCAAGCACTGGCCAACACATCTCTGTCTGCAGATATGACTAGGGTACAGATAACAAAGAGGGAAAAGACCACACAATGCCCCAGTTATCACCTTATTTTGCTGCTCAGTATTACTCTTAAACTAATGGCCAAGATAATGGCTAATAGATTAGCTGGACTACTACCTCTATTAATACATAGAGTGGGATTTGTGAGGGGCAGAGAGGGCAGGTAAAATACTCCAAGCAAAGATCCACCCCTCTAGTCCTTCTCAGCACGGATACTGAGAAGGACATTGACGGGGTCAGTTGGCCCTTCATGAGACAAGAGCTTACTGCCTCTATTACGGTCAATAGGGATCTGTCATCACTGTTTCAGATAAGAAATGGCACCCAAAAGGGGTGCCCTCTCTCCCTACTCCTGTTTGTTCTCATCCTAGACTACTCCTCCAAGCGATTTAAATGAACACTGGGATTGGGGGTGTCATGGTTGGAGATCAGGAACATAAAACTGCAGCTTTTGTGGATGACTTGTTGTGTCAGGATCCAAGAAAACAGATACAGAGTCAAACCAGATGGTATAAGACCCCTGATAAAAACCTGCCTATATACCCCCTAGGATGTCCGAGTGGCGTAGTCTAGAATGACTAAGATGTGGTGATGCCCTCTGGCGGACCCTCGGTACTGGGCCTATGAGGTCCATAGATATTCTGTCAAACAGTACTTCGATAATCAGGAGAGGTACTAGGGGACTACGGAAATGTGGCTGGGGGCTAGTTATGTACGTATTTACAGAAGCCTATACAGGCAATGAAAACCTATCTTGGCCCGGGTAAAATTAATACTTCACTTTTATTAGATACATTGTTAAAAAGTGTCACTATACATTGTGAATCACATTTGAAGAAAGCACACAGACAAAAACACACAAAATAACTACTGTGGTGTTAAAAACACAGTTGTGGCTCACTGCAAAAAATACTGTATGTCATCACATAGAGGCGATATATTGGGTCGCTGGCTCTAAAGTTGAGGACAGCAGTATCAATTCTGTATATCGACAAGAAATGATATTGATTTGGGATACTAATGAATCCACTACTTTGCCAGCATGCAGGCCTCTTGACAAATACGCCCTGGACTAAAAGGTGGATGAACCTAGTAGTACCAAAGAAATAGCTGTGACCAAGACACACTCGCTACTTATCCATTAGCAAGATATATGACCGCATGTTAGCGTGTTCATGACTACACCAATTGTTTAGTGCCCATAGGCAACAAATCGACGATTTGTGACACACCAGATGTATCGGGGGATTTATTGCATCCACCCACTATACAAATAGGCTTGTTCTAAACAAACCAAAAAACTACTTGGTGTCAATTGGGTATATTCTAACGTCCCAAAAACCCTGCTACCAACGGATCTGGTTAGCAGCACAGAAGGTGGCAATTGACTAATGCTACCCTCTGTTGAGGAGGATTTATTGCATCTACCTTCAACAGACTTGGGACTTTATCATGGTGCAGTTTCACACTAACCAGAGGCGATCGCTATACTAATGTGGCCTATATTGACATTGGCCTGACCAGATAATGTCAGTGCAATCAGACTGATGTGTGCTGTATTTGACTAGAGACCACCGCCAATTAGTACTGTTGGTACAAATCGGATGGTGTACACAGAGCTGGCAAGACTGCTGTCCTCATACAAATGTGACCGATCATTTACGTGAGACGGGTCACTACTGATGATTATCAAGTGAGGGCCACATAACTGCTAATTAAAACCTAGAACTGCCCCCCGACATGTTTCGCCAGTCTCGCTGGCTTCCTCAGGGGTAACGGGCAGCAATGAATAAACTCGGCACCGGAGGCCTAAATGATATACCTTGTGATTGACAGGATCGCCTAGCCTATCCATGGCATATGTAAAGGAGTACCAGTGCCAATCGCTGTGAGAGGCGCGGACCGGCGTCATCTCCCCGCGCCACACCTCTCCATCGACGTCATCACAGCGTGACACCGCCACAGGGAGCATGCGCCGGAGCTCCGATTTCAGCTTCTCACCAGCGCGGCTCAATGCGCATGCGCTGCGCGGCGGAAGGATGCGCACATACTTCTAAATGAGCCGAATCTCCCGGCAAGGCTCAGTTATGTCAGATCCATCATCACAAAGGTTCAAAATGATGGTATCTATTATCATAAGAGCAATAATTGGTAATACTCATGACAATAGATGACAATGTATGCTCTTTATGATCTAGAATTTTGAACTGGTGCAGAGAATTCAAAATCATTATTTTAGTATTATGTCTGTACATAAATGAACTAATAATCAGAATACTTGATAGTAGTTAGAGTGATTACATAGCTAATCCATTCCAAAAGCTTATTAATATCTTCTAGTATTTATTTATTTATTTATAAGAAGGCAGTGAATGCGAATCCTTCGTTCAAACCCTTTGGACTCAAGCTGTCAAGGCGGTAAATCCACCTGGTTTCCTCTTGTAAAAGAATGGCGTCCAAATCACCTTTCCTTGCTCCCAAAGTTTTTTTGCAGATGCCCCAAAACTTCAGGACCTTATGATCACCACCATGATGACTTCTAACATGTTTCGAGATGGATGTGTCTGCAAGAGTATTTATACTGCTAATGTGTTGACACATCCTTCTCCTAAATTCTTGGGAGGTCTTGCCAACGTAGATTTTGAGACAAGGACATTGAATTGCATAAACTATGCCTTTAGTTTTACAATTGATGTATTGTTTGATCTGATATTCTTTTTTATCAACAGGATTTATGAAGGACCGACATTTTTTCACAAGCGGACAAAAGACACAGTTGCCACACGGGTAAGTGCCAGTGACATTTGATTTCAACCAAGTTGTCTTTTGTGGTTCTGGACGAAAAAAGCTGTGGACTAATACATCCTTTAAATTTCTTCCACGGCGGTAGGTTACACTGGGATTAGCTGTAATAACAGCCCTCAAATCATTGTCAGCCCATAGGACATGCCAATGCTTCCTAAGGATCCCGAACACTTTTTTATTTTGTGCATCAAAGGTGCCTATACATCTGACAATAGGCATCTTTGAGGCCTTAGGTGAATTAGTCAGAAGCTCCGTTCTACTGGTCCTCCTTGCCCGAGCATAGGCATGATGTAGAACTTTTTTTGGATAGCCTCTAGCTCGGAACCGATCGTATAGGGTCTTACTCTCTTTTTCAAAGTTGGCATCGTCAGAACAGTTCCTCCGGGCCCTGATGTATTGTCCTATGGGTATTCCTTTCCTAAGAGGACCAGGATGGAAACTGTTCCATTCCAGTAGGCTATTTGTAGCTGTAGGTTTGCGGTAAACCATCAGTCAATATATTGATGAGTTTATAGCACCTTTTGTGCCTAGTTTGCCATCCTTTATTAAGGACACCAAGGATGTGGTCATCAGGCTCCAGGACATCCAGGTCACCTCAACAACAAAATTGGCCAGCCTTGACGTCGAGGCCTTATATACCAACATAAGGCACAATTTAGGCATAAATGCGGTCTCTACGTTTCTTTCTACAAAAAGTATTCACTTTCATGCACATAATGAGTTTCTTTTAACTCTCCTCAGTTATTTACTCACTCACAATTACTTCCTGTTTGACGGCCAGTATTATCTACAATCTGTCGGGACCGCAATGGGGAGTAAATGTGCACCAAATTACGCTAATTTATTTTTGGGGTGGTGGGAGGACACTATTGTTTTTACACTTGATTTTTTTGAATTCACTCAGCACATTTTATTTTGGGGGAGGTATATCGATGATGTGCTAATCCTTTGGGATGGCACCACCGATAACTTTCACCGTTTTGTCACTGCACTCAACACTAATGCCATTGGGATGGCATTCACATCAGAGATTAGTGATAGTACCATAACTTTCCTGGATCTCAAATTGTCTTTGGACCCTGATGGCCACATCCGATCAGAGGTTTACCGCAAACCTACAGCTACAAATAGCCTACTGGAATGGAACAGTTTCCATCCTGGTCCTCTTAGGAAAGGAATACCCATAGGACAATACATCAGGGCCCGGAGGAACTGTTCTGACGATGCCAACTTTGAAAAAGAGAGTAAGACCCTATACGATCGGTTCCGAGCTAGAGGCTATCCAAAAAAAGTTCTACATCATGCCTATGCTCGGGCAAGGAGGACCAGTAGAACGGAGCTTCTGACTAATTCACCTAAGGCCTCAAAGATGCCTATTGTCAGATGTATAGGCACCTTTGATGCACAAAATAAAAAAGTGTTCGGGATCCTTAGGAAGCATTGGCATGTCCTATGGGCTGACAATGATTTGAGGGCTGTTATTACAGCTAATCCCAGTGTAACCTACCGCCGTGGAAGAAATTTAAAGGACGTATTAGTCCACAGCTTTTTTCGTCCAGAACCACAAAAGACAACTTGGTTGAAATCAAATGTCACTGGCACTTACCCGTGTGGCAACTGTGTCTTTTGTCCGCTTGTGAAAAAATGTCGGTCCTTCATAAATCCTGTTGATAAAAAAGAATATCAGATCAAACAATACATCAATTGTAAAACTAAAGGCATCGTTTATGCAATTCAATGTCCTTGTCTCAAAATCTACGTTGGCAAGACCTCCCAAGAATTTAGGAGAAGGATGTGTCAACACATCAGCAGTATAAATACTCTTGCAGACACATCCATCTCGAAACATGTTAGAAGTCATCATGGTGGTGATCATAAGGTCCTGAAGTTTTGGGGCATCTGCAAAAAAACTTTGGGAGCAAGGAAAGGTGATTTGGACGCCATTCTTTTACAAGAGGAAACCAGGTGGATTTACCGCCTTGATAGCTTGAGTCCAAAGGGTTTGAACGAAGGATTCGCATTCACTGCCTTCTTATAAATAAATAAATAAATACTAGAAGATATTAATAAGCTTTTGGAATGGATTAGCTATGTAATCACTCTAACTACTATCAAGTATTCTGATTATTAGTTCATTTATGTACAGACATAATACTAAAATAATGATTTTGAATTCTCTGCACCAGTTCAAAATTCTAGATCATAAAGAGCATACATTGTCATCTATTGTCATGAGTATTACCAATTATTGCTCTTATGATAATAGATACCATCATTTCGAACCTTTGTGATGATGGATCTGACATAACTGAGCCTTGCCGGGAGATTCGGCTCATTTAGAAGTATGTGCGCATCCTTCCGCCGCGCAGCGCATGCGCATTGAGCCGCGCTGGTGAGAAGCTGAAATCGGAGCTCCGGCGCATGCTCCCTGTGGCGGTGTCACGCTGTGATGACGTCGATGGAGAGGTGTGGCGCGGGGAGATGACGCCGGTCCGCGCCTCTCACAGCGATTGGCACTGGTACTCCTTTACATATGCCATGGATAGGCTAGGCGATTCCTGTCAATCACAAGTGATATCATTTAGGCCTCCGGTGCCGAGTTTATTCATTGCTGCCCGTTACCCCTGAGGAAGCCAGCGAGACTGGCGAAACATGTCGGGGGGCAGTTCTAGGTTTTAATTAGCAGTTATGTGGCCCTCACTTGATAATCATCAGTAGTGACCCGTCTCACGTAAATGATCGGTCACATTTGTATGAGGACAGCAGTCTTGCCAGCTCTGTGTACACCATCCGATTTGTACCAACAGTACTAATTGGCGGTGGTCTCTAGTCAAATACAGCACACATCAGTCTGATTGCACTGACATTATCTGGTCAGGCCAATGTCAATATAGGCCACATTAGTATAGCGATCGCCTCTGGTTAGTGTGAAACTGCACCATGATAAAGTCCCAAGTTTGTTGAAGGTAGATGCAATAAATCCTCCTCAACAGAGGGTAGCATTAGTCAATTGCCACCTTCTGTGCTGTTAACCAGATCCGTTGGTAGCAGGGCTTTTGGGACGTTAGAATATACCCAATTGACACTAAGTAGTCTTTTGGTTTGTTTAGAACAAGCCTATTTGTATAGTGGGTGGATGCAATAAATCCCCCGATACATCTGGTGTGTCACAAATCGCTGATTTGTTGCCTATGGGTACCAAACAATTGGTGCTGTTACGAACACGCTAAGATGCGGTCATATATCTTGCTAATGGACAAGTAGCGAGTGTGTCTAGGTCACAGCTATTTCTTTGGTACTATTAGGTTCATTCACCTTTTAGTCCAGGGCGTATTTGTCAAGAGGCCTGTATGCTGGCAAAGTAGTGGTTTCATTAATATCCCAAATCAATATCATTTTTTGTCGATATACAGAATTGACACTGCTGTCCTCAACTTTAGAGCTAGCGACCCAATATATCGCCTCTATGTGATGACATACAGTATTTTTTGCGGTGGGCCACAACTGTGTTTTTAACACCACAGTAGTTATTTTGTGTGTTTTTGTCTGTGTGCTTTCTTTAAATGTGATTCACAATGTATAGTGACACTTTTTAACAATGTATCTAATAAAAGTGAAGTATTAATTTGACCCGGGCCAAGATAGGTTTTCATTGCCTGTATAGGCTTCTGTAAATACGTGTTTAATTAACCTTGCCCAGGTTGGTCCTGAAATTATGGATTAAATTGGTATAGGCTCACAAGCCTTTGTGTATGGTGGGACCCACTTCACGTAAGATTTTTCTAGCAATCTAATTTTTTCCGGTATAATTTCTTCTAGTATTGTGCCAGAGTTTGTGGGCACATGGCGGGTTTCCTCGCGAGTGCACCTCCAGCAGACTTTAATAGTATAGAGGCAGCACAAGTTTTCTCTACGGGGTGTCTTCCCATCAACACTACTGATTTACAAGTAGCGTTCAAAGAGATACAAAAGACATATAAACAGTATGTGAGAGCACAATGGGAAGTAGCCAGCCTAGACACATACCAACAACAAGGTTTGGTGTTTAGAGGAATGAGAATCAACATTGTGCCTCACTCACACCAGGATGATGCCAACTTCATTAAAGGCTGGCAGCAGCTGCTAACGGAGAACTCGCTGCGTATGCAGCAATATTTGCTGGATTTTGAAAGGCTGTCATTAACTAGCATAGCTAGACAATTAGAACAAGAAATCTCTCAGATACAACACCTTAGATCTAACCCTGACTTCACCACACAAGAACTGAGACTACAGAAGCATATTGAGTCTTTCCAATCTGAAATAAAAGAAAGAAAACATAACAAATATATCAGAGATAAAAGGGATTTTGAAACTGGCCAAATTTATAGACCTAATATCGGTAACACCCAAGGTAAGAGGAATAACATCAACAGACCGAGTGGATCCCATTCTGATTTTTCAGAGTCCGATTGGTCAGGCTCAGAGAGTCGCCCTCCAAGGGCACCTGCGGCACCTAGACGAAAAAATAGAGGACGTGGACAATCACACCAGAATAGGGCGCCTATCCCTCAAACAGGTGGGAATATTACATCCAATCAATTATGGCAAGGAGCACAGGGGCCTATCCCATCATCCAGTGTGACTATGGCAACAACAACCGTGGCCCCTACGGCCAGTTCTCAACAGCAAACACAATATCTACCCTCTGTATCATCTGGGGTCTTTTGTGCCTCACCAATGCCGATGCCCCTGCCAACACCATCTACAAATTTGCCTTCTTTTTTAGGCCAAGGCCCATCCTTGAGGGACAGGGAGAAATGGGCATACAATGCCAGGACTTAAATGACTCTTTTAGGGTGATCAATTTGTCCAGTTTCAATTTGGGACCAGAACATATTAAAATCCTTAACAAAGGTCTGTCCTTCACACCAACTCCCTCCTTCCAATGTTTCAATTGGGTTAAAGACATTAATTTGTTTGCTAGGAAGCTTGCACTTCATAAAACTTTTAATCAGCAGACTAGAGAGTTCCAGCGGTCACAGGCCAATGAAAGACAAGCTTTGGCCATTCTGGAGTCATTGGACTCTTTAGATGAAAATGCCGTAGATGTAGTTGAAGCACCTTTCTCAGGACTAAAACCACAATCTAAATACACCCCCCCGTTCTCCCAGTATGGCAATATTGATACTTTCGTACAACTGGTTACCAGAGATTTAAAAACTGTGAGTACCAAAACACCAACTGCTCAACTTAACCTAGGAATAGAGGAACAACGGGCCCTTGATGAACTTAGCCAGAATGACGATCTGGTAATAAAATCTTCAGATAAGGGGGGTAATGTAGTCCTGATGGACAAACAGGATTATAAAAAAATGGTGGAGGACTTGGTCAAACAAAGCGACACTTATCAGAAGCTGGATTGCAACCCAACGGATAGGTTTTTAGCAGAATTGAAAGCGATTCTGACTATAGCTAAGGGGGATAAATTAATATCTAAGGAGGAATTTAAATACCTTTTAAATATGCATCCGACAATTGCCACCATCTATGCGATCCCAAAAGTGCATAAACAGAGGCGACCTGTACCGGGCAGACCAATTGTGTCCGGTAACAATAGTCTGACCGAAAACATCAGTCAATATATTGACGAGTTTATAGCACCTTTTGTGCCTAGTTTGCCATCCTTTATTAAGGACACCAAGGATGTGGTCATCAGGCTCCAGGACATCCAGGTCACCTCAACAACAAAATTGGCCAGCCTTGACGTCGAGGCCTTATATACCAACATAAGGCACAATTTAGGCATAAATGCGGTCTCTACGTTTCTTTCTACAAAAAGTATTCACTTTCATGCACATAATGAGTTTCTTTTAACTCTCCTCAGTTATTTACTCACTCACAATTACTTCCTGTTTGACGGCCAGTATTATCTACAATCTGTCGGGACCGCAATGGGGAGTAAATGTGCACCAAATTACGCTAATTTATTTTTGGGGTGGTGGGAGGACACTATTGTTTTTACACTTGATTTTTTTGAATTCACTCAGCACATTTTATTTTGGGGGAGGTATATCGATGATGTGCTAATCCTTTGGGATGGCACCACCGATAACTTTCACCGTTTTGTCACTGCACTCAACACTAATGCCATTGGGATGGCATTCACATCAGAGATTAGTGATAGTACCATAACTTTCCTGGATCTCAAATTGTCTTTGGACCCTGATGGCCACATCCGATCAGAGGTTTACCGCAAACCTACAGCTACAAATAGCCTACTGGAATGGAACAGTTTCCATCCTGGTCCTCTTAGGAAAGGAATACCCATAGGACAATACATCAGGGCCCGGAGGAACTGTTCTGACGATGCCAACTTTGAAAAAGAGAGTAAGACCCTATACGATCGGTTCCGAGCTAGAGGCTATCCAAAAAAAGTTCTACATCATGCCTATGCTCGGGCAAGGAGGACCAGTAGAACGGAGCTTCTGACTAATTCACCTAAGGCCTCAAAGATGCCTATTGTCAGATGTATAGGCACCTTTGATGCACAAAATAAAAAAGTGTTCGGGATCCTTAGGAAGCATTGGCATGTCCTATGGGCTGACAATGATTTGAGGGCTGTTATTACAGCTAATCCCAGTGTAACCTACCGCCGTGGAAGAAATTTAAAGGATGTATTAGTCCACAGCTTTTTTCGTCCAGAACCACAAAAGACAACTTGGTTGAAATCAAATGTCACTGGCACTTACCCGTGTGGCAACTGTGTCTTTTGTCCGCTTGTGAAAAAATGTCGGTCCTTCATAAATCCTGTTGATAAAAAAGAATATCAGATCAAACAATACATCAATTGTAAAACTAAAGGCATAGTTTATGCAATTCAATGTCCTTGTCTCAAAATCTACGTTGGCAAGACCTCCCAAGAATTTAGGAGAAGGATGTGTCAACACATTAGCAGTATAAATACTCTTGCAGACACATCCATCTCGAAACATGTTAGAAGTCATCATGGTGGTGATCATAAGGTCCTGAAGTTTTGGGGCATCTGCAAAAAAACTTTGGGAGCAAGGAAAGGTGATTTGGACGCCATTCTTTTACAAGAGGAAACCAGGTGGATTTACCGCCTTGACAGCTTGAGTCCAAAGGGTTTGAACGAAGGATTCGCATTCACTGCCTTCTTATAAATAAATAAATAAATACTAGAAGATATTAATAAGCTTTTGGAATGGATTAGCTATGTAATCACTCTAACTACTATCAAGTATTCTGATTATTAGTTCATTTATGTACAGACATAATACTAAAATAATGATTTTGAATTCTCTGCACCAGTTCAAAATTCTAGATCATAAAGAGCATACATTGTCATCTATTGTCATGAGTATTACCAATTATTGCTCTTATGATAATAGATACCATCATTTTGAACCTTTGTGATGATGGATCTGACATAACTGAGCCTTGCCGGGAGATTCGGCTCATTTAGAAGTATGTGCGCATCCTTCCGCCGCGCAGCGCATGCGCATTGAGCCGCGCTGGTGAGAAGCTGAAATCGGAGCTCCGGCGCATGCTCCCTGTGGCGGTGTCACGCTGTGATGACGTCGATGGAGAGGTGTGGCGCGGGGAGATGACGCCGGTCCGCGCCTCTCACAGCGATTGGCACTGGTACTCCTTTACATATGCCATGGATAGGCTAGGCGATCCTGTCAATCACAAGGTATATCATTTAGGCCTCCGGTGCCGAGTTTATTCATTGCTGCCCGTTACCCCTGAGGAAGCCAGCGAGACTGGCGAAACATGTCGGGGGGCAGTTCTAGGTTTTAATTAGCAGTTATGTGGCCCTCACTTGATAATCATCAGTAGTGACCCGTCTCACGTAAATGATCGGTCACATTTGTATGAGGACAGCAGTCTTGCCAGCTCTGTGTACACCATCCGATTTGTACCAACAGTACTAATTGGCGGTGGTCTCTAGTCAAATACAGCACACATCAGTCTGATTGCACTGACATTATCTGGTCAGGCCAATGTCAATATAGGCCACATTAGTATAGCGATCGCCTCTGGTTAGTGTGAAACTGCACCATGATAAAGTCCCAAGTCTGTTGAAGGTAGATGCAATAAATCCTCCTCAACAGAGGGTAGCATTAGTCAATTGCCACCTTCTGTGCTGCTAACCAGATCCGTTGGTAGCAGGGTTTTTGGGACGTTAGAATATACCCAATTGACACCAAGTAGTTTTTTGGTTTGTTTAGAACAAGCCTATTTGTATAGTGGGTGGATGCAATAAATCCCCCGATACATCTGGTGTGTCACAAATCGTCGATTTGTTGCCTATGGGCACTAAACAATTGGTGTAGTCATGAACACGCTAACATGCGGTCATATATCTTGCTAATGGATAAGTAGCGAGTGTGTCTTGGTCACAGCTATTTCTTTGGTACTACTAGGTTCATCCACCTTTTAGTCCAGGGCGTATTTGTCAAGAGGCCTGCATGCTGGCAAAGTAGTGGATTCATTAGTATCCCAAATCAATATCATTTCTTGTCGATATACAGAATTGATACTGCTGTCCTCAACTTTAGAGCCAGCGACCCAATATATCGCCTCTATGTGATGACATACAGTATTTTTTGCAGTGAGCCACAACTGTGTTTTTAACACCACAGTAGTTATTTTGTGTGTTTTTGTCTGTGTGCTTTCTTCAAATGTGATTCACAATGTATAGTGACACTTTTTAACAATGTATCTAATAAAAGTGAAGTATTAATTTTACCCGGGCCAAGATAGGTTTTCATTGCCTGTATAGGCTTCTGTAAATACGTGTTTAATTAACCTTGCCCAGGTTGGTCCTGTAATTATGGGGGCTAGTTATATGGCAGGTCGGGCAAGACTTAAAAAACTCTTCCACTTCTTTGAATATGCTGGGCCAGTAAAACCGCTGTAGATCACGATCCCGAGTTTTCTGAAGCCCCAGGTGACCCCCGAGAACGTGCTAGATCTAACACAAGCTTGCAATAAGCCTTGGGGACCACCAACTGTTCAATAGGCTCACCCGTAGTTGGTTTACGCGATACAACATATACTGATGAACTAGAAAACGGGGGAACACTGACTCTGCCCCAGGTTTTTGTGATTCACTATCTACTATTAACACATTTTCCCAGGTGCGGGATAGGGTTGGGTCCCGACATTGGGCGGTACTAAAATGATTCCCAGAGACATTGAGGTTTGCCAATTCAGGACCCCACGGCAAGTCCTCCACGTCTCCCACCATCTCACTTAGCGGGTTGTCTCCCCCTCTTCCACCGAATTGGTGGTCACCCCTACCCCTGTCTCTAAGGTGTCAGGTACCTAGGGTTCTGGTCTCCCCCCTGAACTCGACCACTCTGCTAGGGTTACCCCTGTCTCATGGGTATCAGTCACTCTCATAGCAGGCCACAGTGCTAATAGGGAAGTATCTCCCTACTAGGAGTTCATAATGTAGATTTGTGGCGACAGACACCTCGTGGGTCCATCTACCGGCCACCGTAGTTAGAGACACCAGCGCAGTGGGGTAGTTTTTTAATTCTCCTTGAATGCACATCACCCCGACTTTCCCGGCCAGTATACTCAGTGGACTGCACTAGGGTAGCCCTTACTAGGATCACCAGACTCCCTGAGTACAGCAGAGCCTCCGCTGGAGTGTCTCCCACTTCCACCTGGCACAATTGATCCAGAGACACTGGGGTATCTGTTGCACACAGCCCCCTGGCACATTGCGACTTACGGTAGCCATAGTTAGTGTTCATGGGCTCAACCCGATATGGACAGTCAGCCCTTACATGGCCAGGCTCCTGACAATGCCAGAAGACTATCGAAGCCAGGTCTGCCTTGGGTACATCCCGGGCGGGTTTTATTGGCTTAAGTCTCCGGGCCTGGGGTGGGGATTTCTGGGGTTTTCTGACCCCTCTCCTTTAGAATCCTGGTGGCTTCATAGCATTCAACCAGGTCCACCATCTCAAGGGCATTGCCAGGAGACACCTGACCGATCCAGTGCTGGGGAGGGTATGGCAAAGCACTCCAGAACATATCGGCTAACAGACGATCCAGCATAGCAGTTGGACTCAGCACGTCAGGCTGTAGATATTTTTGCAAGCGGTGAAGTAAGTTATAATACTGGGGTCTTGCAGTCTCAGCCGGGTTGAACCCCCACTAATGTACCCGCTGGGCCCGAACCAATACATTCACCCCCAGTTTTGCCAGAATCTCACCCTTGACTTTCTGGTACTCGGCCGCTTGATCGTCCGGCAAGTCGAAATACACCTGCTTGGAATCGGATGCCAGGTACAGAGCGATGACCTCAGCCCACTGGTCACAGGGTAGCTTTTCCCTGATGGCCACTTTCTCGTACATGGCCAGGTGGGTTTCGATGTTGTCTGTGGGAGTTATCTTAGGAATTGTGGCACGGACTGCTTTTCTGGCATTGTGGACCCTCGGGGTTGTTCCTGCTGTCTACAAAGCAATCACGTGTTGTAGCAGCAACTGGTTAGTCTCCTGCTGCTGCTTATTAGCCTCGAGTTGCTGCAGGTTTCTCTCTCGCTGCCACAGATTAGCCTCCATGAGGGCTTTCACACCAGCCTCCATTTTGTCATGGGGCACTGGTTGTAATACAGCTGGTTTAATGTACAACATACAACCGTGCCTGAAAAATGCAGAAACCCAAAATATCAGCATTCACACCAGCCTCACTGCTCTTGCCTGCATCCTCCATCAATTGTGGGGTTTCATTCTGGTAGACAGGATTAGTGGATGCAGTATAGAGGCAACAACAAGTTCTTTGGATCAAACAGTTCAGTGTTTAAGTCATACTTTAGGCAAGGGACAAAACAAGCAGTCATAATCAAACAAAAAGTCACCTTGCGGTGTTGGTGGTAATTTACACCATGCGGCAATTCTGCCTCAAAGAGTCCTTGCTGATAGCAGCACCAACCTGTTTTCACGCTAAACAGGTAGCAAGCCTTCATCCAGACACAAGGCTCCCAGATCCCAACACAGAGACCTGGCTTCTGAGCCCAGCTGCCAAAACCCGTACCTGCACTTGAAATCCGGTCCGGTATTTGACCTCACCTGGCTGTAAATCAGCCCAGCAGCACATGCTCGGAGGAAAATACCTGTTTCCCAGACAAAACCTCTCACTGTGTCACAGTACTAACTGGCTGACTTGTTGACATGCAAATCATTTTAGAACACAATGTGACACTAATTAATCTAGGATTTAGTACAAACTGTTATATTGCAATATTGGTATTTAATCACTCCATTCATGACCACATATAGCCCTATCTGCATACAATTCAATTATTTAATATACAAACAGTTGCCATATAGGTGAGAGTCCAGCTTAAGATTTATATTAGAGTACAATAAGACCAGATTTTATTGGTATTTTATCCAATTTATTCAATTTTTTTTGTATTATTTCAATTTTTTTGTTTGTGTACATTTCTATGAATACTTCTACTACCTTCTAGACTATTAGCTAGGCTATCATTTTATATTTAGCATTTTCTGTTAGTTATAACTTTGGCAACAAAATCACAGAAATATAGTGGCAAATATGGGGGAACTGCTCAAACCCCAAACACTGTAGCGTGTTTCTCATTGTGAGAGCAGTCCCACAGCATGTGGACCGCAGCAAACAACCATCCCCAGCAAAAAATGCGTACAATGGAGGATGCCGGTGCGGTCCACATGCACCACAAAGGCATCCTACACAAAACGGAGCCTTGTGCGGATGAAAATATAATTATATAAATCACAGAACAAAATGCACCAAACGGATATGCCACTGACTATACTAGCTAGTCATACAAGCAGATATTAAAAGCTGAGACTTTTGCCAATATATTCCTGTCAGGAACACATCGGAGCTCATCATGCACCACGTCACGGTCTGAAGGTGCTCATCATGCACCACGTCATGGTGTGAACACGGTCTGAAGGTGATAAAATCCAGCTCACAGCCAAGCTTCCACACAACCGCATAGCATGATCGGCTCCGATGTGTTCCTGACAGGAATATATTGGCAAAAGTCTCAGCTTTTAATATCTGCTTGTATGACTAGCTCGTATAGTCAGTGGCATATCCGTTTGGTGCATTTTTTTTAGTGATTTACATAATTATATTTTCATCCGCACAATGCTCAGTTTTGTGTAGGGTGCCTTTGTGGTGCATGTGGACCGCGCCGGCATCCTCCATTTGACGCATTTTTTGCTGGGGATGGTCGTTTGCTGCGGTCCACATGCGGTGGGACTGCTCCCCTAATGAGAAACACGCTACAATGTTTGGGGTCTGAGCAGTTCCCCCATATTTGCCACTATATTTCTGTGACTTTGTTTTATATGTATTGAATGTGCCTTCACCTGGCATTCAAACACTCTCTTTTGCACCTGGTAACCTCCATCACACGGTCTGATATGGGTGTGGCTTACAGACAGTCTTGCTTTATTCACATCGCATTAGTTGTCCTGCTATGCGGTTGTGTGGAAGCTTGGCTGTGAGCTGGATTTCATCATCTTCAGACCGTGTTCACACCATAGTTAGGCCTCATGCACACAACAGTTTTTTTTCACGGTCCACAAAACTGGGTTCCGTTGTTCCGTGATCCGTGTCTGTTTTTTTTCTGTGTGTCTTGCGTGATTTTTGGAGGATCACCAGACATGAAGGAAAGTAAAAAAAAAGTCGTTTTGGTGTCCGCCTGGCCGTGCGGAGCCAAACGGATCCGTCCTGACTTACAATGCAAGTCAATGGGGACGGATCCGTTTGACATTGACACAATATGGTGCAATTGCAAACGGATCCGTCCCCCATTGACTTTCAATGTAAAGTCAGGGTATATTTTAACTTGAAGCGTCCCCATCACCATGGGAACGCCTCTGTTAGAATATACCATCGGATTTGAGTTAGATCGTGAAAACTCAGATCCGACAGTATATTCTAACACAGAGGCATTCCCATAGTGATGGGGACGCTTCAAGTTAGAATATACGAAGAACTGTGTACATGACTGCCCCCTGCTGCCTGGCAGCACCCGATCTCTTACAGGGGGCTGTGATCCGAACAATTAACCCCTCAGGTGCCGCACCTGAGGGGTTAATTGTGCGTATCATAGCCCCCTGTAAGAGATCAGGTGCTGCCAGGCAGGAGGGTGCAGACCTCCCTCCCTCCCCAGTTTTAAATTCATTGTTGGCCAGTGCGGCCTCCCCTCTCCCCCCCCCCCTCCTAATTAAAATCCCCCCCATATACTATGGCCCCAGTTGTGCCCCCATCTTTATATTATGGCCCCAGTTGTGCCCTCATACATATACCATGACCCCAGATGTGTCCTTATACATATATTATGGCCCCAGTTGTGCCCCCATACATATATTACGGTCCCAGTTGTGCCCCCATACATATATTACGGTCCCAGTTGTGCCCCCATACATATATTGCGGTCCCAGTTGTGCCCCCATACATATACGATGGCCCCAGTTGGTGGCAGCGGAGAGTTCCGATCGGAGTCCCAGTTTAATCGCTGAGGCTTCGATCGGTAACCATGGCAACCACGGCACTACTGCAGTCCTGGCTGCCATGGTTACTTAGCAATTTTAGAAGCATTATACTTACCTGAGCTGTCTGTGGCCGGCCGGGCGCTCCTCCTACTGGTAAGTGAAAGGTCTGTGTGGCGCATTGCTTATAGCACAGACCTGTCACTTACCAGTGGAGGAGTGCCCGGCCGGTCACAGACAGCGCAGGTAAGTATAATGCTTCTAAAATTGCTAAGTAACCATGGCAGCCAGGACTGCAGTAGCGTCTTGGTTGCCATGTTTACCGATCGGAGCCCCAGCGATTAAACTGGGACTCCGATCGGAACTCTCTGCTGCCACCAACTGGGGCCATAATATATCTGTGGGGTCACAACTGGGGCCATAATATATGTATAGGGACACATCTGGGGTCATAGTATATGTATGAGGGCACAACTGGGGCCATAATATAAAGATGGGGGCACAACTGGGGCCATAGTATACGGGGGGATTTCAATTAGGAGGGAGGGAGAGGGAAGGCCGCATTGGCCACCAATGAATGTAATACAGGGGAGGGAGGGAGGGGGGCCACACTAGCCACCAATGAATTTAAAACTGGGAGGGAGGGAGGGGGTCTTCCCCCTCCTGCCTGGCAGCACCTGATATCTTACAGTGGGCTATGATACGCACTATTATCCCCCCTGGTGCGGCACCTTAGGGGTTAATTTTGCGGTCACAGCCCCCTGTAAGAGATCGGGTGCTGCAAGGCAGCAGGGGGCAGTCATGTACACAGTTCTCGGTATATTCTAACTTGAAGCACTTCGTGAAAACTCAGATCCGACAGTATATTCTAACACATTGGCGTTCCCATAGTGATGGGGGCCATCACTATGGGAACACCTCTGTGTTAGAATATACTGTCAGATCTGAGTTTTCACGAAGTGAAAACTCAGCTCTGAAAAAGCTTTTCTGCGATCCGTCTGTGTGAAAGTAGCCTACGGACACGGATCACTGATGCGGATGACAATCTTGTGTGCATTCGTGTTTTTTCACGGACCCATTGACTTGAATGGGTCCGCGAACCGTTGTCCGTCAAAAAAATAGGACAGGTCTTATTTTTTTGATGGACAGGGACCACACGGATCACGGACGCGGATAAACAACGGTGCATTTTCCGAGTTTTCAACGGACTAATTGAAAGTCAATGGGTCAGCAGAAAATCACGGAAAATGGAACAACGGACTTGGATGCACACAACGGTCATGTGCATGAGGCCTTAGCGTAGTGGTAGGACCCTTGCCATGCTGAGAGACCGTGACGTGGTGCATGATGGGCTCCGATGTGTTCCTGACAGGAATATATTGGCAAAAGTCTCAGCTTTTAATATCTGCTTGTATGACTAGCTAGTATAGTCAGTGGCATATCCGTTTGGTGCATTTTTGGTATACACAGTCCTTTTTATATCATCATTTGCATACATTTGCATTACATTGACAAGAGATTGTGTTGTCATCATGTCCTTATCTATTGGACCTATTTTTTATTTCTGTAGATCTTACTTTAATTTGCTAGCGCTCAGGCAGACAAAGAGTTTTAGCACAATATTAGGATTTTACTTGTTTTTATATGCCTTTCTTAAGGCTGTATTACATATAGCATGGAGCAGGCGATTGTCAGGAGGAAAGTGCTCCTTCCCAGCAATCGCCTACTAGTTAGTGGAGGAGACTGCTGCTATTACATGCAGCGATTTCCTACATAATATAGGGAGGAGTGATCAATATGCCTTCCCTCATCCTCATGCTGTCTAGTTGTTTGCCAGCAGCACAGCGTGATTACACAGCACGATCTGCTGCTGGCAAACAATGATTTTTAAGCATGTTTAAACGCTTGTTCATTGGGTAATCGGCAGCAGTATTAGGCCTCTTTCACACGGGTGTCATGTTTTTGGCCCGGATAAGATGCGGGTGCGTCACGGGAAAATGCGTGATTTTTGCAATCATTGTAACAAAATAGAGCATGCTGCGATTTTCAAGCAACGTACAAGTGATGCGTGAAAATCACCACTCATGTGCACAGCCCCATAGAAGTCCGGATTCAGTGCGGGTGCAATGCGTTCACCTCATGCATCGCACCCGAGCGGAAATCTCACCCGTGTGAAAGGGGCCTTACACTGCCAGATCATCGCTAACAAACGTTCCTATGAATGCTTGTTAGCGATGATCTGCCTAATACAGCCTTTCGCTCAAAGTGCTGTGGAGAGAGATATGGTGAATTTATTAAGAGGCACTTAATCTTGGACATAATGAGGGACATTTACAAAGCCCTTTACACCACTATTGTGACACAAAAGTCGCACATTATGACACAAGCCATATGTGATCCAGAATTTGCAACATTTTAGGCTTCTCGCCACTTTTTTCAACTCTGCCCTTTTACTGAGATATTACATAAGAGATAGAAGAAATTTTGAAATGCTATTTTATTGAACCAACATTGTTTATATAATTGTAAGAACCATTTAACACATTTAAAAATAAATTTCCTAAACATGAATTGCAAAAATCATATTTTCTTCTAAATTACATTTTAGTAAAATACCTCCTAACACTAGCAACATCTTCCCTGTGTTTTAGAGGGAGTATGATACAGTCCACTGACAAATTATATATTGATAAATGTGGCTTTTTGAGAGTGGGTTTATACATTCTGTTTTTTTGTCACAGTAAGGGCTTGCCGTGTTTTGCGGTCTGCAAATTGCGGATCAGCAAAACACAGATGCCGCTGGTGTGCCTTCCGCAATTTGCGGAACGGACGGCCCTTTATAGAAATGTCTATTCTTGGCCGCAAAATGGACTTATATATTTTGCAGAGCAATGGAATGGAGCAACGGATGCGGACAGCACACGGAGTGCTATCTGCATCTTTTGCGGCCCCAATGAATTGAATGGGTCCGCCACCGAGCCGCAAAAAATTTGCCTCGGATGTGGAACCAAACCACAGTCATGAGAATGAGCCCAAAAAAAGGCAACAAAAAATGCACTGTAAAAAAGGCATGTTACAATCCAAATTTTACAGGTGACACCAGAAATAAATGTTTCACCTCTAAATAGTGCATGGGCAAATTCCATATCACAAAATCAGGACCATCCCGGTAAAAACACATTGGGGGAAAGTTTATCAAAATCAGTTTTCTACACCAGCCTTGATATCCCCTGTGCTGCCGGAGGATGCACCTAATTTATAGCGTTTGTACGTGCCATTTTTTTGGGCCTAGGGAGGTAATAAATCTCCTCCGAAAATGCAACCTGTAAACCCAGCCTAATTGTTAGGGCTCATGCACATGACCATTGTTGTTTTGTGGTCCGTTTTTCACTGATCCATTGTTCTGTATCTGAGTTTTTTTTATGTCTGATTTAAGTCCTCTTCCGTTCTGTTATTGCACAAAACATATCCGTATAGTTTCCGTATTTGATCCTTTTTTTGTGGATCGTATACAGAAACAGTAACTTATTAATCACCAAACACATGGGCATAGCATTTCTACATTATGGATCCACAAAATACAGATGACATATGGATGTGTTCTGTGTGCGTTCCGTATTTTTTGCAGACCCATTGACTTGAATGAGGCCCCAGACTGTGATTTGCAAATAATAATAATAGGATATGCACTACTTTTTTGTGGAACGGCCATACGGACAAATTGAAACTGAATGCACACAGAGTAACTTCTGTATTTTCTACAGCCCCATTGAAGTGAATGGTTCCGCATACGGTCCGCAAAAAAACCCGCAATGGAAGCAGAAAGACAATACATTTGTGTGCATGAGCCCTTACTCTGCTGTCAACATAAACACTAATTTGCTACTGCAGTTGGCTAACTACTATTTCAAAATGCTATGATATTGATTCTCATGGTTTCTTATTCATTTTCTTAGATTTTTTGGGTGTTCATGGTCCAAAATGTCTCCTAGAGTTTGATCCCAAAGACCAGAGCTGGATTATGAGAAGGGCAAAAGGGGCAACTGTCTAGGGAACTCCACTCCATGTTCCTTCCAGTATTTTCCAGATTATCCCAATTGCAAAACAATGGAGTTCGTGGGTGCAGAATAGACATAGGTTTTTAGTGGTGTTTTTTGTGCACTTTTACTGTTTTAGTGGCACTTTTTTGTACCTTCTGTTTTTGTTACATATTTTGCAGTAAAACACCAGCTCCAAATGTTAGCAGTATGCTGGGTCAGGGAGTATCTGCAAATGGTTTATAATATAATGTTTTTTTAATGTCATACTATGTTTTGTCATGCAATGTATTGCAACCAGCATAGCCATGCATGGATGGCCCATCCAGGGATAATAACCCTGGCTCAGCCCTTTGCAGGAGGTTAAGTGAGGATCTAATATCCACCTCCAGCTCAGTTAGTGAATCAAGACTAGAGTTAATAAAGGAAGGAACCAGTTACTTATGCTTCCTGTTTTCGTGCCCAGGAAAGCTACAGAGACTAACAGAACCACAAAAGAGAAAGAGAGGAATATACAGGAGAACTTGGAATCTGCATGGCCAATCATAGAAGTCAGAAAGGTAACCTGATACTGCAGAAATTCTGACTTTGCCGCAGTGAAGGACACAATTAAAACACCCTTCATACTTGGACACGTCCTGGCCAGACGTACCTTCAAAACCCTGTATCCCACAATGTAAGAATACTATTACCCACCATAGATTCTGTTGGAAGAGACTTTAGCAAGATAATGTATAAAGAGGGCCATAACTCCCATCCTTGCCTAAATCCATACACTGTTATCTGGGAGAGAATTGCACTGTGTACAGTTGGACTGTATTGTGCTATAATTGGATGTACAAGTCCTATTTTGGTGTTCTGACTCCTACACCATACTTTTGCCATGGCACTCCCTGCCTTTCACCTATCCAAATATCTAACATGAAGGTGAAGAGCATGCAGTGATCCCCTTCGCACTATGAGGATGAGAGATGGCTACAGCTATCACTCGTCCTCATACAACTGCATTGTTTCTGGGCAGTAGAGTGTTGTTCACACAGCATGATCTGCTGCTCGTAAACAACGAGTGAGGTGTCTACACCTCAGATCATTTTACTCAATGAACTTGTGTTCCGCTCATTCATCAGGTGAACTGCGACCCTCTAGGTGGACAGATAATCGGGAACGAACGTTGGTAGGAATGTTTTTTCCCAATAATCTGAACAACAATTGAGCCATAAGTGATGATTCAGTATAAAGGTTTTTGAACTCTGGTACCAGTCTTAGTATTTGTTTTTGATAATTAATCATTATAAGTTTTGGCATAACTTCTTTTTCAATGTTCTGGGAGCTTCCAGCTGTTCCTTCTGACCTTGCAGCAAATATTTGTTAACAAACATTTGAGTAACATGCTGTACAAAACTGTTTTGAGTGCAGTATTTTACTTTATTACTAGGATTCTGTCACCAAGGCCTTGAGCATGCTACTGCATAGAGCTGAAATTGAGCACTAGCAGATTTCTGTAAAGCCTTACTGTAACCCATATGCTTCTGACTTCATACAGATTCAAATCAGATCAAAAATAAATAATTGTGCTATGTTCCATTGAACCTTATATTACAGTTATTCTTCCGAAGAAGCACTTAGAATATCTTTGTAGTGCAGCACTGTCTCCCTATTAGCTTTGAATTAGGGCTCATGCACACGACCATATTTATTTTATGATCAGCAAAAAACGGATGGACAAAAAATACAGATGAAGTCCATGTGCATTCTGTATTTTTGGGAATGGATCAGCTGGCCCCTAATGCCCCGGACAATAATAGGACATGCTCTATTTGTTTGCGGAACAGAAATATGGACATACGGAAACAGAATTCACACGGAGTAACTTCTGTTCTTTTTTTGCGGACCCATTGAAATGAATGGTTCCGCATACGGTCTGTAAAAAAAATGGAACGGACAAAAAGAAAATACGTTCGTGTGCATGAGCCCTTTAATTGCACATAAAAAAGCTCTCCCACATGTTCCCTGAAGCTCACCTTAAATTTAAAAATAACATGCTTCCAATTGATTGCCGCATCGGTGTTTAGGTGCTGGTGCAATGACATGTCATTGGTAATTGGAAAATAAGTCAGCATATTACAAACTTTATTATCCTTTAATTTTGGTGAGCTTTTATGTTTTTTTTTTTGTATTGCATACAATGTTCTATATACAAAATGTGTCAGTAGTCAGTTTTGCTTGGCTCTCCATTGTAGAACTGAGGGTGCAGTGTACAGACTTTCTATGGATCTGTGCACCATTCTTCCACCCCTTTTTTCTGCAGTCGGTGAGCTTTTAGTACCTCTACCCCACCAATCAAACTTCTGAGATGTCACTATGACATATATAAAGTTTTATGAAATGACCATTACACTTTATCCTTTCTGCATGTCTTAACATATATTTGGATGCCCTGCATCTACAGTACTTTATCCACTCAGTTGGTTCCAACTACATATAAAACGGAATCTCACCATCGTCATCGGTAATTCTCATTCAGCTAAAAGGTAATGAATGCTTTCTTTGGAGGCATTAAAAATCACATGCACCTTTCTCAATCATCTGAAAGAGGCTTACAGAAATCAATATGTTTGCTGCTGATACAATCCTATTAACCCCTCCAGGACCAGGCCGCTTTCTGTTTTTTCATTTAAAATTTTCACAGAGCCATAACGTTTTATTTTTACATTCACATAGCCATAAGAGGGTTTGTTTTTTGAAGGTCTTGTGCTTTTTAATGGCGCCATTTACTACTGTTACATACAATGTAGAGGGAAGCTGGAAAAATTATTTAAATGGGGTGGAATAAAAAAAAAAACCACAATTCTGCCACAGTTTTATGGGTATTGTTTTTACAGCATTTCCTATGCAGTAAAGCTGTACTGTGCCCTTCAGTCTGGGTCAGTACGATTACACCCATACCAGATTTAAAATAATTTTCTTGTGTTTAATTACAGAAAATAAATAAAAAACGTTGCAAAAAATTAATTTTTTCTTTGCATAACTATATTCTGACTCCCCATGACTTTTTTATTTTTATGTGTAGAGGAGCTGTGTGAGGGCTCACTTTTTGTGAGAGGATCAGTAGTTTTTATTGATACCATTTTAGAGTGTGTATGACTTTTTGATCCATTTTTGAGCTGAAGTGACAAAAAATCACTGATTTCAATATTTTTTTTTACATTATGTCATTCGATGTATGAGATAGATATTTTTATATTTCAAAAGTTTGGCCATTTTTGCACGCGGCAATGCCCATGATGTTTATTTTTTTTATTTTGGGGAAAGGGGGAGTGATTTGAAATTACATTTTTTTAAAGTTCCCCTAGGAAACTTGAACATGCCATCATTACATTGTTTCTCTAAGGGTACTTTCACACTAGCGTTAGAAGAATTAGTCAGGCAGTTCCGTTGCTGGAACTGCCTGCCGGATCCGGAAATCCATATGCAAAAGGATAACATTTGTTTCTGGATCCGGATCCATCTGACAAATGCATTAAAATACTGGATCCATCTTTCCAGTGTCATCTGGAAACACTGATCCATCAATAGTCTGAACACTTGGTACTAATACATTTTAATGGAAATCAATGTCGGCAATCTGGCAAATGTTCTGGAATTTTGGCCGGAGAAAGTACCGCAGCAGTATGGCCAAATACCGTAAAAGGGACTGAACTGAAGACATCCTGATGCATACTGAGCGGACTAGTACTGATGGAACTAAATACCGGAAAACTTTAACGCTAGTGTGAAAGTACCCTAACAGATTCAAATCCATTAACAATAGAGTCAATGAGCATTTGACTTTGTTCCTATGGAGCCCCGACCTACAAATTCTTGAGGGAAACCAAGGCTACCGTAGGGAACAGCTCCCCTGATTAGCATTAGGGGGAGCCATTCCAGCCCCAGAAGCACTGCACTTCTGGGTTTCTGGCTCTCTGATGTCATGGTCACATTTTACCATGGCATCTGAAGGGTTAAATGTCTGTGACCGCTGTAATCGCCAATCGCAAACATTAGCTCCTGGTGTCTGCTGTTTAAAACAGCAGGCATATGGCAGCTATGGCGTCTGCTGCACTTGTGAGTGGGCACTATATTTAGATGCCCGACTTCTACCTTAAATTTACTGTGGGCGGTCAGGAAGCAGTTAAGATAAATTGAATAGATTTTCATTCAGGCAATTTCTGCAATTAATTTACCATGTTTGAATATACTGGTACCTTTAGAGGTTAAATATGGACAGGCGGCTTCACAATGTCTGATTTTAAAGGAACACTCACAGAAAAGTGGCTTAAAGGACACCGAGGAATCTGTGATATTTGCAGTGAAGGGCTAGAATTTCATTGTATGACTTAATAACCTTTAAGAATACTTTAGAAACAGTGTAGGGGGCCTATCTTAACAGTAGATGACATTGACCAACTTAACTTAACCCTTTAGGGACCATCCATACTTGTTTTTACGGCGGTCACTAAGGGGCCTCATGCTGGGCCGCCTCTTTTTTTGGCGGCCGACCGGGGCAGTTTAGCACTTTACATGCAGTCAGTTACGGTCAGTAAGGTCCAAAACAGGCTGGTCACTAAAGGGTTAATGTTTAGTGGTTCTTTGAAGTCGATTACAGGAAGATTTCACAATTGTGTAATACAAATAAAAGCTTTTATCTCAACATACAAATTAAAGTGTAATTTAAACTTAAAGGTATATTATCAAGGGAGGAAAACAGGTCCTAGTCATGTGATACATTGTGGGGTCCAGTATATAAGGGGCATTCTATTAATTATATTGCATATAAAGGACTATATTGCATATAAAGGACTAAAGCCGGCCATATACATTAGGTAACTATCCAACCGTACTGAATGAGGAGAAGTAAAAAGGCTTCTCTCTCTGGCCGTGGCTTATCTCATCGAAAACAAAGGCAGGGGCGGACATACCACCTGTGCGGCCGGTTCAGCTGCACAGGGGCCCAGTGTAGGAGGGGGCCCTCCAGCTCAGCTGTCTTTGCATCCACAGGACGCACAGACAGATGAATGTAATGGTGAAGCAGAGAGCCGCACGATCCCCGCTTCACCATTCATCATCACACCATCCAGCATGTAGAAGGGGCCCACCTCCCTATCTGACTTCAGTCTCAGGGGGTACCGCAACCACAGCTCTGAGGAGCAGATCTCCCCACCTCCTTACAGCTCAGTACTTTTGTGTGGTGGCCAGCGTCATGAAGAGTGCTGCTTAATGTGTGAGGCCTACATCAACTTCGGAGGAAGAGAGGGAGGACCGGAGGCTTCCCGAGTGCCCACTGTCGTTGCTAGACACTAAACTTGACTTGGTATGTTATTCTTTTTATTTTACCCCACCTATCCCCCCTGTCCCCCTCTGGCCCTCTTGTGACTGTCCCTTACCCACATACTGTGAGGCTACATTAACAAGATCTAATGTAGTTTGTGGTCCCCGGATCAGCAAGATATGAATGCGGTCCATTAACTTAAATGGATCCACGGTCCGCATTTTGCAGAGAAATATAGGACGTGTCACATTTTCCATCTTGTGCAGAACGGACATACAGATGCAGAAAGCACATAGAAGTAATTTGCTTTCCACATCTGTATGTCTGTTCCGCAAAGGATAAAAAATGTAACATGTCCTATACTGGTCCGCAACATGCAGGCTAGTTAATGGATCTGCAAAAAAATGCAGATGGCACATGGGCGTCATCCATAATTTGCAGATCACAAAATACATATGGTCTATGTCGTGTAAATTGGTTTTAAAGTTTTGCCCAAACACTCGGGGGGTCATTTATTAAGACCGGCATTTTAGACACCGGTTTTAATAACACCCTTAACTGCCAGTGGTTCTGCCAAAGTCATAAAGAGGCACAGGCCTCTCCATAACTTCGGCGCATCCACTGCCATTCTAAATACATATCATCCAGATTGAATTCTGACCTATTCATTTCAACAGGTCTGTGTGTGGAGGTGTATATATCTGGCAATAACTACTGTGAGGGGCACATATCTGGTCACAACTACTGTGAGGGGGCACATATTTGGCCATAACCACTGTGATGGGGTACATATTTGTCCATAACTACTGTAAGGGAGCACATATCTTGGCATAACTACTGTGAGGAAGCACATATCTGGCCATAACTACTGTGAGGGGCAAATATCTGGCCATAACTATTGTGAGGGGGCACATATCTGGCCATAACTACTGTGAGGGAGCAAATATCTGGATATAACTACTGTGAGGAGGGCACATAATCTGGCATAACTACTGTGAAGTTGGCACATATCTGGGCATAACTACTGTGAGGGGGGCACATATCTAGCATAATTACTGGCAGGGGCATATAATCTGTCACAATTACTGTGAGGGGGCACATAATCTGGCATAACTACTGTGAGAGGGGCACATATCTGGCATAACTACTGTGAGGGGACACAATCTGGCATAACTTCGGTGTGGGGCAAATAATCTGGCATAACTACTTTGAGGGGCACATATCTGGCCATAACTACGGTAAGGAGCACATATCTGGACAAAACTACTGTGGTGGGCACATATCTGGAAATAACTACTGTGAAGGGGACACATACCTGGGCATAACTACTGTGAAGGGGCACATATCTGGGCATAACTACTGTGGAGTGGCTCATATCTGGGCATAATTACTGTGAGGGGGCACATACAGTGAATATAAAAAGTCTACACACCCCTGTTAAAATGTCAGGTTTCTGTGCTGTAAAAAAATGAGACAAAGATAAATCATTTCCGAACTTTTCCCACCTTTAATGTGACCTATAAACAGTACCACTCAATTGAAAAACAAACTGAAATCTTTTAGGTGGAGGGAAGAAAAAATATAAAAATATAATAATATGGTTGCATAAGTGTGCACACGCTTAAACTAATACTTTGTTGCACCTTTTGATTTTATTACAGCACTCAGTCTTTTTGGGTATGATTCTATCAGCATGGCACCTTTTGACTTGGCAAGATTTGCCCACTCTACTTTGCAAAAACACTCCAAATCTTTCAGATTGCGAAGGCATCTCTCCTGTGCACAGCCCTCTTCAGGTCTAGGCTCTGGCTGGACCATTCCAAAACTTTAATCTTCTTCTGGTGAAGCCATTCCTTTGTTGATTTGGATGTATGATTTGGGTCATTGTCATAGCAGAAGCCTGAAGGTTTTGCACCAATATTGACTGGTATTTGAAACTGTTCATAATTCCCTCTAGCTTAACTAAGGACTCAGTTCCAGGTGACGAAAAACAGCCCCAAAGCATGATGCTGCCACCACCATGCTTCACTGTGGGTATGGTAATCTTTTGGTGATGTGCAGTGTTGTTTTTGCACCAAACATATTTTTGGGAATTATGGCCAAAAAGTTCAACTTTGGTTTCATCAGACCATAACACCTTTTCCCACATGCTTTTGGGAAACTTTAGATGTGTTTTGCAAAATGTAGCCTGGTTTGGATGTTTTTCTTCGTAAGAAGAGGCTTTTGTCTTGCCACTCTACCCCATAGCCCAGACATGAAGAATACGGGAGATTGTTGTCACATGTACCACACAGCCAGTACTTGCCAGATATTCCTGTAATGTTGCTGTAGGCCTCTTGGTAGCCTCCCAGACCAGTTTTCTTCTCGTCTTTTCTTTCATTTTGGAGGGACATCCAGTTCTTAGTAATGTCACTGTTGTGCCATATTTTCTACACTGTGTTCCATGGTATATTTAATGCCTTATTTTGTACCCTTCTCCTGACTAATACCTTTTAACAATGAGATCCCTCTGATGCTTTGGAAGCTCTCTGTGGACCATGGCTTTTGATGCGACTAAGAACATTTCAGGAAAGACCAACTAGAGCAGCTGAACTTTATTTGGGGTTAATCAGAGGCACTATATGATGGCAGGTGTATGCTGACGCTTATTTAACATGATTTTAAATGTGATTGCTTAATTCTGAACACAGCTACATCCCCAGTTACACACTTATGCCACCACATTATTATTATTATTATTTTATTCCCTCCACCTAAAAGATTTCAGTTTGTTTTTTAAATGACTGGTACAGTTTATAGGTCACATTAAAGGTGGAAAAAGTTCTGAAATGATTTATCTTTGTCTCATTTTTTTGCAGCACAGAAACCTGACATTTAAATAGGGGTGTGTAGACTTTTTTATATCCACTGTATCTGGCATCATAATTACTGGGAGGGGGACACCTAATCTGGCAAAACTACTGTGAGGGGCACATATCTGAACATAACTACTGTGGTGGGCACGTATCTGGTCATAACTACTCTGAAGGGGGCACATATCTTGGCATAACTACTGTGAAGGGGCACATATCTGGCATAACTAATGCGAGGGGGCACATATCTGTCAATAGCTACTGTGAAGGGGGCACATATCTGGGCATAACTAATGCGAGGGGGCACATATCTGTCAATAGCTACTGTGAAGGGGGCACATATCTGGGCATAACTACTATGTGCTGGCACAAAGGGTCAAAAATTACTATGTGGTTGCATTAAGGGGGGCATTAATATGCAACACAGTATCTAAAGGGTCTCCACCATCTTTGATGCCCCTGATCACCCCCTCCTCTCCCTGTAGGAGTGGGGGGAGATGACAAATTGGGGTCCCTTCTGAGGCCGCACATCATTGTATTAATCTTTATCTATGGCCTATGTTTATTTTTTGCACGTGTGGTTGGGCGGGGGAAAAGGCACATTCTTTGCACAGAGGCCCTCTGCTACCTGTGTCCGCCCCTGCCGTATCTAGCACTTGACATCCTTCATATCTACATTGACATCTACTTTCAGGGGAGAGTCAGGAGGCTCCAAAACAAATTAGACGGTTGGCAGGTCCCACTGAAATCAGCAGAATCAGACAACATTTATCTAATGTGTATGGCCAACTTAGGCTAATGAATTTTATAGCTAACAGTTTCTTGTTCACACATTTTTTTTCCAGTTTTTTTTTTTAAAGCTGTATATTTCATTAGTTTTACATTTTTTTTTAAGATTATTTTACAATTTGTAACATGCATCATTTTCTCAGACATTTTTAAAGTCTTGTGTAGAAGACTCAAAATGAACCATTATTAGGTCATATAAAGTGGTTAATTCTATGCACTGAGCATTAGCTACATGTAAGCAGATAATAGAAAAGCTAATTTCGCAGCACAGTAGAGTGTGAGTTAATATAGAAAATAGCTGCTTGCACTTGGCTTTCAACTTTTTGCTTTCTATTCATTGCTGTTGCCTAATGGTATTTTCCACAATGTCATCAAGACAGTTAAGTAATGGTTAAGTCGGAATTCCAGAAGAAGAATGTTGTCCTAAGTCCTACACAATAGTATCTTTTCCTTTATCTCTGGTTAAAACACCAATTCCTTTGGAACTTCCCAGGGAAATCCATCTCTGCCAAAATGGCCATAACATGCTGTGCTCTGGTATATTGGCTTCTTCAAATCAAGATCCCTGTAGACAGATATGAAATGTACATGTCAAAAGACTGCTGTATTTCATTATATTTCAGCTTCTTCTTTTGTGTGTATATACTATATAGATAGATTTTACTGTACAAGCCATCGGTTGCATCCTTTACATATAGATAGACTTTTTTATATTTTTTGCCAGCTCTGCTATTCCATTTAGACCTCATACACCTGGCTGTAGTGTATACAGTTTTTATCATAACAGGGTTATTTACCATACCAGGGTATAATTCTAATTTCCTTAAGTGCATACAGAGTTGTTTTCTATCAGACAGAAAAAAACATCATAGTGTGCTCCATTGGAAGATGTACGTTTCAGTTGTTGAAATTTTCTGCAACAAAAGCACCCATAGTGTGTCTGACCATCCTATTTAAACCAGACAAGTGAAAATAGCTATTTCTGTGTCATTTTCTAACTGGGCTCCATTATTAAAGGTGTTGTCCGGGTTCAGAGCTCTCATAGGGTTGCCAAGTGGAGGCTTCTGCCTAGCAGTGAGCCCGGTGACGTCACTGACACTGATGGGCGGGTTTTAGCAATGCCCTAGCCTGTAAAACGGCTAGGGCACTGCTAAAGCCGGCCCATCAGAGCTGGTGACGTCACTGAACACACTGCAGGGCGGAAGCTTCTGCCTAGCAGTGTGTTATTGCAAATAAAAAAAAGCCCTTGAAATGCTCCGATGCTAACATCAGGGGGGGCTGCCTGGGTGAAATTCTGGGTATGTCCGGGTTCAGCTCTGAACCCAGACAACCCTTTTAACCACTTCAACCCCCCTAGCTGAAACACCCTTAATGACCAGGCCACTTTTTACACTTCTGCACTACACTACTTTCACTGTTTATTTCTCGGTCATGCAACTTACCACCCAAATGAATTTTACCTCCTTTTCTTCTCACTAATAGAGCTTTCATTTGGTGGTATTTCATTGCTGCTGACATTTTAACTTTTTTTGTTATTAATCGAAATTTTACGTTTTTTTGCAAAAAAATGAAATTTTTCACTTTCAGCTGTAAAATTTTGCCAAAAAAACGACATCCATATATAAATTTTTCGCAATTTTTTTTTTTCTACATGTCTTTAATAAAAAAAAATTGTTTGGGTAAAAAAAAATGGTTTGGGTAAAAGTTATAGCGTTTACAAACTATGGTACAAAAATGTGAATTTTCGCTTTTTGAAGCAGCTCTGACTTTCTGAGCACCTGTCATGTTTCCTGAATTTCTACAATGCCCAAACAGTAGAAAAACCCCACAAATGACCCCATTTCGGAAAGTAGACACCCTAAGGTATTCACTGATGTGCATAGTGAGTTCATAAAACTTTTTATTTTTTGTCACAGGTTAGCGGAAAATGATGATTTATTTATTTATTTATTTTTTCTTACAAAGTCTCATATTCCACTAACTTGTGACAAAAAATAAAAACTTCCATGAACTCACTATGCCCATCACAAAATACCTTGGGGTGTCTTCTTTCCAAAATGGGGTCACTTGTGGCGTAGTTATACTGCCCTGGCATTCTAGGGGCCCATATGTGTGAGAAGTAGTTTGAAATCAAAATCTGTAAAAAATGACTGGTGAAATCCGAAAGGTGCTCTTTGGAATGTGTGCCCCTTTGCCCACCTAGGCTGCAAAAAAGTGTCACACATCTGGGGTATCGCCGTACCAACTTCAGGAGAAGTTGGGGAATGTGTTTTGGGGTGTCATTTTACATATACCCATGCTGGGTGAGAGAAATATCTTGGCAAAAGACAACTTTTCCAATTTTTTTATACAAAGTTGGCATTGGACCAAGATATTTATCTCACCCAGCATGGTTATATGTAAAATGACACCCCAAAACACATTGCCCAACTTCTTCTGAGTACGGCGATACCAGATGTGTGACACTTTTTTGCAGCCTAGGTGGGCAAAGGGGCCCACATTCCAAAGAGCACCTTTAGGATTTCACCGGCCATTTTTTACAGATTTTGATTTCAAACTACTTTGCACGCATTAGGGCCCCTAAATTGCCAGGGCAGTATAACTACCCCACAAGTGACCCCATTTTGGAAAGAAGACACCCCAAGGTATTCCGTGAGGGGCATAGGGAGTTCCTAGAATTTTTTATTTTTTGTCACAAGTTAGTGGAATATGAGACTTTGTAAGAAAAAAATAAAACTAAAACAAATCATCATTTTCCACTAACTTGTGACCAAAAAATAAAAAAATTCTAGGAACTCGCCATGCCCCTCACGGAATACCTTGGGGTGTCTTCTTTCCAAAATGGGGTCACTTGTGGGGTAGTTATACTGCCCTGGCATTCTAGGGGCCCTAATGTGTGGTAAGTAGTTTGAAATCAAAATGTGTAAAAAATGGCCTGTGAAATCCGGATCCGCAAAACACATACGGACGTCTGAATGGAGCCTTACAGGGGTGTGATCAATGACAGGGGGGTGATCACCCATATAGACTCCCTGATCACCCCCTGTCATTGATCACCCCCCTGTCATTGATCACCCCCCTGTCATTGATCACCCCCCTGTAAGGCTCCATTCAGACGTCCGTATGTGTTTTGCGGATCCGATCCATATATCTGTGGATCCTTAAAAATCATACGGACGTCTGAATGGAGCCTTACAGGGGGGTGATCAATGACAGGGGGTGATCAGGGAGTCTATATGGCTGATCACCCCCCTGTAAGGCTCCATTCAGACGTCCGTATGTGTTTTGCGGATCCGATCCATGTATCCGTGGATCCGTAAAAATCATACGGACGTCTGAATGGAGCCTTACAGGGGGGTGATCAATGACAGGGGGGTGATCAATGACAGGGGGTGATCAGGGAGTCCATATGGGTGATCACCCCCCTGTCATTGATCACACCCCTGTAAGGCTCCATTCAGACGTCCGTATGTGTTTTGCGGATCCGATCCATGTATCCGTGGATCCGTAAAAATCATACGGATGTCTGAATGGAGCCTTACAGGGGGGTGATCAATGACAGGGGGGTGATCAATGACAGGGGGTGATCAGGGAGTCTATATGAGTGATCAGGGGTGATCAGGGGTTCATAAGGGGTTAATAAGTGACAGGGGGGTGTAGTGTAGTGGTGTTTGGTGCTACTTTACTGAGCTACCTGTGTCCTCTGGTGGTCGATCCAAGCAAAAGGGACCACCAGAGGACCAGGTAGCAGGTATATTAGACGCTGTTATCAAAACAGGGTCTAATATACCTGTTAGGGGTTAAAAAAAATCGCATCTCCAGCCTGCCAGCGAACGATCGCCGCTGGCAGGCTGGAGATCCACTCGCTTACCTATCGTTCCTGTGAATGCGCGCGCCTGTGTGCGTGCGTTCACAGGAAATCTCGCCTCTCGCGAGATGACACACGGATGCGTCCAGGAGGTATGAATCGACCGCCTCCCGGACGCATCCGTGCGTTACATGGTCGGGAGGTGGTTAATGGCAGCATTAGTAAATTGAGAATGAAAAATTAATAAAGCCATGCTTTATTCATTTTACCTGACAATGACTCCAGGTCGCAGATCAAAGTTCTTATTGACAATGTCCAACAGCTCTTTCTCAGTTTTTTCAGAGGTCCCATAAGTGAACAGTGAAACTGATAAAGGGTAAGCCACCCCAATGGCATAAGACACCTAGTGAAACAATATAAAATGACATAATTTTTATTCTCTAAGTGGTTGCTTAGGTAAACTATCAGGGTAATCGACATGGGATGTAAATTGAGTGGGAAATAAATCTAACTTGGATTTTGCCATGAACCCACAACAAAATCCAAAACGAATCCACTGCAAAATCTGCATGAGGAATATGGTGATTGTATCACAGATTTAGTTTTGGATATAACCCCCGGATACACTGCAAAGGGTGAAATCCGTCATGAAAACATAAGGCCTCATGCACACGACCGTTTTTTTTTAAGGTCCGCAAAAACGGGGTCCGTAGGTCCGGGATCCGTGACCTTTTTTTCATCCGTGGGTCTTCCTTCATTTTTGGAGGATCCACGGACATGAAAAAAAGTCGTTTTGGTGTCCGTCTGGCCGTGCGGAGCCAAACGGATCTGTCCTGAATTATAATGCAAGTCAATGGGGACGGATCCATTTGACGTTGACACAATATGGTGCAATTGCAAACGGATCCGTCCCCCGTTGACTTTCAATGTAAAGTCAGGAGTGAAACCATCACCGTGGGAACGCCTCTATGTTAGAATATACCATCGGATTTGAGTTAGATCGTGAAACTCAGATCCGACAGTATATTCTAACACAGAGGCGTTCCCATGGTGATGGGGACGCTTCAAGTTAGAATATACTAAAAGAACTGTGTACATGACTGCCCCCTGCTGCCTGGCAGGTGCTGCCAGGCAGCAGGGGGCAGACCCCCCCTCCCCCCCTGTATTTAACTCATTGGTGGCCAGTGCGGCCCCCCCTCCCTCCCCTGTAGTTAACACATTAATTGCCAGTGCGGCCGGCCCCCCCTCCCTCCACTGTAGTTAACACATTGGTGGCCAGTGCCGCCGGCTCCCCCTCCCTCCCCTGTAGTTAACACATTGGTGGCCAGTGCCGCCGGCCCCCCTCCCTCCCCTGTAGTTAACAAATTGGTGGCCAGTGAGGCCGGCACCCCCTCCCTCCCCTGTAGTACTGTAGATTCATTGGTGGCCAGTGGGCCCCCCCTCCCTCCCCCTCCTAATTAAAATATCCCGCCCATCATTGGTGGCAGCGGAGAGTACCGATCGGAGTCCCAGTTAAATCGCTGGGGCTCCGATCGGTAACCATGGCAACCAGGACGCTACTGCAGTCCTGGTTGCCATGGTTACTTAGCATTTTTTAGAATTTATACTTACCTGCGAGCTGCGATGTCTGTGACCGGCCGGGAGCTCCTCCTACTGGTAAGTGAAAGGTCTGAGCGGCGCATTGCTTATAGCACAAACCTGTCACTTACCAGTAGGAGGAGCTCCTGCCACCAATGATAGGGGGGAGATTTCAATTATGAGGGGGGGGGCCCACTGGCCACCAATGAATCTACAGTACTACAGGGGAGGGGGGGGCGGCCGCACTAGCCACCAATGTGTTAAATACAAGGGAGGGAGGGGGTGTCCACTTGCCACCAATGAATTTAAAACTGGGGAGGGAGGGGGGTGCCCCCTCCTGCCTGGCAGCACATGATCTCTAACAGAGGGCTATGATACGCACAATTAACCCCTCGAGTGCAGCACCTGAGGGGTTAATTGTGCGGATCACAGCCCCCTGTAAGAGATCGGGTGCTGCCAGGCAGCAGGGAGCAGTCATGTACACAGTTCAAAGTATATTCTAACTAGAAGCGTCCTCATCACTATGGGAACGCCTCTGTGTTAGAATATACTGTCGGATCTGAGTTTTCACAAAGTGAAAACTCAGCTCTGAAAAAGCTTTTATGCAGACGGATCTGTGGATCCGTCTGTGTGAAAGTAGCCTACGGCCACGGACCACGGACGTGGATGCCAATCTTGTGTGCATCCGTGTTTTTTCACGGACCCATTGACTTGAATGGGTCCGTGAATCGTTCTCTGTCAAAAAAATCGGACAGGTCCTATTTTTTTGACGGACGGGAAACACGGATCACGGTTGCGGCTGCCAAACGGTGCATTTTCAGATTTTTCCACTGACCCATTGAAAGTCAATGGGTCCGCAAAAAGAACGGAAAACGGCACAACGGCCACGGATGCCCATAACGGTTGTGTGCATGAGGCCTAAATTAGCATGACTGTGAGCTAAAATCTGTATTGCAGGTCAATCTTCACTGGGATTCTGTACAGATTTTTTAATAATGTTTGGATAAGCTTTGGTAAATACATATAGGGTCATTTATCAAACTGGTGTAAAGTAGAACTGGCTTAATTGCCCATAGCAACCAATCAGATTCTATCTTTCATTTTCCAAAGGAGATGTCAAAAATGAAAGATGGAATCTGATTGGTTGCTATGGGCAACTAAGCCAGTTCTACTTTAAACAAGTTTGATAAATGACCCCAATTATACAGAGTGGATTTTCCCCCTGCAAAATTCAGACTGAAAATCTGCACAGCATCCATCCCATGTGAACATATCTTTAATGTTATTTTAGTAGAAAAAAAAAGAAAAGAAATCATACCTGAACCAAGACACGATGGCAGAGCTTGGCATGCACCAAAGATTTAGCAACCCAGCGAGCAGCATAGGCAGCGGAACGATCTACTTTTGTATAGTCTTTCCCTGAAAAAGCTCCTCCACCGTGGGCGCCCCATCCTCCATATGTATCTACAATAATTTTACGACCTGTGACACCAGCATCACCCTGTAAAATATTGAACACCCTTCCATTACATAGAACAGATAAGGAATAAAAAAAAAGGACAAATGAGAGAACAAAAAGGAAGTGACAATCTAAGAAACTTACCTGTCTGGGCTCCAGCGGCGTGATCCTGGCCGTGCTGGGAGAGATGCGCTGCTGAGCCACGCCCCCTGGTGACGTAACAGCATCCTTAGCAACAGGATGCAATGCGTTGCTTCTCCCTGCAGCGGGCATGTGCTGGGGAAGATTAGCAATGGGCTGATTGCTCAGCTGTTCTATTACTGTGTACTAGTGTTTCTGACTAATGGAGCTCAGAGTCATGGACCTATCAGGTTCTGATACTGGGACCCAGCGCTCTATTTAAATCCCTTCCTGGCCATATACCAGTTCCAGTGATACTCTTTGAATCACTAGCTGTGCTCTTGGTTCCTTGTTCCTGTGCTTATTGGATTGCTCATTCCTCTGAGCCTGGCTTGTCTTCTCACCACTTTCTGTTTCTTTTTTGGTACTGCATAGCTTGTCTGGTTCTGACCCATTTATGTACGACTTTTGTTTGTCCATCTCTGGACTTAAACAGCATAAGGATCCTCAACCAGTTATGGTCTAGCTAGCTATGGCTTGTACTGCAAGTAGGTAGGGAAAGCGGGCTGAGTTCTAGCCTTAGGGTTCACTGTCCTTGTCGTAACAGACAGAAATCAATTTATATGTTGTTGTAGGCATATTCAGAATAAAGATAATACAGTTACCTGAGGACCACCAATGACAAAGCGGCCACTTGGCTGTAAATGGTATATTGTCTTCTCATCCAGGTACTTGGCAGGAACAACAGTCTTTATAACTTTTTCCTTTAAGGCATCCTGCATGTCACTCAAAGAGATGGTCTCATCATGCTGCACTGATATCACAATAGTATGTACCCGGACCGGAATAACAGCACCATTCTTCTGAATGTACTTCACTGTAACCTGAAGAACAAGAAATTAGTCATTATCTATCAATCTGTCTATCATCTATCTTATATATCGTTATCTCATATCTATCTATCTATCTATCTATCTATCTATCTAGGGAAAAAGAAAAAGTGAGCAGTACCAACAAAAGCAGTGATGGGTGAAAAAATGTTCAAAAGACTGGTTCAGGGTCTTCAATGAGAGATAATAAATAACTGAGGGCAACTTCCTAAAACTTAACCTTTAATTTACATACAATTAAAATACAAAATTATAACTATAGTACAAAAAGCTGTCAAATACAATGGACGGTTAGCAAAAAATGAGGACAATAAAATACATCTGGGACAGATAATCAAGATATAATATGTCTGTCCTGTTTATGCCCTTACAAATACTGCTCAGCCCAGAGATGCACCTTAAAGGTAGGTGCACTCTGTCCACGTACCTGTCCTTATACAGCCCTATCACCTTTTGACACAACATACAATGTCTCAATCTGGTTTGTCCTAACCAGAGTATTAACAACCAGCATATAATAAAAGTGGTGTCACTCTCCCCTATTTGTACCCTGCAGCACCATACACGTACTTGTGCAGTATATCACATGCGCCAAAACTTATTTATTAAATGGGACCATGAAAAGTCACAAAATAGTCCCTATATGGTGTCCCCTGTATGTGTAGTACCACCGGGCTTTATTTATATAATGGTCCTGGGGTGGTATCCCCTGATATCCCCCATTATAGTGCAGTAGGGGGTGGGGGCACTATGGGGAATTCTGGGAACCCAGTATACTGGGAACCCGAAATACTGGGAACCTTGTGCCTTTGGATGCGTGGTTTGCGCTTCCAGTTTGATCTATCTGGCGCACTGAGCCTCCTGCTGATATTGGGCCTGTGCGTTCCACGATCGCTGTGCATGGAATGCGCAGCCATCTTGGATCGTATTATGGGACTGTTCGCTCCACGATGGATGTAAATGGAGCACACTACCAGCTTGGTCCCGTCCCTGGCTTTCCAGAGAGGTCTGGAAAGCATGAGGGTGGGGAGATTGTATCTCCAAATGAAATGAGTCCTGAGATGCATGGCGTCCGAGGACTATTGGTGGAGACATTTGGGGAGGATATTTTATGCTGCCACCCAATAATGGTGGTTAGCTCTGGTAATGGGACTGTGAAGGGCAGAGTTGAGGATTAAGCTGACCAATAGAGTCGGAGCCCGCCCAGTACTTTATCATTGAAATGAGAGCCCATTTTCTCTCAAATGAAAAAGGTGACCGCTTTATTCACCCATAGGAATGTTTTAGCCCAAACTCAATGACACATTTCTCCAGCGTTACAAGTGCAAATGGTAGGTATTTATACATAAAGGAAGTGACATTGCTCATTATAGAGGTAAGGCCTCATGCCGACGACCGTTTTTTTTTTAAGGTCCGCAAAAACGGGGTCCGTAGGTCCGTGACCGTTTTTTTTGGAGGATCCACGGACATGAAAAATGAAAAATAAATCTAAGTCAAGTTTGCCATTGAAATGATAGGAAAAAACGGACACGGATCACGGACACGGACGCGGATGACAATCTTGTGTGCATCCGTGATTTTTCACGGACCCATTGACTTGAATGGGTCCGTGAACCGTTGGCCGTGAAAAAAATAAGACAGGTCCTATTTTTTTCACGGCCAGGAAACACGGATCACGGATGCGGCTGCCAAATGGTGCATTTTCCGATTTTTCCATGGACCCATTGAAAGTCAATGTGTCCGCGAAAACAAACGGAAAGCGGCACAACGGCCACGGATGCACACAACGGTCGTGTGCATGAGGCCTAAGTCATTGTCATGCTCTTACCTCCTTGCTGTTCTCCTTCGTTTGACATGTGCTGGCGGCCATCTTGGTTTCTGGGTTTCTTGTAGCCTCCCACCCTGCGGCTCCTCCTTCCCACTGGGAGGAGCTGCATGCCTAGCTCATATATATAGGAGGTCTGTGGCTTCAGTTCCTTGCTTGGTCCCCCTGTGCTCACATGCTTCTAAGACTGCTGCTGCTTCTGGTTCCTGATCCTGGCTTCGTCTGACTACCCTGCTGATTCCTGATCCTGGCTTCATCTGACTACCCTTCTGGTTCCTGATCTCTGGTTTCGCAAGACCCTGCTTCGGTTTAGCCATCCGTTTGGACTTTTGCCTTACAGCTTTATTTTCAATAAAGCCTTCTTATTTCCACTCATCACTTGTTGTACGTCTGGTTCATGGTTCCATGACATTAGGACCAAGCCATGAATTCTGTCGGTACAGGGCCATCCTCGCTACCTACGCTGGTTGCCAGACTTGATCAGCAGGATCACCTGTTGGGTCGGTTCGCTGTGGCGTTGCAAACCCTGCTTGAACGCACGGCTCATTTAGCTTCCGTTGCCGATGGGTCGGTTGTCGCTCCTGGGCCCGCTCCTACTGCCGCTCCGGTTGTTGCGCCAGAGTCTACCCCGACACCTGTTGCTGCGCCTGCGGTGTTTCGGGGTATGACCGGTTCTGCCCCCCTTCCACAGCACTTTGGGGGAGAGCCAACTCAGTGCCGAGGTTTCCTTAACCAGGTGGGCATTTACTTCAAGTTGCTGCCACATGCCTTTCCTACTGAGAGATCAAAGGTGGGCTTCTTGATCTCGCTGCTCTCGGACAAGGCCTTGGCCTGGGCCAGCCCTTTATGGGAGAACAACAATCCGGTGGTTGCCGAGTTTTCCGGTTTTGTTGCTTCTCTTCGGAAGGTATTCGATGTGCCGGCTCGTGCTGCCTCTGCTGCGAAGCTCCTTATGTCCATCAGACAGGGTTCACGATCCGTAGCTGAATACGCCATTGAGTTTCGTACCCTGGCAGCAGAGGTGGGCTGGAATAATGAGGCTCTGGTCGCTGCTTTCTCTCATGGTCTCTCGGATGCCTTGAAGGATGAGGTTGCAGCTAAGGACCTACCAGTGGAGCTCGAGTCTCTTATTTCTTTCCTGATTTTGATTGACACCAGACTCAGGGAGAGACCTTCCTTTAAGGAGAGCCTGCGGAGGCCTTCTAACAGATTGGCGCCTACGTTTGCTGTCCCACCCGTGCCTCCCTCTCCTCCCACGCCTCCTGGGGATGACTTGTCTGGGGGTGAACCCATGCAGCTGGGGTTTGCTCGCCTGTCCGAGGGGGAGAGGGTACTCCGGAGACGCGAGGGCCGATGCATGTACTGTGGTCTTGGTGGGCATTTTCGGTTGGCATGCCCGAACCGTCCGGGAAACGCTCGCACCTGAGATCCTGTCGGGGGCAGATCTTGGGTGGAGTCTCCTCGTCCCCGGTTTCCCGTGTTGACAAACCACTGATTACTGTTGTCCTCTCCTGGGTCGGGGGCTCGGTGACGACCCAGGCGTTGGTGGACTCTGGTGCTGGTGGTTTGTTCATTGATAGTGTGTTCGCTGCCGCCAATTCCATTCCTCTGCAGCCTCGAGGTTCCCCACTGGCTCTTGAGGCGATAGACGGCAGACCCCTTCTGCCGCCACACGTGACTCATGAGACCCTTCCAGTGGGGATGGCCATTGGTGCCGTTCACAGAGAGTCGGTCTGTCTCCAGGTTATTTCGTCTCCACACTACTCGGTGGTCTTGGGGTACCCCTGGCTCCAGAAGCATAATCCGACTTTCGATTGGAAATCGGCCGAGATCCTCTCGTGGTCACCGCAGTGTGGGGCTAGTTGCATCCATGGGCCTGTCAAGTTGCTGAGTACTTTCTCAGACTCTCTGTTGCCTCCTGAATACGAGGAGTACCGGGATGTATTCGATAAGGTGCGTGCGGTTGCCCTACCTCCGCACCGCCCACACGATTGTGCCATAGAGTTACAATCTGGTGCCGTTCCTCCTTGTGGCAAAGTCTATCCACTGTCGGTAGCGGAGAATGAGGCCATGGAGGAGTACGTGAGGGAGGCGCTTTCACGCGGACACATTCGCAAATCCTCGTCCCCGGCAGGGGCGGTGAGTTGAGGCCTTGCATCGATTACAGGGGTCTCAATCGCATCACGATCAAGAACGCTTACCCGATACCCTTGATTTCCGAGCTATTCGATCGCCTCAAAGGGGCTACGGTCTTTACCAAACTCGACCTGAGGGCGGCATATAACCTGGTAAGGATCAAGGCGGGCGATGAGTGGAAGACCGCGTTTAACACCAGGACCGGTCATTATGAATCCTTGGTTATGCCCTTTGGGTTGTGCAATGCGCCCGCAGTCTTCCAGGAATTCATCAACGATGTTTTCCGTCACCTGTTGCAGCAGTGTGTGGTGGTCTATTTGGATGACATCTTGGTATATTCTGAATCCATGGAGGCCCACATTCTGGATGTCAGACGAGTGTTGCAACGGTTACGAGAGAACAAGCTGTTCGGTAAGCTTGAGAAATGCGAATTTCACCGATCCCAGGTAACCTTCTTAGGTTACATCATTTCCGCTGAGGGGTTCTCCATGGATCCTGAGAAGGTTTCGGCTGTCTTACAGTGGCCCCAGCCCAGTGGTCTTCGTGCCCTGCAGCGCTTTTTGGGCTTCGCCAATTATTATCGGAAGTTCAAAAGGGACTTTTCCATGCTAGCCAAGCCTCTCACGGATCTGACCAGGAAGGGCAGTAATCCCCAGGTCTGGCCGCCCGAGGCCATCCGAGCTTTTGAGGCTCTAAAGTCCGCCTTTGTGTCGGCTCCGATTCTGTCGCATCCCAACCCTGGGTTGCCGTTTGTCCTCGAGGTGGACGCGTCTGAGACGGGAGTAGGCGCCCTCCTGTCTCCTTGTGGGTTTTACTCCCGGAAACTGTCTTCCGCGGAGTGCAACTATCAGATTGGTGACAGGGAGTTATTGGCCATCGTGCAGGCCCTTAAAGAATGGAGGCACTTGCTCGAGGGCTCGGTGGTTCCGGTTCTCATCCTGACGGACCACAAGAATCTGACCTACCTCTCTGAGGCCAAGAGATTGACACCACGTCAGGCCAGATGGGCTCTGTTCTTGTCACGTTTTAATTACGTGGTCTCCTACCTACCCGGTTCCAAGAACATCAGAGCGGATGCCTTATCACGGCAGTACTCCGAGCTGTCCGGGGAGGAGTCGATTCCGACTACGGTCATACCTCCGAATCAGATCCTGGCCGCCATTCGCACCAGCCTGACCTCTCCCCTGGGTGAGCAGATTTTGGCGGCTCAATCTGGTGCTCCCTCTGGGAGACCCAACGGCAGGTGTTTTGTGCCTGAGGAGTTGCGCACTCGGTTGTTGCGAACCTACCATAACTCCAAGGCCGCGGGGCATCCTGGAAAGAATCAGCTGTCCTGGGCTGTTTCACGTCTGTTCTGGTGGCCTTCTCTACGTTCCGACATCGCCGCATATGTAGCGGCATGCTCCGTTTGTGCCCAGAGTAAGTCCCCTCGGCACCTTCCGTTGGGCCTTTTGCAACCCATAGCCACCGGGGAGCGTCCATGGTCACACCTGGGGATGGATTTCATTGTGGACCTCCCTGCATCCCGAGGCCATACGGTCATTCTCATGATAGTGGATCGGTTTTCCAAAATGTGCCACTGTGTTCCTCTCAAGAAGTTACCCTCTGCACAAGAGTTGGCCTCGATTTTTGCCAGGGAGGTCTTCCGGTTGCACGGTTTGCCCAAGGAGATTGTGTCGGATCGGGGGAGTCAGTTTGTGTCCAGGTTCTGGCGCGCCTTTTGCTCCCAGTTGGGGATTCATCTCTTTCTCCTCGGCCTACCACCCTCAGTCCAATGGGGCCGCAGAACGATCCAATCAGGCCTTGGAGCAATTCCTTCGTTGCTATGTCTCCGATCACCAAGACAATTGGGTTGACCTCCTGCCTTGGGCTGAGTTTGCCAGGAACACGGCGGTGAACTCTTCCTCTGGGACGTCTCCCTTCATGGCCAATTATGGGTTTCAACCTGCCGTGTTACCGGAGGTATTCTCTCCCCAGGATATTCCGGCTGTGGAGGATCACCTTTCCGTCCTACGTGCTTCTTGGGTACAGATCCAGAGGTCCCTTGAGGTCTCTGCGCAGCGCCAGAGACTCCAGGCTGATCGCAGACGAGCGCCCGCTCCTTCCTACCAGGTCGGAGACCGCGTATGGTTGTCCACCCGCAACCTCAACCTTCGAGTGCCCACTCCCAAGCTGGCGCCTCGCTTTGTTGGTCCCTTCCGAGTGCTTCGCAGGGTAAACCCGGTAGCCTATGCCCTTGCACTTCCTCCTGGCATGCGGATCTCCAACGTGTTTCATGTCTCCCTGTTGAAGCCACTGGTGTGTAATCGTTTCACTTCCTCGGCCTCGTCCGGTCCAAGTGGGCAATCGTGAGGAGTATGAGGTGAGCAATATCCTGGACTCACGCCTGGTCCGCGGCCGGGTGCAGTTTTTGGTCCATTGGCGTGGTTATGGTCCAGAGGAGCGTTCCTGGGTTCCCTCCGCAGATGTCCATGCTCCTGCCTTGCTCCGAGCCTTCCACGCACGCTTCCCTCAGAAACCGTTCCTTACTCCGCGGAGGAGGGGCCCTTGAGGGGGAGGTACTGTCATGGTCTTACCTCCTTGCTGTTCTCCTTCGTTTGACATGTGCTGGCGGCCATCTTGGTTTCTGGGTTTCTTGTAGCCTCCCACCCTGCGGCTCCTCCTTCCCACTGGGAGGAGCTGCATGCCTAGCTCATATATATAGGAGGTCTGTGGCTTCAGTTCCTTGCTTGGTCCCCCTGTGCTCACATGCTTCTAAGACTGCTGCTGCTTCTGGTTCCTGATCCTGGCTTCGTCTGACTACCCTGCTGATTCCTGATCCTGGCTTCATCTGACTACCCTTCTGGTTCCTGATCTCTGGTTTCGCAAGACCCTGCTTCGGTTTAGCCATCCGTTTGGACTTTTGCCTTACAGCTTTATTTTCAATAAAGCCTTCTTATTTCCACTCATCACTTGTTGTACGTCTGGTTCATGGTTCCATGACAGTCATACAATAAGTCATCCATTAATAATATTCATTGCTTTATATTGCAGTGATACAAAGTATGGTATTCACCCATATAAATATAAAAAAAAGTGCTAAAAGTGCATGCATACACATGCACACAGATCTGCTAACATTAGCTATAACTGAGTATATTGGATCCGCAGCCATTCTGTTCTGAAACACAGTACAATGTAGCATAATGCCACAAAAATTTTACTGAAATTTGCATTTCTAAATTGCACCAATTGATGTAAACAAGCAGGCTATGCCTACCAAAAAAATACATAAACAGTAAAGTGACTATCTATAGCCTATCTAGCTTAAACTATGGCATATATGTATTCATATGTGAAGATTCATATGATTGCTGACATAATATCATAAGGTCTCCATGACAACACAGTACCTCCAGTTTTGGACATTTTAGTTTTAGGAAATTATTCTTGAGGCCCAACTCATATACTATCAATACATTTTAATAGGTTTTGGATCCAAGAAATAGACCCTAATGACAAGTGATTTTTTTTTGGGGGGGCCCACTATGGCATCAGAGTCTGGGACCACCAGAGAATCCTCTGGTACTCTGGTGGGCCAGTCCAACCCTGAGTACCTCATAGAAATCCAAAGTGCAAAAGTCAGATTGTTTGGTTTAAACTAAATATTATGTCTTGTAGTTGTATGACGTTGTAGTAAATCAGCAATAAACCATGAAGCCATACCTGGGTTCACATGTAAATACTTAACCATACATAGGGCTATCAGTAATTGGCCCTGAAGGCATGGCAGATGGATTAATTTCCTTTGTAATAAACTTGAACTCATAATGTAATGTACTCAAAAAAACACAAAAAAAAAAATGAGGGAAAAAAGCCAAATTGGACATAATTTCACACAAAACTCCAAAAATGGGTCAGACAAAATTGATGGCACCTTTTCACAATTGTGGGTAAACAACTTTGCTTCAAGCATGTGATGCTCATTCAAACTCACAAGTAACAGGTGTGGGCAATATAAAAATCACACCTGAAAACATATAAAAAGGGGAGAAGTTGACTCAATCTGTGTCTGTGTGTTCCGCACTAAGCACACAAACTTGTTCCAGCTCACCTCTTTGGTCGATACCAAGAGCCTAGGGGTGTGACCCCGCTGCAATAAGCAAAATGCGAAAGGACGGCTCCGGATTCATATGAAGATCCTCTAAAACTTCTCCTTTATTTGTAAGTAATAATAACAGCAGACATATCCACCAGTACACAATGACTAAGGACGTAGTTCCGAAACGCGTCAACTGAACTTGTGTACTGGTGGATATGTCTGCTGTTATTATTACTTACAAATAAAGGAGAAGTTTTAGAGGATCTTCATATGAATCCGGAGGCGTCCTTTCGTGTTCCGCACTAAGCATGGAGCACAGAAAGAGGAGAACTGTCTGAGTACCTGAGAACCAAAATTGTGGAAAAATATCAACAATCTCAAGGTCACAAGTCCTTCTCCAGAGATCTTGATGTTCCTTTGCCCACAGTGTCAACATAATCAAGAAGTTCACAACCCATGGCACTATAGCTAAGCGCTGGAGAGTTCTGCAGTGGTCAGCGAGTCTGGATCTAAATCTTATTGAACAGTGGAGAGATCTTAAAATTGCTGTTGGGAGAAGGCACCTTTCAAATATGAGAGACGTGGAGCAGTTTGCAAAAGAAGAGTGGTCCAAAATTCCAGTTGAGAGGTGTAGGATGCTTGTTGATGATTATAGGAAGCAATTGATTTCAGTTATTTCTTCCAAAGGGTGTGCATCAGAAATATTAAGTACATTTGTCCAGCCTATTTTTGAGTTTTGTGTGAAATTATATATTTTTTAGCATTTTTTTCTCAGTTTTTTGTGTGGTTCCAATATATACAAAGAAAATAAACATTTGTATGACAAAACATGTGTAATTGCAATAATTTTCTGAAAGAAATACTTCATTTTCTGGAAAAATTTCAGTGGTGCCAATCCTTTCAGCCATGACTGCATAAAACTATGGGGCAGATTTATTTTACCTTCACTCCAGAATTCTGGCTTCAAAAAGTCACAAAATAAGGCTTTTGACACTTTATGAACTCGCTTGCGCAACATTTTTTTAGACTTTTTACAGTTTTACACCACTCACTTCAGTTTTAAAATATGAGTAGAAAAGTGGGCTTGGTTGGCTATGTTAATGAGTTTCACTCCAGATTTCTCATTGAGACTTTTTTAAAAGTCGGAGTCTCATTCCAGTGGGAGGGTGGAGTAGGAAAACCGGAGTAGCTTTTCTAGACAAAGTGTTAGGTTTATCAAACAATATGTGACATTTGATAAATGTATCATAAAGTACTCAAATGTGCAGACTCAATTAAAGCTGACTTCATATATTCCTTTCATTTTAAAATCCCCCCCCCCCCCCCCCCCATGGGTTCAGAGCAGCTGCTAAGTGTATGTTTGATATTCAAGGGCTGACATCTAGAGGAACAGGTGCTTCCAGTATTATTATTATTATTTATTATTAAAGCACCATTCATTCCATAGTGCTGTACAGATGAACAGGGCCAGCCTTTGGGGTGTGCGAGCTGTGCGGCCGCACAGGGCGCCATGGCAACAGGGGCGCCCGGCGGCCGACACAGCTCGCAGTCGGTCACTCTCTACTCTCTCTTACACAGGCTACAGCAGCCAGCCGGCCCGACCCGAGATTGTGTTAGCGGCAGGGGCGTCGCTAGGTTAAAACATTCGGGGCCTGGGCTCAATGTGTGACTGCGGCCGGACCGGCGGTGCGCCTCTGTAGACAGGGGGCAGGGAGCAGTCGCGGAAGACAGACAGTGTCAGTAAGTACCTACCTGGCTGTTCTTATTGTTTTTTTTTTTTTTTTAAACCAAATATCTTTAAGACTTTCATTAAATGGGGCCTGGGGGCAGGGTCTAATTAAGGGGGGCAGCCGGGCAGGGGACTGCTGGATAAGGGTGACAGACACTGCGGTATGATTAAGGGGGCAGGGGACTGGATCTGGATAAGGTGGGTGACAGTCACTGGGTATGATTAAGGGGGCAGGGGACTGGATAAGGGCTAAGGGTGACACTGGGTATGATTAAGGGGCAGGGGAGTGGCTTTGGTTGACACTGGGTATGATTAAGGGGGGTAGGGGACTTGGTAAAGGTGACAGGGTATGATTAAGGCTCTTAATTATACCCAGTGTCACCCTTACCCAGTTTCCTGCCCCCCTAATCATACCCTGTCACCTTTACCCAGTCCCCTGCCATTCTTAATCATACCCAGTGTCAACCGAAGCCAGTCCCCTGCCCCTTAATCATACCCAGTGTCTGTCACCCCCCTTATCCAGTCCCCTGCCCCCTCAATTAGACCCTTCACCCCTAATCATACCCAGTGTCACCCATATAGCCAGTCCCTTGCGGCTTAATCATACCCAGTGTCACCCTTAGGCCTTTGCCAGTCCCCTGCCCCCTTAATCATACCCAGTGACTGTCACCCACCTTATTTAGGTCCAGTCCCCTGCCCCCTTAATCATACCGCAGTGTCTGTCACCCTTATCCAGTAGTCCCCTGCCCAGTTGCCCCCCTTAATTAGACCCTGCGGCAGGGGACTGGCTATATGGGTGACACTGAGTATGATTAGGGGGTGAAGGGTCTAATTGAGGGGGCAGGGGACTGGATAAGGTGGGTGACAGACACTGGGTATGATTAAGGGGGGCAGGGGACTGGGCAAAGGTGACAGGATATGATTAAGGGGGCAGGAGACTGGCTATAGGTGACACTGGGTATGATTAAGAAAGGCAGGGGACTGAGTAAGGGTGACAGGGTATGATTAAGGGGGCAGGGGACTGGCTCTGGTTGACACTGGGTACGATTAAGGGGGGCAGGGGACTAGGTATGGGTGACAGGGTATGATTAAGGGGAGCAGGGGTCTGATTAAGGGGTGCAAATGGTTGATGAAGGGGTGCAGCCTGGGGATTGATGAAGGGGACAAGGTCTGATAAATAGAGGCAGTATCTGTTGAAGGGGGGCCAGTGTCTGATGAAGGGGGCAGGGTTTTTATTGAAGGAGTGGCCAAGGGTTTTGGTGAAGGGGGTGAAGGCGGCATATGGTGTGCCTGAAATTGTCTAGAGGGGGCCAAACAAAGACTTGGATTGAAGAAATGAGGGAGAGACTGGGAGACTGTTTGTTACAAAGATTGATTTCCTCTTTGTGTATGTTTAGGTGAAACGGTGGGGGGGGGGGGGGCGCCACAAGATTATCTCGCACAGGGCGCCTGAACACCTAAGGCCGGCCCTGCATATGAAAAGGGGTATACATACATAATACAGACAATTGCACTAATCATAAACAAGACAAGTTACAAACTGGTACAGAAGGAGAGAGGGCCCTGCCCGTGAGGGCTTACAATCTACATGGTATGGGAGAAGGACACAGTAGGTGAGGATAAAGTTGGTCATGGCGGTATAGAGGCAGCAGGGTTACTGGTTGTAGGCTTGTCAAAAGAGGTGGATTTTCAGGTTTCTTTTGAAGGATTCCACTGAAGGTGAGAGTCTGATATGTTGGGGTAGCGAGTTCCAGAGTGTGGGAGATGCACGGGATAAATCTTGTAGACGATTGTGGGAAGAGTTGATAAGAGGAGAGGAGAGAAGGAGGTCTTGTGAGGATCGGAGATTGTGTGTAGGGATGTTTCGGGAAAGTAGCTCAGAGATGTAAGGAGGGGACAGATTGTGGACAGCTTTGTATGTAGTTGTTAGTATTTTGAACTGAGTTCACTGGGCAATGGGAAGCCAGTGAAGGGATTGGCAGAGGGGAGAGGCAGTGGAGTAACAGGGTGAGAGGTGGATTAGTCAGGCAGCAGAGTTGAGGATAGATTGGAAGGGTGCCAGAGTGGTAGATGGAAGGCCAGAGAGGAGGATGTTGCAGTAGTCTAGGCGGGAGATGATGAGGGCATGTACAAGCATCTTTGCAGACTCAAAGTTGAGGAAAGCGCTGATGCGGGAGATGTTTTTGAGTTGGAGGCGGCAGGTGGTGAAAAGGGCTTGGATGTGTGGTTGGAAGGAGAGGGCAAAATCCAAGGACACTCCAAGGCAGTGGACTTGGGTGACCGGGGAGAGTGTGCAGCCATTGATCGTGATAGAAAGCAAGATGGGGGAAATATGATGAATTCTGTTTTAGCCTGATTGGAGTCGGGAAGGAATTTTTATTCCCCTTAAGTGAGGAAAATTGGCTTCTACCTCACAGGGGTTTTTTGCCTTCCTCTGGATCAACTTGCAGGATGACAGGTTGAACTGGATGGACAAATGTCTTTTTTCAGCCTTATGTACTATGTTACTATCCATATTAGGTTTTAGAAAGCAAGAGGAGAAGAAGGTGGATATGGAAGATAGGCATTGTGGGATTCTGGATAGTAAGGTGGTGATTTCTGGACCAGAGAGGTAGATTTGTGTGTCGTCAGCATAAAAGTGATGCTGAAATTCATGGGCTGTCCCAGGCCGAAAGTGTAGATAGAGAAGAGCAGGGGTCCTTGGACAGAGCCTTGCCGGACATAAACAGAGAGGTAATGAGACCAGGAGGTGGTGTGAGAGTGGGAGATGCTAAATGTCCGGTCTGTGAGGTATGATGTGATCCAGGAGAGGGCTAGGTCAGTGTGGCCAAGAGATGAGAGAGTTTGTAACAGAAGGGAGTGGTCGACAGTGTCAAAGGCAGAGGACAGGTCAATGAGAAGGAGGACAGAGTAATGTTTTTTGGTTTTAGCTGTTAGTAGGTCATTGATGACTTTGGTGAGGGCAGTCTCAATTGAGTGGTGGGGCCAGAAGCCAGATTGTAGCCGGTCCAAGAGGGTGCAGGAGGAGAGATGAGAGGACAATTCAGAATGGACATGTTGCTCAAGTAGCTTTGAGGCATATGGAAGAAGTGATATGGGGCAATAACTGGACAGAGAAGATGGGTCAAGTGAAGGCTTTTTGAGGATGGGTGTAATGGTAGCATGTTTAAAACCAGAGGGGAAGACACTAGAGGTTAGTGATAGGTTGAAGAGATGTGTAAGGGCTAGGATAAACACTGTGGTGAAGTTAGGAATGAGGTGGGATGGGATTGGGTCAAGTGCACAGGTGGTGAGATGTTATCTGGAAAGTAGAGTGGAGAGTTTTTCTTCTGTAATGGTGGAGAAGCAGGTTTTGGGAGAAGAGGACTGAGCAGTTGTGCAGAGGGTCTGTGGGGACTGTGCACTGAAGCTTTCTCTGATGTTGACTATCTTTTGTTTGAAGTATGTGGCAAAGTCCTCAGCTGAGAGGAGATGAGAGGGTGGGGGCGCTGGGGGACAGAGAAGGGAGGTAAAAGTGTTAAAAAGTTGTTTAGGGCTGTGGGACAGGGAAGATATGAGAGATGAGAAGTAGGCCTCTTTTGCATCAGTGAGTGAGGATTTGAAAATGAAGAGGGATTGCTTGTATGTGGTGAAATGATCCTTAGACTGGGATTTTTTCCATCAGCGCTCAGCAGCGCTGGAAGCTTGTCTGAGTTTTTTTGTCAGGTTGGTGTGCCAGGGTTGTCTGTTGATTTTTCGGGTTTTGTTTTGTGTGAGGGGGGCAACAATGTCCAAAGCTGTACTTATTGTGGTGTTATAAAGGGTGGTGGCAGTATCTGGGTCTTGGAGGGAACAAATGGTAAAGAGTGGAGCAAGAGAGTCAGAAAGCAAGTGAAAGTTGAGATGTTTAAGGTTCCTGCTGGGATGTGTTAGTATGTGGACTGGAGGAGCAGCAGAAGAGACGAGTGAAGAGAAGGTGAGTAGGTTGTGGTCGGATGGGGGAGAGGCGAATTAGAAAGGTTAGATAGGGAGCAGAGGCGGGAAAAATCAGATCCAGAGTCTGACCATCTCTGTGGGTGGAAGCGGAAGACCATTGTGAGAGGCCGAAGGAGGAAGAGAGTGATAGGAGTTTAGAGGCGCCTGAGTGGCAGGTGTCAATAGGGATGTTGAAGTCACCCATGATGATAGTGGGGATGTCGGCAGAAAGAAAATGTAGGAGGCAGGTGTTAAAGTGGTCAAGAAAGATGGTGGCTGGGCCTGGGGGGCGGTAAATGACAGCTACTTGGAGGTTGGAGGGAGAGTAGATGCGAACAGAGTGTACTTCAAATGAGGTGAGCGTAATGGAGGGTGGCAGTGGAGTTGGGCTGTAGGAGCAGGAGGCGGAACATGGTTAACTGATGTCACTTCTAAGTCTGTTTTTGCATTGAGCGATTGTGCCAAATTTATGAAATGACACCCAGTGTTCATGTATTTGACACAACTGCATTGCCTGGCATAGTTGTTTTTTGTGACATTTTAAAATTATAAATCTAGTCTAAAAGTGGTGGAAAACTATTCCTTGTACTAAACATAGCACACTATAAAAAGTGGTGTCAAGTGGCTTACCTAGGCAAATGTCACAAAATATCTTGTGTTGAATTTCATGTGACATTTTACACCAAAAAACAGATGACATGTGAGTCATATTTTGTATGATATGAAGATCTCTGAGAAAAGACGTGTCACCGCAAAATATATGTGTTTGGGGAACATCACAAAATGCTATGTAATCTGCAACACAAAATCCAATGTAATCTGCAGGCAACATGTTATATTGCAGGGGGAGCTGAGCAAATAGATTTATAGTTTGGGGGAAAAGATTAAGTAATACTTGTAATTTATACATTTAAGGCTAGTTTCACACCTGCGCGTTCTCTTTCCGCTATTGAGATCTGTCATAGGATCTCAATAGCGGGGGAAAACGCTTCAGTTTTGTCCCAATTCTTTGTAAATGGGGACTTAATTGAACTGAAGGGAACGGAGTGCACCAGATTGTATTCCATTCTGTTTCATTGCGTTCCCATGACGCACACAAAATAGAACTAAGCATCACTTTTGAGTGCGTCCTGGGATGCAGAGCAAGACGGATCTGTCATGACTCACAATGTAAGTCAATGGTGACAGATCCGTTTTCTCTGACACAAAAGAAAACGGATCTGTCACCTATTGACTTACAATGGTTTTAGAGACTGATGCGTCATGGCTATTTTATACATAGTACAACTGGATCAATTCATAACAGATGTAGGTGGTTGCATTATCATGATGGAAGCGGTTTTGCTGATCCATGACAGATCCAGCAAAAACGAAGATGTGAAAGTAGCCTAAATCTTTTTATATTGCTATTTCTGACTTAATTGTTCACAGGGGAGGCAATATCAGTGATTGATAGCATCCTCTATGTAAGGCCTCATGCACACAGCCATTGCTCGGCTGTTCCATACACTGGGGGCCGCAATTTGTGATTCCCAATGCACAGTAACATCTGTGTGGATTCCGCAGACAGATCTGTCGGCACTGCAAAAAAATTATTTTGCGGTGCAGAGGCACAGAGAGAAACCCCACGGAACCGCATGCAGAACTGATGCGGACCCATTCATTTCAATGGGGACACAAAAGATGCAGACAGCACACGGTACTTCCGTTCTGCATGTCCTATTCTTGTTTGTAATTGCAGACAAGAATAGGCATCTCTATCAAAGGGATAGCCGTGTGTGTTCTGCAAAAGGCCGCAATCTGTGTTTTGCAGATCTGCAATTTGCGGACTGCAAAACACATACTGATAGCTGTACATGGGGAGGTTTTATTAGTGATTGATAGCATTCTCTGTGTAAGTGTGTATTCATATATAGCTGTCAGTCACTGATGTCTGTACACGGTGGAGGTGTTATCAGTGATTGATAGCATTCTCATTCTCTTTACGCATTAAGTAAAGAATGGCAAGAAAAAGACAACTAACTTTTCATTGGAATTGAATGGCTTTTGTCAAGAGATAACCAACATAACACTGCGCCATGTGTTATGAGATTCAAGTTTAGCTTGGCTACATCTGTAGTTGTACACGGGAGGTGTTATCAGTGATTGATAGCATTCTCTGTGTAAGTGTGTATACATAGATGGCTGTCAGTCACTGATAGCTGTGCATGGGGGAGGTGTTATCAGTGATTGATAGCATTCTGTGTGTATGTTTGTATACATAGATGGCTGTCAGTCACTGATAGCTGTGCATGGGGGAGGTGTTATCAGTGATTGATAGCATTCTCTGTGTAAGTGTGTATACATAGATGGCTGTCAGTCACTGATAGCTGTGCATGGAGGAGGTGTTATCAGTGATTGATAGTATTCCCTGTGTAAGTGTGTACATAGATGGCTGTCAGTCACTGATAGCTGTGCATGGGGGAGGTGTTATCAGTGATTGATAGCATTCTGTGTGTATGTTTGTATACATAGCTATCAGTCACTGATAGCTGTGCACGGGGGAGGTGTTATCAGTGATTGATAGCATTCTCTGTGTAAGTGTGTATACATAGCTATCAGTCACTGATAGCTGTGCACGGGGGAGGTGTTATCAGTGATTGATAGCATTCTGTGTGTAAGTGTGTACATAGATAGCTGTCAGTCACTGATAGCTGTGCACGGGGGAGGTGTTATCATTGATTGATAGCATTCTGTGTGTAAGTGTGTATACATAGATGGCTGTCAGTCACTGATAGCTGTGCATGGGGGAGGTGTTATCAGTGATTGATAGTATTCTGTGTGTAAGTGTGTACATAGATAGCTGTCAGTCACTGATAGCTGTGCACGGGGGAGGTGTTATCATTGATTGATAGCATTCTCTGTGTACGTTTGTATACATAGATAGCTGTCAGTCACTGATAGCTGTGCACGGAGGAGGTGTTATCATTGATTGATAGTATTCCCTGTGTAAGTGTGTACATAGATAGCTGTCAGTCACTGATAGCTGTGCACGGAGGAGGTGTTATCATTGATTGATAGTATTCCCTGTGTAAGTGTGTATACATAGATAGCTGTGCACGGGGGAGGTGTTATCAGTGATTGATAGCATTCTGTGTGTACGTTTGTATACATAGATAGCTGTCAGTCACTGATAGCTGTGCACGGAGGAGGTGTTATCATTGATTGATAGTATTCCCTGTGTAAGTGTGTATACATAGATAGCTGTCAGTCACTGATAGCTGTGCACGGGGGAGGTGTTATCATTGATTGATAGTATTCCCTGTGTAAGTGTGTATACATAGATAGCTGTCAGTCACTGATAGCTGTACACGGGAGGTGTTATCAGTGATTGATAGCATTCTGTGTGTATGTTTGTATACATAGATGGCTGTCAGTCACTGATAGCTGTGCACGGGGGAGGTGTTATCATTGATTGATAGTATTCCCTGTGTAAGTGTGTATACATAGATAGCTGTCAGTCACTGATAGCTGTGCACGGAGGAGGTGTTATCATTGATTGATAGTATTCCCTGTGTAAGTGTGTACATAGATAGCTGTCAGTCACTGATAGCTGTGCACGGAGGAGGTGTTATCAGTGATTGATAGTATTCCCTGTGTAAGTGTGTACATAGATGGCTGTCAGTCACTGATAGCTGTGCATGGGGGAGGTGTTATCAGTGATTGATAGCATTCTGTGTGTAAGTGTGTACATAGATGGCTGTCAGTCACTGATAGCTGTGCATGGGGGAGGTGTTATCAGTGATTGATAGCATTCTGTGTGTATGTTTGTATACATAGCTATCAGTCACTGATAGCTGTGCACGGGGGAGGTGTTATCAGTGATTGATAGCATTCTCTGTGTAAGTGTGTATACATAGCTATCAGTCACTGATAGTTGTGCACGGGGGAGGTGTTATCAGTGATTGATAGCATTCTGTGTGTAAGTGTGTACATAGATAGCTGTCAGTCACTGATAGCTGTGCACGGGGGAGGTGTTATCATTGATTGATAGCATTCTGTGTGTAAGTGTGTATACATAGATGGCTGTCAGTCACTGATAGCTGTGCATGGGGGAGGTGTTATCAGTGATTGATAGTATTCTGTGTGTAAGTGTGTACATAGATAGCTGTCAGTCACTGATAGCTGTGCACGGGGGAGGTGTTATCATTGATTGATAGCATTCTCTGTGTACGTTTGTATACATAGATAGCTGTCAGTCACTGATAGCTGTGCACGGAGGAGGTGTTATCATTGATTGATAGTATTCCCTGTGTAAGTGTGTACATAGATAGCTGTCAGTCACTGATAGCTGTGCACGGAGGAGGTGTTATCATTGATTGATAGTATTCCCTGTGTAAGTGTGTATACATAGATAGCTGTGCACGGGGGAGGTGTTATCAGTGATTGATAGCATTCTGTGTGTACGTTTGTATACATAGATAGCTGTCAGTCACTGATAGCTGTGCACGGAGGAGGTGTTATCATTGATTGATAGTATTCCCTGTGTAAGTGTGTATACATAGATAGCTGTCAGTCACTGATAGCTGTGCACGGGGGAGGTGTTATCATTGATTGATAGTATTCCCTGTGTAAGTGTGTATACATAGATAGCTGTCAGTCACTGATAGCTGTACACGGGAGGTGTTATCAGTGATTGATAGCATTCTGTGTGTATGTTTGTATACATAGATGGCTGTCAGTCACTGATAGCTGTGCACGGGGGAGGTGTTATCATTGATTGATAGTATTCCCTGTGTAAGTGTGTATACATAGATAGCTGTCAGTCACTGATAGCTGTGCACGGAGGAGGTGTTATCATTGATTGATAGTATTCCCTGTGTAAGTGTGTACATAGATAGCTGTCAGTCACTGATAGCTGTGCACGGAGGAGGTGTTATCAGTGATTGATAGTATTCCCTGTGTAAGTGTGTACATAGATGGCTGTCAGTCACTGATAGCTGTGCATGGGGGAGGTGTTATCAGTGATTGATAGCATTCCCTGTGTAAGTGTGTATACATAGATGGCTGTCAGTCACTGATAGCTGTGCACGGGGGAGGTGTTATCATTGATTGATAGTATTCCCTGTGTAAGTGTGTACATAGATAGCTGTCAGTCATTGATAGCTGTGCACGGGGGAGGTGTTATCATTGATTGATAGTATTCCCTGTGTAAGTGTGTATACATAGATAGCTGTCAGTCACTGATAGCTGTGCACGGGGGAGGTGTTATCATTGATTGATAGTATTCCCTGTGTAAGTGTGTATACATAGATAGCTGTCAGTCACTGATAGCTGTGCACGGGGGAGGTGTTATCAGTGATTGATAGCATTCTGTGTGTATGTTTGTATACATAGATGGCTGTCAGTCACTGATAGCTGTGCACGGGGGAGGTGTTATCATTGATTGATAGCATTCCCTGTGTAAGTGTGTATACATAGATAGCTGTCTGTCACTGATAGCTGTGCACGGGGGAGGTGTTATCATTGATTGATAGTATTCCCTGTGTAAGTGTGTATACATAGATGGCTGTCAGTCACTGATAGCTGTGCACGGAGGAGGTGTTATCAGTGATTGATAGCATTCTGTGTGTATGTTTGTATACATAGATGGCTGTCAGTCACTGATAGCTGTGCACGGGGGAGGTGTTATCATTGATTGATAGCATTCCCTGTGTAAGTGTGTATACATAGATAGCTGTCTGTCACTGATAGCTGTGCACGGGGGAGGTGTTATCAGTGATTGATAGTATTCCCTGTGTAAGTGTGTATACATAGATGGCTGTCAGTCACTGATAGCTGTGCACGGGGGAGGTGTTATCATTGATTGATAGTATTCCCTGTGTAAGTGTGTACATACATAGCTGTCAGTCACTGATAGCTGTGCACGGGGGAGGTGTTATCATTGATTGATAGCATTTCCTGTGTAAGTGTGTATACAGACATAGCTGTCAGTCACTGATAGCTGTTAATGAGGCTTATAAAAAAAAGCTGTTAAATAAATGTATAAATTCATGAATCTCAATGGTGACAGGTCCTCTTTAATCATTATAGTTTTCAGTAGTGATGAGCTAAGTTTAGAAAAATTTGATTCAGCAGCTTCCCCAAAGTTTGACAAGAAATTTGATTTGTTGCAAATGTATTCCTCAAGAATCGCCATAAATCAGGTATTCCCAGGCCAATCTGCCTAAAAGTAATAGTGGCCTGTAATACTGAAGCACAGTAACTCTACAGCTAACAGAATGAATTAACTATGAATATTGGTGCACTGCATACTTATGTACACAGCAATAAATTAAACCTGCCTGTAATAATGACTGCACAGTAACTCTACAGCTAATGGCTCACTCCGTTCTCGGATCGACTTTGTGTTTACCTCTCGGGCAGTAAGGCGGTGTAGGCACTCTATGATCCCTTGCTTCTTCTCCGGTCACAGGGCCGTTCAGGTGGAATAGAGACGGACGGAGGCAAACTGATGCATTCTGAGCAGATCATTTTCCATTCAGAATGCATTGAGGGCAAAACTGATCCATTTTGGACCGCTTGTGAGAACCCTGAACGGATCTTACAAACGGAAAGCTAAAACGCCAGTGTGAAAGTAGCCTTAATGGTTTAGCTTACAGGAAAATGTCAGCAAGCATGATGGATCAGGGTTTTATAGGGTTCTGCCTATCTGTGACATCGCAGGGGGATGATTACCTGCAGATTGGCTGGCTGCACGGCATTATGGGTGATCTTATGTTCCCAGACTTGTCACCTCTACGCTTACTTTTACTTTCTAACACGTGCAGCCACCATTTTAGGAAAACTGATTCGTTATCAAGAAGCGAGAGGAAACTCAGATTCATTTAGAATCGAAGTTTTCCAAAATTTCAGACTGAAGTCCAGTTTGGATGGATGCTTCGCTTCTCTCAGCACTAGTTTTTAGACATGGATGCCTACAATTTTATCCCATCTTCCCAGCACTTACAAACAGACCCCACAAACTATAGTTAAAGTGTCCCTCTACTTTAAAACTTTTGATATGTCAAGTGGCAATTTGAGTACAACTTAGAGAATCCATTTCTTCAGTAGGTGATCATAACATTTTTTCTGACCTACGTTGCTTTTTGGAACAATATCTAGCTTAGTTATGCCTACCAGATGTCTTCCTTCAGCTCTGCAAATAGGTTTTATTTATGACATATGTACTCATAATTTTGTATTTTAAAAGAATGGTAGGATGAGTGGTTGGATACTGTATATGTGAACTTTTATCACCAATAGTTTGGACCAATCCGGAAAATATTTATTTAGAAAGATGATATACAGTCATGGCCAAAATTGTTTGCACCCCTGAAATCTTTCCAGAAAATGAAGAATTTTTCCCATAAAATTATTGCATTTACACATGTTTTGTTCTACACATGTTTGTTTCCTTTGTGTATATTGGAACAATGCCCCAAAAATGAGAAAAAAAGGCAAATTGGACATAATTTCACACAAAACTGTAGAATTGAATGCCGAAGTTCTTCACCAACATTGGACTTAACAAATTTCACCTATCCCTGAATGCTGTATAGGGATGGGAGTTCGTACAGCATTCAAACAAAGTTTTAACCCAATCGACTTTGGATCTATCATCCAAAGCACACTTCGCTCAGCACTAATCAGCAGATCTGTACCTATGAAACTGGCTGATCTGTTACATGTGCGCTTGGCAGCTGAAGGCATCTGTGTTGGTGTCATGTTCATATGGGCCCACATTGCTTAGAAAACTGATGTTTTAATATTTGGAAATATGCCTGGCAGAATGAGTCAGAGAAAATATAATCTTGCCTGGCCATGTTAATAAAAGTTGAGAGGGAACAGCAGTTGCAGAAAAAGTGGCGCCTCTAGGTGTAAAGGCAACACCCTTGTTGCCACTATAGGCTCATTTGCATATATTAAAGCATAATTTTTCTCAGTAACGTGGGCACATATGAACATGGGACTAACACAGGTGACTTCTGCTGCAAAGAGCACATACAACAGGTCAGCCAGTTTCATAGGTACAAATCTGCTGACAGATGCCCTTTATGTAAATAGGTCAAACACACAAGTTAGAAGGCTGACATGTCAGCCTGGATTTGTGGGAGGGTCGTCTATCCTCTCTTAAGCACCGACCCCCGTCTCCTCAGGGTGCTTCCAGATCACAGCCGCCGGGTCAAGAGCCGCCTCGCCTCTCACCTGGAGTCCTCAGTGGTCTGCTCGCCGCCCCTACGTCGCCTCCCACGTCTCCGGCAGGTCGGGTGAGTCTCCTTCCCTCATTCCCCGCTCCACCTAGTTGCCTCCAGCCGGCGCCATTCAGCATGCGTTCCAGCGTGGAGCGCACGCCGATGATCACTATGTTACGCTGCATCGGCAGTCCTGTGTTTCTGTTTGTGTTTTGCTTTTTCTACTCCTGTATGTGAAGGTCCCATGAGGCTTATGGTTAGGAATTATGCAACAATAACTTTTGGGTTGTCAGCATATTTTATTTTATTTATTTTTTATCCTAATTCACATACGATTGTATTAACCCCTGCATAACAGTTGTCATCATAACCACATGTCTTCAAATAGTCATCTTGGAAAAATCAGGGTCGCCCTGTTCTCTCCCAGCAGTCTGTTTCCAATTTTTGTACATTCCATCATCTCTTGCTAGCCATACCTTCCGTCACTGCGTACGCACTTTATTTGTACATCATGTGGGTGTTTCGATCACGGCCAAGCATATGGTGTTTCTGGGTGATTCATTTAACACACTTGGGGTATTAGTTCGCTGCTTGTTTTTTCTGCTGCCGGGAGCCAGGAGCGTGGGTAAGCCTGGAAGTGGGCATACCCTAGAGGGAACTGAGGGAAAGTGGGTGGGTGTGATCCGGAAGCGCCCTGAGGAGACGTGGGTTGGCGCTTAAGAGAGAACAGATGCCCCCCGCCCCCCCCCCACACACACACACACACACACACACACACACACACACAAATCCAGGCTGACATGTCAGCCTTCTAACTTGTTCCACAGTTCATATCTTGCTTAAGATAGAATGATTCATCGGAATCGGGAATGTTAATTTCTTTTATGTCGTGTGTGAAAATATCACAACATTTACACTTTTTATTGTTGCATTTATGTGTACCTCTTATATAAATTCCCTTTCTTAGGTTTATTTTCAGGGCATGAAGGTGCTAAGATGTTTTTTTTAGCGTCCGTGCTATTCTGTATGTGATAGTAGGAGCATGCGGTAAATCTTTTTCAGAATGGGATGCTTCTGAAGTACCAGCCAATGCTTAGTTAATATTTGTCGGATCATTTTATGTTTCAAATTATATTGAGTTATCATGCTCACACGAGAATTAGAAGAGGTCTCCTGTTGGGGTTTGGTTTGTTTTGGTTTCAGGGCTTCTTTTTGATTAACTTTAAGGGCTCTTTTAGTGGACTTACTTATGAGTTTCTTTTAGGATAACCCCTTTCTTCGAAACGATGTTTGATAATATCTACCTGTTTTCTCATAACTTGATCATATTAGCAATTTCTTCTCACTCTTTTTATCTGACTAAATAGGATAGTTCTCTTCCATTTTTGGCGATGACAGCTGGTATAATCGAGGTAGCTGTTAGCATTTACCCTTTTCAAGAAACTGCCTTTATGTCCTTTATATAAATGGGTGAAACACACAAATAATGACATACAGTATACAGTTCTTGATTATTTCAGTGGCATTGCACAAATGAAATGCTGAAGTCTACTTGGCCAGCAAGAATTTATGAAATAGGAATATCAATTCTTTAGAAAAGGAATCATTTTTTTATCCTCATTCCATACCCGATGGATAGAGGCCATGAGCCTACCTGTGTTTTGGAATCTGGTCTAAGCCAAGGAAAATGACCACTCCGTCTTAATTCTGCTAGCTTTGCATTTAGTTTGTGTGCAAGCACAATAGTCAATGGCATGCACTCTTCTGTCTCATTGGTGGCATAACCAAACATCAATCCCTGTAGAAGAAAGCAAAATTGAGTAAGTCAAATATTTATCAATATAAATGTTAGTCTATTCAGAACTGAGACATGGTAGGGCTTCAGGACTATATTCATTTATTCAATATTGTCACAGTGCAGTTCACTGTGACACTTTTTGCCGTGCAGGCTGGCTGCATGCGCTCTGAGTATTGGCTGCAGGCTGTTTCCCGTGTATACTGGTCGTTTGGGTGCTGTGTGCTTGCTGCGGTCTTATAGTCTATGAACTGTGAATTGTGTAGTCCCTGTGTCTTTTTTGTATCACAGTACAGTTCACTGTAATACTGTCTTGCGTTGTATGTTGGCTGCCAGCACTCTTGCGTACTGCCTGCGTGGCGTTACCCGTATATGCTGGTTGCTTAGGTGGTCCATGCTGGCTGTGGCCTTCTAGTGTTTTATGTATATGTGTACTCCATGTGTTTGCATCACAGTGCAGTTCACTGTGACACTGTGTTGCCATGTAGGCTGGCTGCCTGTGCTTGCGTACTGGCTGCGGTTGACTATTCCCATGTATGCTGGTTGTTTGTGTTGTGCGTGATGGCTGCTGTGTTCTGTGGCTATGTGAACTGTCTACTGTAACTTGTAAGCTGTGTTCACGTAGGGTTAACGTCTTCCTGGTCTGTGTGTTTGGATTCCAGGTGGTCAGGTTCTCTCATTACCCAGCTATCTAGTCCTGTGAGCTGTGTGCCTGTGAGGTGTCTGTCTCCAGGACTCCTGTGTGCAGGGTGTGTGCTCCTGACCTGAGTGTTTGTCATTCTACCCTGATCTGTGTGGTCCCCTGGTATTTAATCAATGTTACTATGGCTTAATTTGACTGGGAACGCAATGCCCCCCATTCCGCATGGGTTCCAGTGTATATACTTTGTTTCCAGGTCGCTGTATGTCAATTTCACCATATCTAAGTCTGTCTGGGAGTTGCTTCTATGTCTCTATGTTCAGCTCTGTCTGTGACCATCATGCATCTTGTTCAACATGGGGTCCAGGCGTCTGTCTTTGTCTGCATGTAATGGTCTCATCGGTGGCATGTTCGCCATGTGTTCTATTTCTGTTCTTGTACCTGTACCTGTTCTGCATGGGTTCCTGTCTATGTGACTCGTCTGTGTTCCGGTACTTGGTTTGTGTCTGAACTTTACTGGTTTGTTTGGTTTCCTGTTTGTTTGCCTATGTTCCTGCTTTGTTACATGCCTGTACACTGTTGTCATGCACCCCCGTCTGTTGCCTTTCAGGTTTCGGCCAGGTGCACTGGGATCATTCCAGGAGGTAGTGGTCTGGTTACTCTCCTGCGGCAAAGACCTCAGGATAGGTCAACAATATCAGATCAGTCAGGGTCAGACACCCAACACCACTGCCAATTAGCTGTATGAAGGGAAGGCACGTGCCGTCTTCCTCCTCTCCTCCTGCTCGCTGCTGCTATGTCTATGGAGAGCAGGAAGAGAGACAGGAGAGCATAGGTCATCAATATTAAAAGCCCTGGGAACACCTTTAAATGAGTTCAAGAAGGGGTGTCTTTCATGAAAGATAAAATATTGCAAGTTATGGGTACTATTCTTATAGGCATAATTGGAGTAAAGAATTAAATTTACTTTCCTCTAAATCCACAATGTAGGCCTATAGGCTATACTTTATGGACCTATGTTTGTTTATAACCTTATCAACTATGTAACTATCTCAGCATTCTGGAACTACAATTTTTTTTGTTTTTGCTACAATATTGGGTCTTATTTTTTTGCAGGATATGTTGTTTGTACAAGTACTATTTTGTGGTTTGCACACTAAATAGTAGACTTCCTTTGACTTTCAGAACTGCAGCAATTTGTCATGGTATAAATTCCATTAGCTGTTAAAATTGTTTTACAGGAATATGGACGCAGACAGACATAATAGCTTCTTTCAAATTAGAAGAAGAAACTGACATACTTTGAACCGCCTGCTCTACCTCATCCTAGAGATGCTGTATAAAATTAAGATTTGGGAACTGTTAAATCCAAGGAAGCAAGTAAAACCTCCTTGGCATGTTCCCTGAACCATGTATACAACCCATATGGCATAGTACAGTCGTCGCCAAAAGTTTTGAGAATGACACAAATATTTGTTTTCACAAAGTTTGCTGCTAAACTGCTTTTAGATCTTTGTTTCAGTTGTTTCTGTGATGCAGTGAAATATAATTACACGCACTTCATACGTTTCAAAGGTGTTTATCGACAATTACATGCATTTATGCAAAGAGTCAGTATTTGCAGTGTTGGCCCTTCTTTTTCAGGACCTCTGCAATTCGACTCGGCATGCTCTCAATCAACTTCTGGGCCAATTCCTGACTGATAGCAACCCATTCTTTCATAATCACTCCTTGGAGTTTGTCAGAATTAGTGGGTTTTTGTTTGTCCACCCGCCTCTTGAGGATTGACCACAAGTTCTCAATTGGATTGTCAATGTTTTGGTCCCCGAGCCACTTAGTTATCACTTTTGTCTTAAGGCACGGTGCTCCATCGTGTTGGAAAATGCATTGTTTTTCACCAAACTGTTTTTGGATTGTGGGAAGAAGTTGCTATTGGAGGGTGTTTTGGTACCATTCTTTATTCATGGCTGTGTTTTGGGGCAAAATTGTGAGTGAGCCCACTCCCTTGGATAAGAAGCAACCCCACACATGAATGGTCTCAGGATGCTTTACTGTTGGCATGACACAGGACTGATGGTAGCACTCACCTTTTCTTCTCCGGACAAGCCTTTTTCCTGATGCCCCAAACAATCGGAAACAGGCTTCATCGGAGAATATGACTTTGCCCCAGTCCTCAGCAGTCCATTCACCGTATTTTCTGCAGAAGATCAATCTGTCCCTGATGTTTTTTTTGGAGAGAAGTGGCTTCTTTGCTGCCCTTCTTGACACTAGGCCATCTTCCAAAAGTCTTCGCCTCACTGTGCGCGCAGATGCGCTCACACCTGCCTGCTGCCATTCCTGAGCAAGCTCTGCACTGGTGGCACTCCGATCCCGCAGCTGAATCCTCTTTAGGAGACGATCCTGGTGCTTGCTGAACTTTCTTGTGCGCCCTGAAGCCTTCTTAACAATAATTGAACCTCTTTATGATCCTATAAATTGTTGATTGAGGTGCAATCTTAGTAGCCACAATATCCTTGCCTGTGAAGCCATTTTTATGCAACGCAATGATGACTGCACGTGTTTCTTTGCAGGTCACCATAGTTAACAATGGAAGAACAATGATTTCAAGCATCACCCTCCTTTTAACAGGTCAAGTCTGCCATTTTAACCCAATCAGCCTGACATAATGATCTCCAGCCTTGTGCTCGTCAACAATCTCACCTGAGTTAACAAGGCGATTACTGAAATGATCTCAGCAGGTCCTTTAATAACAGCAATGAAATGCAGTGGAAAGGTTTTTTGGGATTAAGTTAATTTTCATGGCAAAGAAGGACTATGCAATTCATCTGATCACTCTTCATAACATTCTCGAGTATATGCAAATTGCTATTGTAAAAACTTAAACAGCAACTTTTCCAATTTTCTATATGTATGTCATTCTCAAAACTTTTGGCCACGACTGTACACTGTCCAACTAAAAGTGTCCTTCTGCCATAGGGTAAACGCATACCATAAAAGGATTAACTTGATCAGCCACAATGCTTAGGAAAGTCCTACTGTCTAAATGCCCATCTACAGGTACCAGAGGACCCAGGGTATGCTTCACACATTACAACACCTCTATCAATCTGAACTGCTGACATCTGACAGGAAAGTGTCCCACTGTGCCAACTAACCAACTTGACAATGTGTTAAACCTAATGGCATTGTCCTGGTGGCTCCCTGGTATTCACCCTTTAACTCCTGTACAGGGATCTGGACTTCACTGCAGGGAACCAACTGGGCCACTACCTCCTGGAGTAGTCCTGGTGTAGTTCACAGCTCATTCACGGGGGTCAGAGACACCAGTGTGAAGCACCAAGGACTCAGGCAAAAGGCATACTCTGAACACAGTCCAATGTTAGGGCAGGCTGAGAATGTGCACATTCCAGATAGAAATTCCAAGGGCGGGGCAGGCTGAGTATGTGCATAGTCCAGGTAGCAGTTCGAAGGTCAGGTCAAGTGGCAAGAATCAGAATCGGTAGACAGGCAAGGTATGGTACACTGGTAATCAGGCAAGGTACGGCACATGGGGAGTCAGACACTGCTGGTCACTATAGACTAGAAAACCTCAAAGCTCAGGCAAGGGGGTGGATCTACAGCCCAGGTAAATAGGGAGGCTGATTAGCACTGTAGTCATGAGCTACACAGGGAGCACAAGGGGAGGATCAACTATAGCAGTGATAAAAGGAAGTTCACTTAGCCATAGTCCCGATACACACAGGAAGAGTAGAACAACACCCACACCTGTCTGGGATACCAGGGCAGTGGCAGACACGGGCCACCAGCCCAACAAAAAGGTTCATTTGTTCATATTTCAACCTTCCCTCAGCAAGGTGCAACAGATATCTGGATTCTGGAAAGTTACCATGGGCCTATGCCCAGGGAGCCACCTGAGCCCTCCTCATTGCTGACACCTAGGTAAGTAATGATTGGACTCTTCCCATTTGACTCCTGAATTCAACTGTATGTGACAGTGTAAGAATGAGTCTCCAGTAAATGAAAGATCCTATCAGGCCAGATTTACCCCACTTGTTAAAACGTACCTGATCACCAGCTCCAACATCTTCCTCTTTACGATCTAAGTGAACACCTTGTGCAATATCAGGAGATTGTTGTTCCAGAGCTACAAGAACATTGCAGGTTTTATAGTCAAAACCTGCGTTAAAAATATACAATGAAGACCAAAGTTAATACATGAACTAGAAACAGTCTGCTAATAATTATGCTTTAGATATGGTTAAAAATACTAAAATAAGCTAAATAAACTTTAAGAAAACCAACCAACCTTTTTCGGAATCATCATATCCAATGTACCTAATGGTGTCGCGAACAACATTCTGATAATCCACAACTGCTCTAGATGTTATTTCCCCACAAAGCAGAACCATGCCAGTTTTGCAGACTGTTTCTGAAAGATAAAACCTTAATTTAGTGGTATTCCTTTCATTGTCTATTGCATCTGTGTCTTGGGAACAACATAACTAATCAACCAGCATTATTCATACATTGAAGACTATAGGAGACATTGTTTTAATGGTCTGACACCATCCAGTGGGTATTTTAGAAGCCAATAGTATTTCCTGCTGAAGACTATAGGAGACATTGCTTCGCTGGTCTGACACCATCCAGTGGGTATTTTAGAAGTCAGTAGTCTTTCCTGCTCAAGACTATAGGAGACATTGCTTTGATGGTCTGACTCCATCCAGTTGGTATTTTAGAAGCCAATGGTCTTTCGTGCTCATCAAGACTATAGGAGACATTGTTTCGATGGCCTGACACCATCCAGTGGGTATTTTAGAAGCCAAATAGTCTTTCCTGCTGAAGACAATATGATACATTGCTTTGATGGTCTGACTCCATCCAGTTGTTGTTTTTTAAGTCAATGGTCTTTCCTGCTCATCAAGACTATAGGAGACATTGCTTTGATGGTCTGACACCATCCAGTTGGTATTTTGGAAGCCAATAGTCTTTCTTGCTCAAGACTATAGGAGTCATTGCTTTGATGGTATGAAACTATCCAGTTGGTATTTTAGAAGCCAATGGACTTTCCTGCTGCATAAGTAGATACATCATAGCTAGATAAATGATCTATGATGGCAATAATATTTTGTTATATATGGCCAACATACCTTACTCTACAATACTTCACAAATCAAAGGGTGTATGTACATACAAAATGGGCATTACACAATAACACGCTATAAAAAAATAGGGGTGTCACAAAAGGTAAAAGTGCTTGCTTTGTGCAATGGTCCAGCCATCTATTATTGAAAAAAAACATAGTGCACATAGATCTGCATGAGCCAGTCACCAGCTACTATCTGTGTATGCACAGATATTAAATGTATGTGAAAGCAAGGAAAGTGGGAGATACTGTTGGATGAAGGGATCAGGCAAGAAAATGACAAAACCTTTTTGAGATTGCAGCTGCCACAGTGATTTGCTGATCTCTAGAACATGCTCTTGGCTCCCTCTGCAAAATAGCTGATTTGATGAGAGATGCCACAGCCAGCCAGGCATTTCTCATGTAAAGGCTGGTGCAGGGAAAATGTAGCATTGCACAATGGCCATGTAGATGAATATCCATTCAAGTAATACAAGACTGTCATGAGTCCACCAGAATGGGAGCATTTCTTACAGAGCTGTTCTCTGTTCTAGCTCATTTAACAGGGTTCCGAGTATGAGTTGCCTCAAGCCCTGGAGGAACCAAGTGAATGATGGGAGTGGTAGTGGCTCTAGCTGCAACAGTTATTCACAGTGGTGACAGGAGGCCGAACCCTTTGTTACCTCAGGGCTATGCGGGTTGCAATATATCAGAACATTATATAACAAGAAACAATTTGCAATTACTTTATTCTGGAGTACTGCAGAGACCAAATTATTTGATGTACCCATACCTTATTAGGGGCATGAAATAACCCCTTTAAAGTGAGGTTAGGCATAAATGGTGTAAAAGGTAGCAGGTTCTAAGGAGGATCTATGTGATAAGGGGGGTCAGTTTTTAGGCAGAATTGGAAATATCTCATCTTTGTTATTGTTAGAATATCTTTGTAAGTCGTTGGAATATTTGTGTTTCTCATAGCAACAGATAGGGTTATGGAGGAATGGAAAAGCAGTATTCAAAGGTGTGCTCAGAAAAATACTCTGTTCAATTTTGCATTTTGGAGTAGAAAAGTGGGCAGGTTTCAGTGTAAATCACTTTTATACAGCATTTAATTTTTTTTTCACAATGTCACTCTAGTGGGGGGTGTCACAGAAAAACTGGAGTAAAATTTTATAAAACTGCTAGGTTTAAAGAGTACCTGTCACCACTCCTGACATGCTTGTTTTAATAGTTACTTGCATTCCCCATGTAATGTTATAGATCTATGTTATGTCATTCATTTATTAATTCATCTAGACATTATGAATGAATCGTTAGCAGTCTGCAGTAAGGGTATAGCTGGTAGTGTTGATCACAAATATTCAAATTATGACTTTTTATCGCGAATATCGGCACTTTGAGAATTTTAAATAGTACACATGATCCCTCCCTGCTTCTTCCCCGAGAAATGAGGCAGGTCCGAAATGAAGTCCATGGACAGATGTGTCCAAGGACGGGAAGGAATGGGTAACGGGAGGAGAGGACCCGATGGCCGTGAATGAGGGACCTTGGGACAAGCGCAGGTCTCGCAGGTTGCCACAAAACCCTCAACCGTCTTACGAAGAGCCGGCCACCAGAATCTCCGAGCAATGAGATCCACTGTGGCTCTGCTCCCCGGGTGCCCAGCAAGGACAGTATCGTGATGCTCCTTAAAAACCTTGTGTCGTAAAGCGTGAGGCACAAACAACCTCCCAGGAGGACAAAGATCAGGAGCCTCTGCCAGGGCTGCCTGAAACTCTGCCTCCAAATCAGGGTAAAGAGCAGAGACGACCACCCCTTCAGCCAAAATGGGACCCGGGTCTTCAAAGTTTCCCCCTCCCGGAAAACAACATGACAGGGCATTGGGCTTCACATTTTTAACCCATTTGGCAGGAGAGGGACCCTGAGACAAGACCGCACCCACACCCACCTCAGAAGCGTCCACCTCAAAAATGAAAGGTAGAGAGACATCAGGTTGTACCAAGATGGGAGCAGAAGCAAAACTCTCTTTGATACTAGAAAAAGCCTTACACGCATCTATCGACCAGGAGGAAAAATCCACCCCCTTTCTAGTCATATCAGTGAGTGGCTTAACAACAGAGGAATAATTCAAAATGAATTTCCTGTAATAATTGGCAAAACCCAAAAAGCGCATCAGCGCCTTCTGAGAGCCTGAGAAGGTCCCAATCAAGCACTGCGTGGACCTTCTCAGGATCCATGCGAAAACCAGAAGCGGAGAGAAGAAAACCCATAAATTGAATTTCTGGATTTTTCCAGTTTAGCGTACAATTTATTCTCCAGCAAAATGAGCAAGACCTGACGTAGGTGGTCCCTATGAGTTTTGAAATCAGGAGAAAAAATTAAAATGTCATCTAGATACACTAGTACAAATTTCCCCATTACATGATAAAAAAATGCTGTTCACCAAATGTTGGAAGACGGCTGGAGCATTCATCAAACCAAAGGGCATAACCAAATTCTCAAAATGGCCCTCAGGAGTATTGAAGGCCGTCTTCCATTCATCCTCTTCCCTGACCCTGACCAGGTTGTATGCCCCTCTCAAATCTAACTTAGAAAAAACTTTTGCCCCAACAATCTTGTTAAACAGGTCCGGGATCAGAGGAAGTGGATAAGGGTCACGAATTGTGACAGTGTTCAGCTCCCTGAAATCCAGACATGGTATTAAAGAGCCATCTTTTTTCTTAACAAAAATAAAAACAGCGGCAACAGGTGACTTCGAGGGTCGGATGTGTCCCTTTCTCAGGCTCTCAAAGATATACGTACGCATAGCGACCCTTTAAGGTTGGGAGAGATTGTATAAACAAGATTTAGGCAGCTTGGCGCCTGGGATGAGATTAATAGGGCAATCGTACTCCCGATAAGGGGGCAGCTCCTGGATACCACTCTCTTAAAACACATCCGAAAATTCAGAGAGAAAAGATGGTAGAGTCTTGGTAGAAACCTCTGAAAGAGACGCCGAGAGGCAATTCTCTCTGCAAAAGTCACTCCAATCATTTACTTGCCTTGCTTGCCAATCAATGGTGGGATTGTGTTTAGTGAGCCAGGGTAGCCCCAACACTAGAGGCGTAGGTAATCCGCTTAGGACGAAACATGAGACATCTTCAACATGAGCATCACCCACAGTCAAACGGATATTGTAAACTATGCCCTTTAACGATTTTTGAGAAAGTGGAGCGGAATTGATAGCAAAAACAGGTATATCTTTTGCCAAAGTGCATACCTGGAAACCATGTGTTATAGCAAATTGATTATCCATGAGATTGACAGCTGCTCCACTATCTACAAAAATCTCACAAAAAAAGTCTTGCTCTCTAGCGCCACCCTGGCAGGTAGGACAAAACGGGAACTGCAAGCAAACAGAAAAGCTTCAATTTCCGCATCAACCTTGCCAATAGTAACAGATGGAAAGTTTTTAGAGGATATTTTTCTTTTAGTTTCTTTATTACCCTCAAAATTCTCCCTGAAACTTCTAGAGGGGCAAACATTTTGCCAAATGATATATACCTCCACAACAGAAAAAAAACCTGCCCTGAGAGCTGAATATTCTACTATCAGAGGCACGCAACCCATCTGCATGGTTTCCTGCTCAGAAGGGATTGAGAGAGACTGAGACCCCTGCGCACTGAATGAGACCGCCCCACTGTCCTTGGACTGAATATGACAGGAAGGAGTGATCTCTCCTCTCTCTCTAAGACGCCTGTCAATACAAACAGCCTGAGACATAGCAGACTGCAAGGAGGCAGGTCTCTCATGAAAGGCAAATGCATCTTTCAATCCCTCCGAAAGGCCATAGCAAAATTGACTTCGGAGTGCAGCATCATTCCAAACAGTATGAGCTGCCCATCTCCGAAATTCTGAACAGTATATCTCAGTGGACTGGTTACCCTGGCATAAAAGACGCAGTTTAGATTCAGCCAGAGCAATACGATCCGGGTCATCATATATCTGACCCAGGGCTGTAAAAAGTGAATCCACCGATCGGAGGGGCCGTGCTCTCACCGGCAGCGAAAAGGCCGAAGACTGAGCGTTATCCCCGAGGAGCGAGATGATGATCCCCACCCTCTGCTCCTCATCACCAGAGGAATGGGGAAGTAGGCGAAAATGGAGTTTGCAAGCCTCTCTAAAACAAACAAAATTCTCACTACCCCTGGAGAACGTATCCGGAAGCGAGATCTTAGGCTCAGAACAAACTCCATGAATGCAAGCTGAACCGGTCACCTGAAACTGAGACAAAGTTTTACAGAGATCTGCTACCTAAGACCCTGCATGCGTTCAGTCAAGAGTGAAACCGTATCCATGCTTAAGACGGTTTTGGCGGTTTATAATGTCATGGATGGAGTTGCAGAAAACTAGAAGATACAAATAAAGATCCGACTGACTTGATCCCAAACTAAGGAACATAAGGGTGAGCCCTATAAAAGCCCTAGAGCTCTCCCTGACTGCTCAGCCCATGCAAAGATCTTTATGATAGATAATTGCATGCCCTCGTACCTAGACTGTGTGACACCTGACAACCCTATAATAGTGAGGGGACGCGACCACCGGCTCCCTACACTTTAGTCAGGGTCACCTAGGCTCAAGCCAACAGGAAAACACAAATAAAAGAACAGACTTAACTGAGGAACCAGCAGTTGCAGCATCTAGCAGTGAGCACAATCCAGGAAGTTGTATAAACCACAATCAGTGCAACTAGATGACAGCTGAGAGAGGGAAACGAGATGACAAAATGAAACCAAAACAAAAGAACCTCAAGCAAGATGTACTGAAGAACGTCTGTCAGAGCTTCTCAGAGATCTGGCGGCGACACTCTGTTGCTCCCTTGGGACATGCAGTGACTAGAGGGCAAACCTTTCTCCCTTGTTTGGTGTTGGAGCTCTGCTCTTTTCCTGGGTGAACTTGGATAGTCCTTAAAGGCCACCTTGTTGGACATAAATCGTCTTCCTTTTGTGTGCTCCTCTTGCCCTACTTCACTTGTTGTATGTTAGGTGTGAGTTTATGTTTAGGGTGTGTTGTACGTCTTGATTGTTGTTATATGTCTGGGCTGTTGTTGGTGCTTGTCCCTGCATTTATGTAAGACGTTTTCCCCGTGTGTTGTGTTCTCCGGAAGGGGGTTGGTTACCCGGAGTGGTGAACCACTAGCCTGTATGCAGCGCTGCTTTGGGGCTGCCATGCACCTTGCGGCATGGGGGTCCTGGCGGAGTCTGGTGTGCTGGATACCTGTGTGAGTTGGTATGGCGTTCTGTTTGGTGTTAGGGCTCCTGTACGTATGCACGGGTTCCAGTTGTGAAGACTTCGGCAGGTAAGCGTGTTGTCTTGTGTTCTTACCTGCCGATCCTCTTGCTGTGTATGGTCTCTCCTTTTCCCTGCTTTTAAGTCTTTGGAGACTCTTGTTCTTCCGTGTCTGGGATGAACATCACGTCTCCCCTCCCCTGCTCCTATCTGAGGGATTATCAGGGCGACTCAGGGTCCCAGGTTTCCAGGGTATGAGCCTTCCTACTAATGGGGTCTGCTCATACAGTGAGGAGTTAGGGAAAGGATTAGGGTTGCTATAGGAGTTGACCTGCTTCCCTTTTCCTGGCTTCTTGGCCTAGCAGCTATCTTTTATCCTTTTACATTGTACAGTGGGGGGTTTCCCCCACTGTGACAAATGGGTCTTTGCAATGCAAAAACATTTTAATTTTTTTTTTGAAAAAGGGGTTTCTGCAAAAGTAGTAAAATGTAAAGAAAACTATTTGTGTTATCGCTGTAATCGCACTGACCCAGGAAATAATGTTATTTATGCCAAAAAATGAACACCACAAAACTTACAATGTAACAACTCATCTCCCCCAAAGAATGAGTTAATAAAAGTTAATCAGTAAGTTATGTGTTCCCCAAAATAGTGCCATTAAAAACTACAACTTACCCTGCAAAAAAAAAAAACAAGCCCTCATATGGCTACATCGACAGAATTTTTTAAAAAAATATATAGTTATTAGAATGCAAAAAAAAATAAAAAATTGATATGTCACTAAGGCTCAAAATGCATATGGGGGAAGGGGTTAAAAGTTTCCATGTAAGTTGTATTTCATTAATTTAATTATCTGCTCCTTTTGAGCTTTGAAGTCACGGAGGTGGGCCCACTGAATGACAGCTATATCTGTATACACAGTCATCTAGGGAAGGCTGACAATCACTGATAGGACCTCCTCCTTGACTTCAATGCACAGAATGAGCAGAAATTGTAATTACTGACCTACTGAAAAGTTTTACTGAATCTTTTCCTATAAAACAATATATTAATTGAGGCCTCAATGAATACATCAATAGTGGGGAAATTATTGGAAACCATACTTAAGGAGAGGATTGTGGAATATCTAAAATCCCATGGATTGAAAGATGAAAAACAGCATGGGTTTACTTCAGGGAGATCATGTAAAACTAATCTTATTGATTTTTTTGATTGGGTGACTAAAATAATAGATGGCGGAGGTGCAGTAGACATCACTTATCTAGACTTTAGTAAGGCTTTTGATACTGTCCCACATAGAAGGCTTATCAATAAATTAGAGTCTTTGGGCTTGGACTCCCATATTGTTGAATAGATTAGGCAGTGGCTGAGGGACAGACAACAGAGGGTTGTAGTCAATGGAGTATATTCAGACCATGGTCTTGTTACCAGTTGGGTACCTCAGGGATCTGTTCTGGGACCCATATTGTTTAATATCTTTATCAGCGAAATTGCAGAAGGCCTCGATGGTAAGGTGTGTCTTTTTGCTGATGACACAAAGATTTGTAACAGGGTTGATGTTCCTGGAGGGATACACCAAATGGAAAAGGATTTTGGAAAACTAGAGGAATGGTCAAAAATCTGGCAACTAAAATGTTATGTTGATAAGTGCAAGATAATGCACCTGGGGCTTAAAAACCTAAGACCAGAATATACAATCAGTGATGCAGTCCTAATCTCAGTATCTGAGGAAAGGGATTTAGGGGTCATTATTTCAGAAGACTTAAAGGTAGGCAGACAATGTCATAGAGCAGCAGGAAATGCTAGCAGAATGCTTGGGTGTATAGGGAGAGGCATTACCAGTAGAAAGAGAGAGGTGCTTATGCCGCTCTACAGAGCACTAGTGAGACCTCATTTGGAGTATTGTGCTCAGAACTGGAGACCATATCTCCAGAAGGATATTGATACTATGGAGAGAGTTTAGAGAAGAGCTACTAAGCTGGTACATGGATTGCAGGATAAAACTTACCAGGAAAGATTAAAGGACCTTAACATGTATAGCTTGGAAGAAAGATAAGACAGAGGGGATATGATAGAAACTTTTAAATACATAAAGGTAATAGTAACATAGTACATAAGGCCGAAAAAAGACATTTGTCCATCCAGTTCGGCCTGTTATCCCGCAAGTTGATCCAGAGGAAGGCAAAAAAAACAAAAAAAAAACCCTGTGAGGTAGAAGCCAATTTTCTCCACTTTAGGGGACTATAAACTTCCTTCCCGACTCCAATCAGGCCATCAGAATAACTCCCTGGATCAACGACCCCTCTCTAGTAGCTATAGCCTGTAATATTATTAAGCTCCAGAAATACGTCCAGGGCCCTCTTGAATTCCTTTATTGTACTCACCATCACCACCTCCTCAGGCAGAGAGTTCCATATTCTCACTGCTCTTACCGTAAAGAATCCTTTTCTATGTTTGTGTACAAACCTTCTTTCCTCCAGACGCAGAGGATGTCCCCTCGTCACAGTCACAGTCCTGAGGATAAATAGCTGATGGGATAGATCTCTGTACTGACCCCTGATATATTTATACATATTAATTAGATCTCCCCTCAGTCGTCTTTTTTTCTAAAGTGAATAACCCTAATTTTGATAATCTTTCAGGGTACTGTATTTGCCCCATTCCAGTTATTACTTTAGATGCCCTCCTCTGGACCTTCTCCAGCTCTGCTATGTCTGCCTTGTTTACTGGAGCCCAGAACTGTACACAGTACTCCATGTGTGGTCTGACCAGCGATTTGTAAAGTGGTAGGACTATGTTCTTATCACGAGAATCTATGCCCCTTCTGATGCAACCCATTATCTTGTTGGCCCTGGCAGCAGCTGCCTGACACTGGTTTTTGCAGCTTAGTTTGCTGTTTATTAAAATTCCTAGATCCTTTTCCATGTCAGTGTTACCGAGTGTTTTACCATTTAGTATGTACGGGTGACTTGCATTTTTCCTTCCCATGTGCATAACTTTACATTTATCAGTGTTAAACCCCATCTGCCACTTATCTGCCCAAGCCTCCAATCTATCCAGATCCCTCTGTAGTAGTATACTGTCCTCATCAGTGTAAATTACTTTACACAGTTTAGTGTCACCTGCGAAAATTGATACTTTACTATGCAAGCCTTCTACAAGATCATTAATAAATATATTGAAGAGAATAGGGCCCAATACTGACCCCTGAGGTACCCCACTAGTGACAGTGACCCAATCTGAGTGTGTACCGTTAATAACCACCCTCTGTTTTCTGATCACTGAGCCAGTTACTTACCCACATACAGATGTTTTCTCCCAGTCCGAGCATTCTCATTTTATATACTAACCTTTTATGTGGTACAGTGTCAAATGCTTTGGAGAAGTCCAGATATACGACATCCATTGATTCGCCGCTGTCAAGTCTAGAACTTACCTCCTCATAGAAACTGATTAAATTAGTCTGACATGACCGATCCCTCACGAAGCCATGCTGATATGGCGTTATTTGCTTATTTCTGTTGAGATGCTCTAATATAGCATCTCTCAGAAAACCTTCAAACAGTTTACCCACAACAGATGTTAAACTTACCGGCCTATAGTTTCCAGGGTCTGTTTTTGGCCCCTTTTTGAATATTGGCACCACATATGCCATGCGCCAATCCTGTGGGACATTCCCTGTCAGTATAGAGTCTGCAAATATCAGAAATAAGGGTCTGGCTATGACATTACTTAATTCCTTTAGGATACGGGGGTGTATGTCATCCGGTCCTGGCGATTTGTCTATTTTAATCTTTTTAAGTCGCTGATGTACTTCTTCCTGGGTCAGACAGGACACTTTTAATGGGGAATTTATTTTTGCATTCTGCATGTCATCTGACAATTTATTTTCCTCAGTGAATACATTGGAGAAAAAAATATTTAACAGCTTTGCTTTCTCCTCATCGCTCTCTGCGACTTCCCCCTCATTATTCTTTAAAGGGCCGACACCTTCAGATTTATACTTTTTAACATTTATATAATTGAAGAACATTTTAGGGTTAGTTTTACTCTCTTTGGCAATTAATCTCTCGGTCTCTAGTTTGGCTACTTTTATTTGTTTTTTACATGTTCTATTTTTTTCCTTATAGTTTTTCAGTGCTTCCGTGCTCCCCTCCTGTTTCAGTGAATGATATGCTTTCTTTTTGTCATTTATTGCTTTTGTTACAGTTCTATTTATCCACATTGGTTTCTTTTTGTTCCTTAACCTTTTATTACCATACGGTATGTACCTCTCACAATGAGATTTTAGGATGTTTTTAAAGATATCCCATTTTGTGGCTGTATTTTTATTTTTGAGGACTTTATCCCAGTTAGTTAGGCCTATGGCCTCTCTTAGTTGGCTAAATTTAGCTTTTTTGAAGTTTGGTATTTTTGTTCCTCCCTGTAGAAACGCTCTTTTGAATGATAATTGGAAGGTTATTACTTTGTGGTCACTATTTCTCAGGTGTCCCCCAACCTGCACGTCTGTTGTTCTGTCCGGCCTATTGGTTAATACTAAGTCCAGTATGGCCGTCCCTCTAGTCGGGTCCTGAACCAGTTGGGAGAGGTAATTGTCTTTGGTTATTGCCAAGAACCTGTTTCCTTTATGAGATATACAAGTTTCAGTTTCCCAGTCTATATCTGGGTAGTTGAAGTCCCCCATAATAACCACCTCATTATGATTTGCTGCCTCGTCTATCTCGTTTAGTAATAGATTTTCTGTGGACTCTGGTATATTAGGTAGTTTATAGTAAACTTCTATTAGTAATTTATTGTTCTTTTTAGCTCCATGTATCTCTACCCACACTGACTCCACATGTTCATGTCCCTCACTTATATCTTCGCGGAGTGTGGGCTTTAGACCAGACTTTACATAAAGGCAGACCCCTCCCCCTCTCCGGTTTTGACGATCCTTTCTAAACAGACTGTAACCTTGTACATTAACCGCCCAGTCATAGCTGTCATCCAGCCATGTCTCAGTTATGTCATAGTTCTCATCACACATCAGTAATTCCAGCTCACCAGTTTTATTAGTCAGACTTCTGGCATTAGTATACATACATTTGAGAGGTTTATGTATATTTTTTACCCTACATCTTTCCTTCTGAACTGTTCTAGTCCCTCCTTCCATTCCTCCCCCAGTCCCATTACCTTGCCCCCGGTCTCTATCTGCGCTATCTTCCCGTCCTATAACGTAATTACCCTCCCCCCCAGTCCCTAGTTTAAACACTCCTCCAACCTTCTAGCCATCTTTCTCCCCAGCACAGCTGCCCCTTCCCCATTGAGGTGCAGCCCGTCCCTACGATAGAGCCTGTAGCCGATAGAAAAATCGGCCCAGTTCTCCAGGATCCCAAACCCCTCCTTCCTACACCAGTTCTTGAGCCACTTGTTAATCTCCATAATCTCCCGTTGCCTTTCTTGTGTGGCTCGTGGTACAGGCAGTATTTCGTAAAATACTACCTTTGTGGTCCTTGCCCTCAGCTTTTGACCTAAATCCCTGAAATCATTTTTAAGGACTCTCCACCTACCTCTAACTTTGTCATATTGTAATCAACAAGGTAAAAGAGGAGAGAATATTTAAAAGAAGAAAAACTGCTACAAGAGGACATCATTTTAAATTAGAGGGGCAAAGGTTTAAAAGTAATATCAGGAAGTATTACTTTACTGAGAGAGTAGTGGATGCATGGAATAGCCTTCCTGCAGAAGTGGTAGCTGCAAATACAGTGAAGGAATTTAAGCATGCATGGGATAGGCATAGTTTAAGCATGCATAGGATAGGCATAAGGCCATCCTTCATATAAGATAGGGCCAGGGGCTATTCATAGTATTCAGTATATTGCGCAGACTAGATGGGCCAAATGGTTATTATCTGCCGACACATTCTATGTAATCTGCTCAGCTTCTCCTGCTCTATAACATGCTGACTGCAGTTCAGGACGTGATCCATCTGTGTACTATATACCTACTTACGATTTTTAACTGCTAAATGTTTACTTTTAGCAGGTTAATAACAAAACAATGGGGAAGATTTACTAATCCTGTCTAATGTTTAGCCCCTTAAGAGAGATGACATTTATCACAGTGGCTCACTGTCAACGTGCTCACGTACTCTCGCTGAGCCTGTCGGGCATCCGTGTGCATGCTTGAGAACGGGTTTTTAAAGGGATGCGCAGTCGCGCGTATGCACTTCTTATGCACTTCGTCGACCAGTGATGGGAATAGCACCTGGCCACAAATTCAAAGTAGATTAGGGGGCCGGCACTGGTCTAATTGGCCAATGACCGGCCAAGGCCTTGTACACAGGTGTAGTGCAGTTTCATGACCTATGGGGAGTGGACACTAGGCTCCCTGGGATTTGTTAGCAGGCACATAAAAGGTGGTTTCCCCAGTCGGTCACTGCCCACTGTTATCCTTCCCTTTCCAGATACAGGTCATAACTACTTGTGCTAGTGACTTCATGTTACCTGGACTCCGTCCTTTCCAGTGGGACCCAGGATCCGAAATCCCCCGTGACGCATCCTTTTGTATGGCAAGTGTGCACAATGATTTAAAGCACGGATTGGGACTACACCTGGCTTCCCCTCGTTTTCGTATTCCTGTTATTTGTTACCAGTGAAGTTTGCATGTACTTTGCTTATATTCTTTTGAATAAACCCCTTGCTTCAGCAACACTGGTCTGTTTTGTTGGTGCCTTGCATTACACCTATATGCCGTCTTAATTAAATTGAACAATCCCCAAAAAATAAAACTACAACTATGTGGAGAAATATATGAATGTAAATGGATGATTAAGGGCCAGGCCTGATACTCAATTTCATGTTAACTCACAGGTAAATTGCTGCCCTAGCCTGTGTTTTTGTGTACTGATCACCTATATGCTGGTTTAATAAAATTGAATAATCCCTTCCTCCACAAAATAAAATTGGAACTGAACTGTGTGTGTGGAGATAGTAAATGGATTTAGCCCTAATATTTTGTTCTCAATCACAGATATATATGTTTTTTTAAACTAAAACAAAACAAAAATGAAATATGTGAGATGACCTAACACAGAGTTCTCACTAGTATTCTATATCCTATGCTAGATTGATGGTAAAACACGTGCTGTACAGTTTTCCATTTATTTTTGCGCCAGAAGAAAAGGATGGTTTTTGGAAGGCAGATTTAGGCTACTTTCACACTAGCGTTCGATCGGATCCGTTCTGAACGGATCCGATCATAATAATGCAGACGGAGGCTCCGTTCAGAACGGATCCGTCTGCATTATTTTAGCATATAAAAGCTAAGTGTGAAAATAGCCTCGTACGGATCCGTCCAGACTTTCAATGTAAAGTCAATGGGGGACGGATCCGCCTGAAGATTGAGCCATATTGTGGCATCTTCAAACGGATCCGTCCCCATTGACTTACATTGTAAGTCTGGACGGATCCGCACGGATCCGCACGCCTCCGCACGGCCAGGCGGACACCCGAACGCTGCAAGCAGCGTTCAGCTGTCCGCCTGTCCGTGCGGAGGCGAGCGGAGCGGAGGCTGAACGCCGCCAGACTGATGCAGTCTGAGCGGATCCGCTCCATTCAGACTGCATCAGGGCTGGACGGCTGCTTTCGGGTCCGCTCGTGAGCCCCTTCAAACGGAGCTCACGAGCGGACCGACGAACGCTAGTGTGAAAGTAGCCTTAGCTGGAAGGCAGATTTAGCTGGACTGGTTTTTAAATGCCAAGTTCCAATTTGAAGTCCCCCTGATGCACACTTACAGTAGAAACACCCAAAAGTTGACCCCATTTTGGAAACTAGGGGATAAGGTGCCAGTTTTATTGGTACTGTTTTGGGGTAGATTATGTGCTATTTTTATAGAGCAGGTTGTTATGGACGCAAGTATATTAAATATGTCTACTTTGTTTGTTTCAGTTTAACATAATAAAGCATTTTTGAAAAAAAAAGTCTTGTGCAGGAGTTCATTTTTTCGTTGCTGTTTTTATTGGTACCATTTTGGGGTACATATGATTTTTTGATCATTTATTATTACACTTTATGGGGCAAGGTGACCAAAAATTTAGTTGTTTTAGCACAGTTTTTCTTTCTTTATTTTTACAGCGTTCACCTGAGGGGTTAAGTAATGCAATATTTTTTATAGAGCAGGTTGTTACGGACGTGGCAATACCTAATATGTATGCTTTTTCTTATTTATTTAAGTTTTACACAATAATAGCATTTTTGAAACAGAAAAAGATGCTTAAGTATCTCCATTGTCTGAGAGCCATAGCTTTTTTTATTTTTTGACTGATTGTCTTAGAGTCACATTTTTTGCGGGATGAGGTGATTGGTTTGATTGGTACAATTTTTTATTTTTTTATTACGGTGTTCAAGTGAGTGGTTAGGTAATGTGATATTTTTATACAGCTGGTTGTTACGGATGTGGCAATACCTAATATGTATACTTTTTTAAATTTATTTCACTTTAACTCAATAATAACATTTTTGAAACAAAGAATTCTGTTTTAATGTCTCCATGTTCTAAGAATTATAGTTTTTTTTATTTTTAAACAATTTTCTTATGTAGGGGCTCATTTTTTTCGGAATGAGGTGACGGCTTTATTAGTACTATTTTGTGGAACATGCGTCTTTTTAATCACTTGGTGTTGCACTTTTTGTGATGTAAGGTGACTTTTTTTATGGTGTTTATCGGACAGGGTGGATCATGTGATATATTAATAGAAACGTCCGTCACAGATGCGGCAATACCAAATATGTCCATTTCATTTAATTTTTTTCTAGTTTTAACTTTTTTGTTAAATTATTATTACTTAAGTGGGATTTTTTTTTTTTTTACATGTAAAACCTTTTTATTTTTTTTAAACACTTTTTTATTTTTATTTTTTATTTCACACTTTGTGTCCCCCATAAGGTCATATAGGACCTCTGAGGGACATTTAACTTCCCTTTTTTTTTTTTTTTTTCCCACTATTGATTTCTCATGTAACTGGGACTGGCAGAGTAGCCCCAGTTACAGGGGAAATACACCCCCCCAGAGAGGCCGTACAGCACTGTACAATGCTGTACAGCCTCAGTACCGGGCTGATTGGGGTCTGTGAAAGACCTGACAGCTCCTGCACTCTCCAGGCCCCGGCGGTCACATGACCACCGGGCCGGGACAGGAAGTGCTTAGCGCCTTCAGAGCTGTATACACAGCATTAGTTGAGTGCTGTGTATACAGCGATCTAGAAGGCCTGGGAACTGTCCCTGCCTTCTCTCTGGGTTGCCCTGCCCTGCTGTCACTGACATCAGGTTGCCCTGCTGTCACTGGTGCTAGGTGCCGTTTTACTTAATTCGTCCAAAGCGAACATGAAAACAATTCAGGTTCACCTGCCTTCCGAAAAAAGGCAATATTTAGACCAGACCAAACTGGTTCGCTCATCCTTAGTTAAGACATATACTAAGAGGTATAAATAGAACATATTTGATTTAATTCATATTTCTAACTCCTGCGTATACAAAAATAAACACTTACTAAACAATAAGAATACAAGAATAAACATGTACTAAAAATTCTTGCAAACAATCACTGTGAAAAAGCAAAGTTTTCAGTCTTAATCATGAACCTTACCACATGCAACCTTGGCATCAGGATCTTGCTTTAAATGAGCATCTAGAACAGCATCACTTATCTGATCACAGATCTTGTCTGAAAGAAAAGAAAGCAATAGTTTTAAACTAAATCTCTAAAAATGTTATTTTACAATAAAACCGTTTTGCATTCCATCTGCTGCAAAATTACAACTCCCAGCATACACAATTAGGCTGAGTTCACACGGGCGAGATTTCCGCGCGGGTGCAATGCGGGAGGTGAGCGCATTGCACCCGCACTGAATCTGGACCCATTCATTTCTATGGGGCTGTGCACATGAGCTGTGATTTTCACGCATCTCTTATGCGATGATACTGATGATACAGTGGTGATGGACCATGTGATTGGACCATGTGATCTGATGTCGCCACAGGTCCTTTAGCCGGCAGCTCATGATTAAAGAAGTAAGAAGAGACTGGCAGCTACGCGATCAAGAGGAGAAGGGGAGTTAATTATTTTCTATTTTTGAACCCTCAATTGACCACCTACTAAGCATTCTGTATTAAAGAATGCTATTATTTTCCCTTATAACCATGTTATAAGGGAAAATAATAACATCTACTCAACACCGAACCCAAACCTGAACTTCTGTGAAGAAGTTCGGGTCTGGGAACCACAGTCAGTTTTTTATCACGCGTGTGCAAAACAGCACCCACGCGATAAAAACTGAACAACGGAACGCAATCGCAGTCAAAACTGACTGCAATTGGGTACCTACTCGTGCGGGTTTGCCGCAACGCATTAGGACCTTATCCGGACACGCTCGTGTGAACTCAGCCTTACTTGGCTATTCTGGTAACTCCCATAGAAGTGAATGGAGCATCCCTCTTTACTCGGTTTCCTTGAGCTTCCACTATGGGAGCCATTAAATTAGACCTCATGCACACAATGGTATTTTGCATCTGTGTTCTATTCACAATTTTTGAGGATCACATGTGGACCTATGCATTTCTATGGGTGAGCAAAAAAAAAAAAGGACAGCCCAAGATGTCATCCATGTGCTGTCCACATACATATGTCTGTCCTGCAAATTATAGAACATTTATTATCCTTGTCTGTTCTGTGGATGAAAATAGTAATTTCTAGTGATGGGAGTGAGGAAAATTCAAATTGCACTTAGAATATATCCACATTTTGAGGATCTGTACTTTGCAGACCAAAATATGGTTATGGGTATGAGGCCGAAGGATACATTCAAACCACTGTATGTATTTTGCAGTCCGCAAAATGCGGATCAGTAATAAATACGGATGACACCCATGTTTTTTTGCAGACCCATTATTACAATGCCTATTCTGCGCTTCTTCTCTTCTGCGGTACAACCGCATATCTACCTTCTACTGCGT